>NC_133388.1:37205663-37505663 GCF_047511655.1 Castor canadensis | reverse complement strand
AGAAGATGCTAGTGATGGCTGCACACGTGAAGGTCGCAATGCCATTGAACTGCACACGGAAAAATGATTAAAACACAAATTTTAGGTTATGTATGTTTAACCACAATTCAAAAGAAAAAAGCCACAGAAACAAAAATCTTGAAAACTGATGCAAAGGGCTGCCGCTGATGCTTTGTGGAGATGCTTAGAGAAGGTTCTTTAGGAAGAGTCGGGCCTGGGGCTTTCTAGAACATTTGCCAGATGAGTGCCTCCCATAGTATCATATCCTCTTCCATGGACCCCATTCGACAGATAGGGAAATTGAAGCCTTGAGAGTTGAAATGACTTGCCCAGGGTGAGCACCCTTGGGAGCTGGACTCAGGCAGGATAGTCTGAGCCCACCGTGCTCACTTCAGTGCTGCCCTCTCTCTGGATGAGCTCAGGCATGGTGAGCACATCCATGCTGGACCCCTAGGTTCTATCAACCCAGCACAAGGGTCTACCCTAGCAGTCCGCAACTTCCCGAGAGGCCATTCTGCACTCGAACCTAATGTTCCTCCCCACCACAGAGCTGTTTTATAGATGCTTCTTAAGCCAGTTGCTTCCCCACATGCTAAAAGATCCTGTTCCCCTCAGAAGGGGACCCAGGCAGGAATGGCCACGCCAAATGTGCCATCACTACTAGCAGGGAGAAGAGGCTGTGTACACAGGTAATGAAGATGAGTCATGCAGCTGAGATGTGCAAACCAACCCTATGGGCAGCACGTATGAGGTGTCTCAAGAAGGAGGCTGCTGCAGACAGCTTTCACCACTTGGAGACTGTCTGCAAACTAGACCACCTCCACTCACTGTGCAGTTCCTTCCTCCCCTCCCATAACTTACCCCACCACCCCACAGAAGCCCCAAATCCCATTCCCTTCTGGAGCTCAGAGTGTTATAGACTGTGAGCATCTGACCTTTCTTCCAGCTTTGTGGGACTTCATACAATTAAAAACGGTTTTTCCATCATCTATCTTATGTCAGTTTAATTCATAACACAGAGGGTGAAGGCAAGCCAGTTCTCCATTCCTATACAATTGTATCTAATAACATCTCATCTGAGGGGACTGGAGGTGAATGTCAAGGGAGGAAGCAGTCAGGGGTGTCTGTAGCCCCAGCATCTTCCCCAGGCCAGTCATGAGCTACGGGTCCAAAGGCAGATATAGCAGCCCTGTGGGCTCCTCAGAAGGAAGAGCCAGAAGGAGGCCAACATTTTGAGTTTCCATGGGCAGAAAACTGCAAAGATGGTATAAAGCCCCAGATCTGCAGCCCTGGTTATTATTTTTTAACTGTTATTTTCTTATTCTTGTAAAAGGTCCTTACAGCTGGGCATGGTGCTGCATGACTATAATCCCAAAAGCTGAGCCAGGATCATGAGTTTGAGGCCAGCCTGGGCCATATAGTGAGAACCCTATCTCAAAAACATTAAAAACAGAAGTCCCTATAGAGCTCGGAGTGTAGCTCAGTGGAAGAACATGTGCTCAGCAGGTTCAAGTTTTGCTCTCCAGCAAGGAAAAAAATCAAATGAGAAAGATCCTTATGACCCTTTTTCTGATAGAGAAATTGGAAAAGAAGAAATAAAAAAGTTAAAGTCACTCCGAAGTAAGCACTGAACAGTCTGGGTGTTTCCTACATTCATTCATTGATTTGTAAATACAATATTGGGATCAAGTGTATTTTCTTCTGAAGCATTGGGGCTCAGAACAAGATACCCCAACACATCGCACCTTGGCAGGATGAGCACTTTAAACTAAAGGAGTCTGGAAAGGTCTTGGGGGCAAGAAGTTCTTTCTGACCTTATCCCACCCTTCTTTCTCCTTCCTCCTCCCTCCCCCAAGGAAGTTATAGGAACCAGAACTCCTCTCCCCAAAGCAAGCCATAAGTCACTCTCTCATCTACCTCCCTAAGAGTCAGCCATAAGATCCTCATGTCAAAAGGATCTAGCTCTCACCTGGACAGAGCAGGGGACAAGAAGAATTAGAGCACAGAGGCCTTGCTACATCCTCTCTTCCCCCAGTAGTAATAACTACTGTAGTTTGGATGTCGGATATATCCAAAGGTGACGCATTAAAGGCCTGGACACCCGCCTATGCCTCTATTGAGAGGTGGTAGAACCTTTAGGAGGTGGGGCCTAGCAGAAGAAAGTTAAGTCTTTGGGGGTGTGCTCTTAATGGGGAATTTGGGATCTCAGCCCCTTCTACTCTCACTCTCTGCTTCCCCATGTCCATTTGATCCTTCATGTGTTCCTGCCATGATATACTCTGCTGTCATAGGCACAAAGTGACAGGGCCAAGCAACTATGGACTGAATCTCTAAAACCATGAACTCAATTAAACCTTTCCTCCTTATAAGTTGCTCAATTCAGGTATTTTGTCATAGTGATAGAAAGCCGATCAACACAACTACCCTTAAATCATACCCCCTTTTTGTTCAACCTTCTTCTACATGATTGCCCACTCTTTTTAAATCAAACCTAGGCATAAAAATAAACAGCTTTGCTGGACACTCAACCTATAATCCCTAGTACTCAGGAAGTGGAGAGATTCGGAGGATTGAGGTTTGAGGTCAGCCAGGGCAAAAAGTTAGTGAGACCTCCCCATCTCAACAACAACAACAACAAAAAGCTGGGTGTAATGCTACACACCTTTCATCCCAGCTACAGAGGAAGCATGAAGTAGGAGGAACTGTGAGAGACTACCTCAAAAATAACCAAAGCAAAACGAACTGGGAGTGTGACTCAGAGTTAAGATTCCTGTCTAGCAAGCCCAAGACCGTGAGTTCAAACCTCAGTATTGTACACACTCACACACACACACACTCACACACACACCAAAACAAAACAAAAAAACCCCACAGCTTTCCTGGGTCTTTGAATCTTTGCCCACTGAACCTGGGGAAAGTGAGGGTGCCTACTGTTGTTAGGAAGCAAGGGGAGGCTCCCTTCTTGTAGACACTCTGCCCCTGCAGGAGCAGCTACAGTGACCTCTGACCCCAGCTCCTGCTCTTCAGGCACGCCTCCCCCAACACTCATCCTCAATTTCAGGACTGAAGCTCTATGGGAAACTTGCACAGTCTGGTAATTGCCAGACACACACCATATGCAAAGCAGTGCTGCAAACACACTTGGTGCTCTGGTTTTGTCTCCCCAGGCAGCAGTGGGGTGTCCCTGCCCTACCTCCTCTCCCTTCCACACACCCTTCCCTGCAGGCACAGGCCATCAGCCATGCCTGCTGGAGGCCCCAGACTCCTACTGCTGAGGGCAATAGTGGGCAGTGCATTCTCTTCTCAGCCCCTGAAGGCCCTGCACAGAGCCAACTCCTGCCCCATAAGATAGAAGGACTCAGTCCTTCCCTGGACCTGTTTACCTCCAAAGGCTTTCCCATCTCTTCTTTGGTGCCCTTACTCAGCTAGAAGGTCCCCTATGGATGCAGTAACACGGAACCCAAATGTAAAATGGCTGGACTCCTCCCCACCAGCCTTCCTCAGATTCTTCACAAAGCCCTGGCCCCTACAGTGCTGGGAGAACCCTGGGCTTACCTTCCTGGGATCTTTTCCTGGCAGAAGATGTGTCCTGACTGATAGCACTCTGTGGGCTCCCCTAGAAAGTAGCACCATGCAACCAGGACTCAGCTCCCAAATGGCCAGTTTAGTACCTCACCTCCCCCTTCCTGATTCCTCAGGAATCAGCTGCTCCAGACACAGGGAATGAGGCTACCCTAGCAAAACCTGGGTAGCCCACAGGCTCACCTGCCCCTCCTCACTTGAGCCTGTTCAGGAAAATGGAGCATTTCAGTTCAACAGACACTGCTGTGCAGACTGCGACACTTGCCAGATAGCACAAAGAGCCCATCGAGGTGCTGAGTTCCCATAAGACACCCATGTAAACACATAATGGAATGATGGATAGAAGTAAGTACAGGACCCCAAACTGGAAACAAGAAAGGAGAGATTGGTTCTTGGAGGCATCAGATCCTAGTATTCACACCTGCAAACTGGGGACGTCCAACTTAAAGAGCCACCAAGGTTGGAAATGAGAGTGTGTATGTGAAAACACCTATCAAAATACTTGCATATAGACATTAGTTAAATCAGAATATATGACCACTAGAAAGGTCTTGTTTCTATCCAGACAAAGTCTCTCTCTTAGTAGTAATGAGATTTTAATCTGGTTCTTCTCAGTGTGGCCCATGAACCTGTACACACTGCTAACTGGACACCATCCAGAATGTCCAAGGGACAAATTCCCAATTGTCTTTACCCCTGTTAGACTCACTCACTCAGAATCTCTGGGGCCAGAGCCCTGAAC
Source organism: Castor canadensis (assembly GCF_047511655.1). Lineage (NCBI taxonomy): Eukaryota > Metazoa > Chordata > Mammalia > Rodentia > Castoridae > Castor > Castor canadensis. The sequence continues at coordinate 37,501,339 of NC_133388.1, read as the reverse complement.
TCTGCATCTGTAATAAACCCCATAAATAATTCTTGGACATAGTAAAGTTTGAGAACCACTGCTAAGGTGGATAAAACACTGCTATGGGAATTTGAGAGGCCTAGGTCCAATCCCAGCTCTGCTACTAACTTGAGATTTCAAGGCCGTGGCATCCTGTAATAATAGTACGCGTAAAAATTAAACACATGTAAATTGCTTAAGACCTAGCAAATATTCAATAAATGTTAGCCACTGTTTTTCCCAGTGACTGTACCTAGTTGCTTCTGCTGTCCTTCTGTTCCCTAAGCCCCTCCCCATCCCAGGAATAAGCCTGCCAGGGCCTGTTGGGTGTATGGCAATGGAGGGGAGGAAGGGTGGCTGGGCCTCCTCTTCCTCTCCCACTATAAAATGCTGCAATGGCAGCATGGGACCACTTGAGGGCAGTACTTACCTATCTCATTTTTAAGAACAACAAAAGGCATTTCCACCCCAGTTGGAAAGGGGAGAAGCCTTCCTGGGGGCTTCCTGGACCCTGGGTTAGTAGCTTTACCCGAATATTTCCTTTTCATGCACTCTACTGCAGACAGTCCTTTGTGAATAGATGTAGCCCAAATTAAATTATAACCTATAATATGGGTTATTAAAAACCCACATACAACCTATACAATATGCCCTCTAAACAGGTATTTTGCCTAAGAACCCAGTTTTCTCATTGTCTCGAATTATAAAGTGAAAAATTTGCCCCCCTAAACCTGTGGCACGGGAGGAGTCACAGTCACAGTTGACTCCTCCCGTGCCACACACCTGCACACCAGGACATTCTGTTTCCTGTTTTCCCATCTTGCCAGTTGAAACAGAGGCAGTGAGGGTGAGGTGGCAACTCCTTCCCTAGACTCGCTCTGTCCCCTCCCCACCACATCAGCAGCAGTGGTTTCTCCAACCTGTGGGTCTGAGTGTTCTAGTACCACCAGAGAACTGAGCATGGGGCTCCTATCTCAGGGGCTAGGCAGGGGATATCCCCAAGTTGGTTTCCCGAGAGCGGTCTGTGTGTTCATTTGGGTTATCCTCAAAGCATCCACTGCATGAGGTCACGTGGGAGAGGTAGCGTATGGACCGAGGAAGAGATATGGAGGGAGAGGGGCAGGCAGCCTAGGACATTGAGCTATGAGCTCAGCCACCACAATGGGCAGCTGGAGTGAATTCCTTGGGGAATTCAATGCTGAAAAACAGTCCAAATGCACTCCTTAGGACCATCCCATCCCAAAGGTGATGGCACTTGAGGTAGCCTGTCCTGCCCTCAGATGGTGGCCTTCTGTGGTTCTGGCAGAAGTCCCCAGATGTAGAGATGTCCCTGGCAGGTAGAAGTGTGCTGGAGCAAACTAAGGGTGGGAAGGGTACAGGGGGGTGGCAACCTCAGCACTAGAGGCTGCCTTTGCCCCTGACTCAGGTGCTGGTTGCCCATTGTCCCAACTCCGCCACCCTTTCTCTCCAGTCACAGTCCCTGGCCTGGGCGGGAATGCATTCCTCCCCCCACCCTCACGGATGATGTCTGTTATGCTTGTTGACCAGCATCAGCAGAAACCCACGCCTTAGGTGTCTGGGGGAGGCTGAGTAGGTTTCTGTTGCTTGCAGAGTCCTGATAAATCGAGCTGAATCCAGGTGACCTGGGGTGAGCTGCCCCTCCTCTCGAGGATTACCAAGCCAGGCCAGAGCCAACGTGGACCTCCGGCAGCCATCTTTGCCACTTCAGAGGAAATGGGGTCAAGCTCGAAGATTCAGGTCCTGCTGCAACTTGAACCCCTGCCTCAGCCACCCAGGAAGCCAGCATCACCTCTGGACACTTCAGTTCTTTGAGCCGGTAGTTGATCCTTCTGGTGGTGCCAGGTTGGGTTACACTTTGTGTCTCTTACAATGCACCACCTAGTAGTTACTGAGCGTCACCCACAAATGACACTGGGCTGGGTTCATTTGTGAGTTACTACACCTAACCATCTCAGGCTGATTTTAAATGAAACCAAATCTCTCCTCTCTCTCTCTCTCTCTCTCCTCCCACCCACCATGGCTTAAAACTTTGCCATTCTGAAGACAGTCTTGGACTTTAGGTGTGCCTTAGTCTATCTGTGACCTAGAGCAGGGCATTCTGTGCTCTCAGAAGTCTCTCCAACACTAACCTTCTATGGACTTCCTTCCCCTTCAAGTCTCCTGTTTAGCCAGTCTCTGAGGCCCAATGAAGTCTCTAATCCCTGTCTTCTACATTCCCCACCATGAGGCCTTTGTAATAAAAATGGACTGCTCCCTTTCTAAATACTGCTTTGGAAGTGTGAGGCCCTGAGTTCAAACCCCAGGACCTTGGGGTCCAACTTAAAACTACAAGGCACTTCTTTCCCAAAAAAATGGTTCTGGAAAGACAAGGGGAAATCTCCTTAATTCTAATCCTCAGAGTTACTCCCGAATGAACCTCAACCCCGAATTTTATCAGACAATTTAGTGTGAGTGTGCCCTGCTTCTTTCTCCTACCTCCTTAAAAAATAAGGTACAATCTCATATTACGTAGGACTGTGGTTACAAACACTCCAATTCCACATGAGCCAACTTGAATAGGAAAAAGAAATGTGTCCTGAGGTACAAGGGCAGTCCTCTCCCTCCCAGGCCAGGTGCAGAAAATGTGGACACCAACACTTTCTCAGTTTCCAAGTTAATGGCTGAGCCCAAGAGTAAATGAACACACTTAAGCTGCTTCAACATACTGTTCACTCACTGTTTATAATCTTCTCAGTCCTTTTCCCATTTGGTCCTCCCCCATCTTCCTATCTTGGACTTGGGTTGGTTGTTGTTTCTGTTTATTTTAGGCCCAGTTTTAGGGTTTTACATTTATTCCTATGAGATACAATCTATTGAGGTTAGCACCATCATTATTATCTAAAATGTGTTTGGATCTAACTCTCTTATTTTCCTTATTGGCTTCAGGACTGTTGGTTTGGAGATTCTAAGTCGTCAGGGAAAATCTTGACCAAGTCAGGACCAACTAGGCAAGTAGTCACAGCTACAAGTCAGTAAGGAACGCTCATTTCACTGACACTCACTTAGACCTCTAGAGGGACACTCCACCCTCTCCCCCCGCCCATCATTCCCAAGAACTGAGACATCCCTTCCTTCTCCTCATCCTCCTCCTTCTCCTCCTTTTGAGACAAGGTCTTACTATGTAACCCAGGCTGGCCTAGAACTCAAGATTCTCCCACCTCATTCACTGGAATAGCTGGGATTATAGGCATGTACCACACGCCTGGCTTCTTATATCTACTCATTTACAAGTATTTATCAGCCATCTTTTAGCTTTTTCAGAAGCCAGCTCCCTCAGGTGTTGTTTGTCAATCTCTCTTGCATTGTTAGTTAGAAAAGAAGGACTCAAGGGGACTTCTTTTTTTTTTTTCTTTTATTATTCATATGTGCATACAAGGCTTGGGTCATTTCTCCCCCCTGCCCCCACCCCCTCTCTTACCACCCACTCCACCCCTCCCTCTCCCCCCACCCCTCAATACCCAGCAGAAACTATTTTGCCCTTATTTCTAATTTTGTTGTAGAGAGAGTATAAGCAATAACAGGAAGGGACAAGGGTTTTTGCTGGTTGAGATAAGGATAGCTATACAGGGCATTGACTCACACTGATTTCCTGTGCGTGGGTGTTACCTTCCAGGTTAATTCTTTTTGATCTAACCTTTTCTCTAGTTCCTGGTCCCCTTTTCCTATTGGCCTCAGTTGCTTTAAGGTATCTGCTTTAGTTTCTCTGCGTTAAGGGCAACAAATGCTAGCTAGTTTTTTAGGTGTCTTACCTATCCTCACCCCTTCCTGTGTGCTCTCGCTTTTATCATGTGCTCAAAGTCCAATCCTCAAGGGGACTTCTAAGCAAGAGAACATGATTGGAAATGGAAGATTCTAAACGGGGGCAATTAGAAAGTATATGTTAAAAGTAATTTGTGATAAGGATGGCTATCTTATATTGCCTTTGGAGCTCTTTAGATGGCTGAATTACAGAGAGCAAATTTAGGAGGATTTTTTTCTTTTCCTCTCCTATCAAGTATAGAATCCAGAAGATTTGGGGGAGTTCACAGGCAATCCGTTCCATAGGCTATATTTCATTGAATCTAAAATGCAATCTGATTTTTAGATGCTCCAGTATTTTATGAGTACCAAGAAAGAAAAAGTGTGACCAATTAAACTGCAACACAGGACTTTCTCACTTAGAATTTATTATGCATTTTCTGTATTCATCTATGTACAACACAATTGTGTATACATAGATGGATCTTCAGGGCTGTGTGCTACTGGGGGCAGGAGGGGAGAATCCCTTGCCTTGCCATTTTTGGCTTCTGGAGGTTGCCTGCATTCATTGGCTAGTTGGTCTCATTCCAACCTCTGCTTCCATTGTGTCATCTCTGACAGTGACATTCCTGTTCCCTCTTATAAGGGCCATCTGGATCATCCAAAATCAGCTCCTTCCTCAAGATCCTAACCACCTCTGCAAAGTCCCCTTTGCTGTGTAAGGTGACATCATAGGCTCCAGGGATTCGGACACAGCCATCGGGTAGGGGGAATTATTTGCATGCCACAGGGCACAAAGACTAACGAGGGATCCCATCCCCTTAACGGTGTTTCTCCATAATCAGCTGATTTTTTAATAGCTATAGTAACAATACTCACTGTTGTTTATTAAACGCTTGCCATGTGTTGGGGAAGAAGGAAAAGTAGCATACCTCTTTGAGGTCATTTGCCTGAGGTGACCCAGCAGGCAAGTGGCAGGCAGACTTGGACCCATATCTCCCCTGCCAGGCACTGATGCCCCTTAGGGCCCATAAGGCAGATCCTAGTCTAAGGCTGTGTCGGGGAGCTTTGGAGCTTTAGATTCAGGGGCACCCCCCACCACTCATGCCACCTGAGGATGAGTCAGAAGGCCTGGCACAGGCAAAGAACTGACCAAGCCTCGAATTGCTCCTCACCACCTCAGAAAATCTAACCCATTCTCAGTGCTGCTCTTATGGCTTGCATGTGAAATGTCTCCCAAAGACCATGTGTTAAAGGGTTAGCTGCCAGCTTGGTGCACTGTTGGGAGGTGATGGAAACTTTAGAACATGAGGTCTAGTGGAAGGAAGTTGGGTCAGTGGGACCCTGGCCCTTTCCTGTTTATAGCTCAGCTACCATGAGGTAAACAGACCTCTTGCACCACAGACTCGTTGTCATGATGTGCTGCCTTGCCACAGGCCCAAAGGCAGCAGGGCCCGTGATTATGGACTGAAAGTCCTGAAACCATGAGCCAGAACAAATCTCTCCTCCTTATATATTGTCTCAGGTATTTTGTCACTGTAATGGAAAGCTGACTAACATACTCCGTAACTCACTAGCCAAGTGACTGCATTCTTTAGACACTAACCACATGCCAAGGGACAGCTCTGACCTGGTCCAGTGATGACCCTCCGTGTCAGGCTGGCTACTCAGAACAGTCATTAATGTTCTACTAAAGGACTGACAGGCCAAAGAGAGAGAAGCTGTTTTCATAGATGAGCCTTTTTATTAACGAAGTCCCTAGAGGAAGATCAAAATACAAAAGAATTGCACAATCCACACAGGTAGGAAAGAGGTGCAGTAAGCTTGTCCCACTGATGCAGGAAAAATCAACTGTCGCCTGTTCAGATGGGACATTCCATCTACCCATTCATTCAGAGTAAACTGGGAGACAGGTGGGCAAAGGTGAAATACAAAGAATGCCCAGAGGGCAAGTGATGCTGGTCAGATGAAAGGCATGGATTCAGGACGCCTGGTGCCAGAACTGACAGTGTCTATGAATGACACTGTGTTCACCTTGAGTGAACTTGGGTGCATTGCCCTGGGAGTAAGCGCCTCATCCTGTGTCACAGATCACAGTCTTCAGGTGATCCATAATCACAGTTCTTAACCTCTGACCTCCAAATCCAGCGACAAGTAGTAAGGGATTTAAAAACTATTAAAAAATAAGTAAACAGATGAAGTAAATGAACCATGGTGCTAATATTTCAGTGGTATTCAGCAGTTTTGTGCCCATGATGACAATCTCAGGATTAAAGTGCTGGAACACGTAACGGAATCTGGCCTGTATTAGCTTTGTGGTTTTAGTCTGAAATGTGTCACTGAAGTTAGACATGTGACTTTAATATTGAAGATGTAAGGGAAATGTCATTAACAGCATTAGGGGACTTGATTTACCACATTTATAACATTTGTAATCACTTTGTGCTAAACAAGATGCCACTGCTTAGATGTGACTATGCCTGAGTTGGGAGTTCAATGTTCTGGGCAGAATTATTAAAACTTGCAAATATAGCTTAAAATGTTTAAAGGAATTGTATGAAATTTGCAAATGAGGTTAACTGTTTTGGGGGAACAATCTGCTATCTGTTAACATGTGTATAAGTGACTAAAGGATAAATGTTTTTATTTTACATAAAAAATTGTATTGATGTAACAAAATGTGTATGGTGAGCTTAAAAAATTTTTTTTTTTCTTTTGAACTCAGGGCCTTGCACTCAGTGCTCTACCACTTGATCCACACCTCCAGCCTTTTTTTGCTCTGGTTATTTTGGAGACAAGGTCTCACTATTTGCTCAGGCCAGCCTGGATCACAAACCTTTACACTCCCTGCTGTAGCAGGAATGACAGCACATGCCACCACACCCAGCTTTTTTTCCCATTGAGATGAGGTCTCACAATTTTTTTTTTGCCCCAGTTGGCCTAAAACCACAATCCTCCTGATCTCAGCCTCCCATGCAGCTTAAGATGACAGGTGCACCCCACTGTACCCAGCTGTTGGTCAAGATGGAGGTCTCGTGAACTTTTTGCCTGGGCTGGCCTCAAACTGCTTTCCTCCTGAGCTCAACCTCCCAAATAGGAAGTATTACATGAGTGAGCCACCTGCATCCAGCTAAGAATCTAGATTTTAAGGGCTTGGGGTGCAGATCAGTGGTAGAGTACTTGCCTAGCATGCACAAGGCCCTGGGTTCTACCTCCAATACTGAAAAAAAAAAATCTAGGTTTAAAAAATTTTACACCCCTTAAATTAAAAATTGATTTATGGACTCAGTAACATCAATAACTTGGTGGACATACATTTGTTCACAGGACTTACATCTTTAAAAAATGAACATTGAGCAGGTGCTGATGGTTTATGCCTGTAATCCTAGCTGTTTGGGAGGCAGCGATCAGGAGAATTGAAGTTCAAGCCCAGCCTGGGCAAATAGTTCTCAAAACTGAATCGCAAAAATATTCAACACAAAAAAGGGCTGGTGAAGTGGCTCAAGTGGTGAGGCCCCGAGATCAAACCCCAGTACTGCCAAAAAAAAAAAAAAAAAAAAAAAGTCCAAAAATGAGCTCTGATAAGACTGGCCAGCTCTTTGGAAATTGAGGCATTAAATACTTGTGCCCTGGTTCTAGAAACTTTCTTGTTGGAACAATTTCTTCCTCTCCTAAACTCCCATACCATTTTTCCTTTGATTAGATTTGCATGTAAATTGCTAAGAAAATTGTCTCTGCCTCTGCCTCTCTGAAAAGACTTTGACTCTCTAGAAACCAGTGCCCACCTTGTTCCATGGTTTTCTCTGTGGAGATTCAGCCTCAGCACTCCCACATTGAGCTTCCTACCATTGGTAACATCTGTAAGATACTGTTTCCCGAAGCAAACACAGACTCTTCACTCTATATCCTTTCTTCTTGGCACCCTTCTGTCATAGACCTTCTTTCCCAGGACTGCATAAATTCCAGAAACTCACTGAATTAATCCCTAAGTAAGAGGGTCTCACAATGAAAACTGTCACCTTGGATCCCAACCCAGAGTTCTGACTCGTTCTTATCCCCTTTAATGGAGCAGCTATATATCATGTTAAGGGTTCTCCTATTTTTGAGATTCCCCCAACTGAATGCTTCACTTGAAATTAAAATTAAGATTAAAATTAAGCTTGTTCATGGATAACACACATATATATGTACTAATGCTATTTGACCTCAATGTGACACAATAATTTTACTATCCCCGCTTAATAAATAAGGGAACTGTAGAACATCATTTACTCATTTTTAAAAGGGGCGGTCATGGATTTGAACTCTTCCTTGAATCCAGACCCATCTCCCAAACATAGTCACATGAGCTCAGTTGCTAAATTATGTATTTTTTACCATCCTGTTAAAAATGACTGTCTTCATTGCTCTGCATTTTGTACAAAAGCCTCAGGGAAGAGACTGGAAGAATGAAAATGGGAGAAACCAGAGCAAATTACCTGGGAAAGCTTTTCAAAATGCAGGTTGGTTCCTTATGACTGGGATGAGGCCCCAGAGTCTGCAGTTCCAACAAGCTCCCAGGTGATGCTGGATAGCTGCTGTCTATGGGATTCCCCCCACACCCCAAAACCGGGCATTGAACTCAGAGCTGTACACATGCTAATCACATCCCCTACCACTGAGCTACACCCCAGCCCTCTGTGGGACACTTTGAATAGGAAGAGGTGTGGTAACTCTGACATAGCTCAGGCTTTTCACTGCAGAGAAAAGGAAAGGACTGGGGGACATACAGAAGTCACAGCCAACCATTTAATGATACTGAGAATGAAGGTGGGGCTTATATTCTGGGAGTTCCTTCCACATTCACGACCTTATTTTCAACTCCTTCCTGGGAAGAAAGGACCTTTCCTTTTCTAAATGAAGAAACAAGTGTTAAAACTGAACACACCACAGTCAAAACATATTAGAGGTGGGTACAAGTACCCCACACCATTCTTGACCCCACACCCACTTCTAGAAAACACCAAACAAGGAGCAAGCAAAAGAGCTGTGAGGGGAGAGCTGTTTTAATACGGTCTGTGCCAAGCAACATCAAAGCTGTCCATCATCTCCAAGTTTGCCCTATTTTAATAGGCAGTATTTTTCTAAAAAATTAAAGTATGCACTGATAAGGAGGCTAGCCACACCTCTGAGGAAACGTAAAAATGAGAAGCCACATAAATTATCTTCCTTAAAAAACAGCCATTTCAAAAGATTTTCTTTAATATCATAAAATATTTTCATGGACAAGTGAGCTAGCAAACACACATGCACCAATGTGCCTTTCGACAAGAGTACCCATCCCCCACCCCCACCAAGTGGACATGAAGATTGGAAAATGAATACAGCAGATGGAACAGATAGAAGAAAAAAAAAAAATCAGTAAAAAGAATGGAATACAACTTTGTGCTTGGTTATTTTCCTATGTCACAACAAAACAAAACATTTCGGTGCAAATAATTTTTCCTCTTTTCCATTTAAGTCTGGTGGAGAAAAAAATACTTTATCTATAATAAAATATGTCGGTTTTTTTGTTTTTTACTTTTTAACGTAAATTTTTTTTCTTTTTTGCAGAAAATAATTTTGTAAACTGTCACTTCGCGGGCAAGGAGACCCGATGCTTCCTTGGCATCGGGTGTGAGTCCCAGCTCGCGCCCTGGAGGCTGCGAGCAGACACCAAACCCGGGCAGGGGATGGGACAGCGGAGGTGCAGGGCGGGGCGCACGCGCAGAGGGGCTGAGGGCGGGTTAGAGGTCACTCTCGCCATACAGCGCCGTGGAGAAGGACATATAGTCCAGAGCACCGGGAACGGCGTCGGGGCCGGCATAGGGGGCCATTCGCGCGATGCAGTACTCGGCCTGGTCCGGCGGCAGCTCCCGGCGCAGCTCGTCCACCGTGATGTAGTTCTGCGGAGAAAGCAGGGTCAGGAGCCGCAAAGCCCACCGGCCGTAAAGCGGCACAGCGCCGCAAACCTCTGCAGTCGTAAACTTGTTCTCGTTAGGTCCCCATTTTCGTTCCTTCCTAGTTCTTTCGGATGAATGCATTTACTCACGCACATACATCCACAGGTATGTGCACATTTGTAGACACACACACGTATTTTTAAGCTCACTTATGCTTTCCACTTCAATACCTATTTGAGCGTCTGCGAAGTATTTCTATGAGCCAATTCCAACTATCCCCTTTGCATCGCACTAGCCTGCAGTAAGCACGTGCCGGTGCACGAACAACAGGCACTCTGATGGAACATAAAGATTCCTAGGGGCCCCACACCCACTCAGTTGGACTCTCTGGAGACCTGCACCAGTGACTAATTTAAGAGAGTCTCTAGCAAATTAACATGAGTTTGGGCGTCACTGCTGTAAGTGGCATCCAAAATCTGAGCAGCTACCTTAACCAATCTGTAGAAGTGTGGGTCTTGCCCTACCTCAGCCAGCACCCAGCTTGGATCTCTGCCTTCCCCTTCCACTTGCCCATGGTAGTTCTACTTGGAAGATGCTAGGGGAGCTGGAGTGTCCAGAACTCACTCAGGAGCTCTGACCCATGAGGAGATCCTCATGCCCTATCCCTGAAAGTTCCCTGGAAACCAGTGTGAGCCAGTGGGGCTGCCTTCTGGTCACTCCAAATGTCAGAAGGCCAGGCCTCTTTCTACAAAACTAGTCACTTGGTCCACTAGATGATTTCTGAGGATCCTACCGGATACAAGGTGCTGTGACTCCAATGAAAGTGTTCTTGAACTTAATCAGACCTTTAGGGGCCCTTTGTAGGTTCTGCCTTTACTCCCTTGTAGATGGTGACATTTCAGAAATTATGCTCCCTATTGGCTTTTGTTTTATGTAACTGAATCTTTCCAGTTTTAAAGGAGAGATGGCATAAGGGTAACCCTATGAATTTTACAGAAAGGAAAACTGGCCCCCAGAACCCTCTCCCCAAATTTCCTCTGAATGCTCTTTGAGTCTTCTATGTAATATTAAAGGTATTTGTGGCTCCTGCAGATTCCTTCAGGTCTCTGGCCCAAAGGTAGCTGTGGGTCCAAGTGACATCCATGTCCACCAATGACCATCTCAGATGGCCAAGACCTGGACTGGCCTTTAGCCCTACAGAGAAAGCCCTTCTGTTCCCTTCCTACTTCCTCACTGCCAGGTGGGGTGCTCACACCATAGGAGACTCACCTTGTCCCCCGCCAGGATCTTGAAGGAAGCCATGACCTGATCTGCAGTATCTGTGTCAGCCGTCTCCCGGGACATGAAGTCAATGAAGGCCTGGAATGTCACTACCCCCAGGCGGTTGGGGTCCACAATACTCATGATGCGAGCAAATTCTGCCTCTCCCTAGAAAGAACAGCCAACCAAGGTCTGTCAGTCTCTAGCCTGCTGAGAACATCTCACACAGACCTCAAGCGTTGGGGTAGCTTATGGTTGGAAGAGAAGCATACAACAGCCCTCTGACTAACCTGGGTTGCCTTAAGTGTATGACAGGGACTCAACAGTTGGAAACCCAGCTCAGGGCTTCCCACCCCCTACAGGTGCTTGGGTTCCCCTTAGAAAAAATAATGCTAGCATTAATTACAGTGACAGTAGTTTCAACAAAGGCTAACACCGACACAGCTTATACTACTATACACCACACTCTTCCAAATGCTGTATATATTTTAATTCATTTAACTTTTACCGCAGCTATCTAAAATCTTATTATTTCCATTGTATGGAGGAGAAATCAGGCCAAGTAATTTGCTCAAGATCACACAGCCAATAAGCAGGGAGCTAGGATTTGAACTTAGTCTAGCTCCAGAATTTGTTCTCTCCCTACCACTCTGTGTTTTCTAAGTGTTAGACACGTGCACAACACTTATGTTAAGTTCCTTCATTTAATCCTGCAGGGCTCCCCTCACTCCATCTGAGGGCACAAGTTGGTGATCACAGCAGAGATGGGATTTACCCTCAGGTTCACTGTTTAGCACAGTCCTTGCTCATGCTGGGCAGCCCATGAACTCTGCACTTGGTTCCATGGTCTGGAGTTACCTGCCTGTACGTAACCTTCCTTATCAGATAGCTAGACAAGAGAGGGGATGCCGAGAAGATTAGAGGGGCTTGGGACAACTGAGCCTTTGTGCCTCATGTAAAATGAGGCAAAGCCAAACCAGAAATGTCCACCAATCCTCCCTGCCTGCCTCAGGGTCAGCAAAAGTGTTCACGACGGGAGTGAAAGAGCCCTGTATCCATATTAAATACCAGAAAGTAAGTGGGCACAGAGACATCCTGGCCACACACAGGCCTTGTGACTGGGCCTGGCTTTCAGATGACAATTTCCCCAAGGGTAGGGACTTGAGGCTCCTCCGGGGAGGGCAGCCCTAGCTAGAGGTCCTCAGGCCTAATGTTGCTAAGATCTGGCCTTCCAATCAGCTAGCTGTGTCCTGGCCAGCGCAGACCAAGGCATGGCAGACAGAGGGTGAGGTTTACGTTACCATGTTGTAACCCATGGAGATAAGGCAGGCGCGGAAATCATCTGTGTCCATCATGCCTGTCTTCTTCTGTGGGCCAGTGGCACAAGACACAGGAGGGACAGACAGCCAGGAGGAGGAAGGGCCAGCACAGGGCCAGGAAGACAAGGCACAGATGGAGGGGAGGGTGAGGTTTGGAGTCAGTGGACAGGGGAATGTAGAAGGAACATGTCCAGGGAAAATATCCACATGAGAAAGGAAGACAGAACAAGGAGATGTAAGTCCATCCACAGGATGAAGAGCAGCGAGGACAGAGGAAGGCCGGCACCCCACAGGTTACCATGAAAGGGCAGAGGTCAGAGGTTGGAGTAGTAGAAGGAGGAGCCCAACATGGGGCAGGCAGGACAGCAGGAGAGGACGAGCCCCATGGCCCACAGGAAGGAGGACAGGGAGATCCAGACAGGGAGAGAAGAGAAAAAGGAGAAATGTGTTATCTCTCGCCCCAGAGGCCACCTCTGAGCGTGCTCCATGCAGGAGGCGAGTACCTGGGGGTCGTTGCCAATATCATAACCCAAGCTGATGAGGCAGGCTTTGAACTCCTCAGGACCCAGCGTGCCGGAGTGATCCTAGGGCCGTGGTGCGCCAGGCAGCGAGCCATGCGGTGCCAGGGAGGTGGAGGCCGTGAGGGGCAGGGGTGGGCCATGCCCCAGGTGGAGGGTGGCGTGTGTGGGGAGACACAGGGACAAAGGCATGCGGATGAAGGGTGGAGGGTGGGGGGCAGGGGAGAGGGGAAATAAAAGTGCACACAGTTAGACACACGGATGAGCTTCCAGAGGGGGCCCTGTCCCTGGCATACACAGCCCTGCTCCAGGAAGCAGGGCCAGAGGGGTGCGTGATGAGCCACAAGGGTGAGAAGCTCCCCCAGAAGTGCCCCAGGCCACCCTGTTGTCCCTGAGGGCTCTGCCCACCCAGGGGCCTGGAGGGCAGTGAAGCAGACAGGATGGTGGGCAGCACCTGACCCCCAAACTCCCCACCCCGAGGCTGTTCCCAAACTCCAGGGCACTAGGAAGGGGCACCCCATGGAAACCCAGCCTATCCCAGAGTTGAGATGAGAACCCAGGACAGAGGACTCTGCCATCCCCAACAGAAAGTCCCAAAGGCAGCCTGGGTGAGGCAGAAAGAAATCTCTTCTCTCTTCTCTGTCCCAGGGCAGAGGTAAGGGACAAAGGGAACAGCCAGGGGCAATAGGCCTTCACTTGAGACTCTGGCAGCCCCACTCCCAAGGGTGTATTCCTCATGGTAAGAGAGGAAGGGTGTCAAAGGTCCTCTCCCCACCTGTGACAACAGCACTATCTCCAGGGAAGCTTATGGGACACCAGCATGGCTTTCCAAGGATGGCTTGAAAAGCCCAACTCTGAGGCACACAGGCTGACAGCACTTCCTCCCTCTCCCTCCTCCTCCCCAGCCCAAGAACCAGGCCCAGCAGGGTGGCCCACACCCAGGCAGTGCCCTCCAGAGCCTTGGGTCAAGGGCTGGGGCAGGGGCTGCTCTAAGCAAGGAGGAATGGGGCTCTCACCCGGTCAAAGTGGTTGAAAGAAGCCCGAAACTCATTCATCTGCTCCTGGCTGATACCCTTAGCATCCCGGGTCAGTATCTGGTTCTCCACTTCATTGATGGTCCTGGCGATGGTGGTGAGCAGCTGCTCCCAGCCCACACGGATGTGCTGGGGTGGGGGTGAGATGAGGGGCCTATCAGCAAAGGGTCCCCTGTCTGAGCTCCAAGCTGCCCCTGCCCGTTCCTCCTCGTGACTGTCACAAACAGCCAAAGCAATCAAACTCAGCCTTCTATCTGGAGTCACAGTATGACCAGAGGGAGGAAAATGAGGACAAGGACACCTTAGCGAGAGACAGAGGGACCTCGAGGATGAAGCATGCCAGCCCGTGTCTGGGCCAGAAACAAGACCGAGACTTGCCAAACGGGAGGGGTCTGTTAGGAAAGAAAGGCAGGCCTGATAGTGGGAAAGATTAAAGGAAAAAACTTGGGTGATTCCCTGGACATCCTATCTCACAATCACATATGAACATGTATACATGTACACACACCTTCACGGTCAAAACAAGTACAGTGAGTGCCACACAACGGCCTTCTGATCAACAGCAGACCAAATACACCACAGTGGTCCCAATGACCACCTAGTGACACTGTAGCCACCTTAGTTTCTGTAAGCATACACTGTGGTGTCCACACAATGAGGCAATCTCCCATCACCAGGAAATGTGAGACTGCAGTCATTTGGAAGGCAGGTACCCATGCCAGTGAATCTTGGAGCCCACAGGCATCCGAATTGCTGGGGTGGCTTGTTAAAAACTGATCTCTTCAGCTGGACACCAGTGGCTCAGGCCTGTAATCCTAGCTACTTGGGAGGTTGAGATAGGAAGGACCAAGGTTTGAGGCCAGCACGGGCAAATAGTTTATGAGTCTCCAAAATAACCAGACCAAAATGGACTGGAGGTGTGGCTCAGGTGGTAAGAGCCCTAAGTTCAAACCACAGTTCCCCCCGACCCCCAAAAAAATTATAACCCTGAGTTGCCCCCAGAACTAGTCAATTGGATTCTGCAGCTGGGGCCTGGATAGGTGCACTCGAGTTCCAGGGGTACACAGAAAGCACTGCAGGTTGCAAATGCAGAGTTTCAGGGGTGTGGAGAAATGAGCATTCATCCTCCTATGATGACCAGAGTCTTTGGAAGCTGGGTAACCACCCCCACCCTAGCCCAGGCAGAGGGCAGGAGACACAGGGCTTCCTCCCAGAGAAGCAGGGCCAGCCCCACTACCTCCATGGTGTAGTTGGTGTGCTTGTTGTCAAAAATGAGCGCCTCCTGGATGAGCTGGTGGTCACCCTCCAGCTGGTCAATCTTTGGCTTATAGTTGACGATGCTCTTCTCATACTGCCTCAGGTGGTTGAGCTGGTCCTCCAGGGTCCCGTGCATCTCAATGGAGATCCTGCCAATCTCCTGCTCATCCAGAAGGATGATCCTTGTCAGATCATCCCACTCTGTACCCATGGCACTGAGTCCCCAAGGTCACTGGTTAACCCCCCCAGATAATTCTCAGTACCCAATCCAGCCCAGAAAGGCCAGCACTGGAAATCAGGAAGACACATTTGGCATAGGTTCTCCCTGGTATGGGAATAGCATCCTAAGGATATACAAGCAGTATTGATGTTGGATGAAATGTCTCTTAGGGTATTTGTGGTTGTCTCTTAGGGTATTTGTTGGTCTCAGGAGGGAGATGCTGGATCAGTTGTCAATCTAAATGTTCACTCCTCCGCTTGTTATTCAAACCCCTCCCTAAGCCTTGCTCCCAACCACTGCCCCACTCAGGGACCCTCCCTGTTCCCACTGAGTCAGGATTGCTGCAGTTTCAGCATGCTTGGCTTACCTCCTCAGCAGCTATGTTCTTGTCCTGCTTTTCTGACTCCTAGGATGCCTGCCCTGGCCCTCCAGGCCACACCCCTCCCCAGGTGCCAGGCCTAACATCCATTTCTGCCTGTCATTCACCAGGTAAGCAGAGCTTGTTTGTGAAAGCACTTTCTGTACATTCAATTCGGTTCTGCCAATGTTCCCTGAGCATTTACTAAGCAGGGGAGGGATGTACACACCACCATGAACTTGATATGATCTCAGCCCTTAAGTTGCTCAGTCTAACTGTGTTCCTTCTCTAATGCTCTATTTACTCCACACAACTTAACAAAAAATTTTACCCTGGACCAGGGAAGGCTCAACCCTTTTTCTGGGAAGATCACCCTCTTTGACTGGGCCCACTGCCAGTGGAGCAGTAATGGAGAAAGGGGATGCCTGGTTAACGAGGCAAGCCAAAGGAACTAAGATGACCAGGGCATTCAGGTCCTCCCTGTGGGACTTTTGTAGGTAGCTCCTTAGTAGGGTCCCTCTGTCAGTCTTTGCTACCAATCAGACATCAGGATCAAGCTATCAGGTGGCCTGCTTGACAGGAATGGTGCTGAGAAGGAATGGGAAACCCCAAATTACTTCCCACAATGGGACCCACCTCCATCTTGGTCTGGATCCAGGGCCCGATGACATTGGCTTGGGCCCCAAACTGCTTGCGTAGCCTCTCGTTGTGCTGTTGGCGAGCATGTTCCTCTGTCAGAGCCTGGTCCCTCCGTGGCACCAGCTGTCGTACCTGGGGGAGGAACAACCATGGGTCTTTGGGGATGGGCCAACCATTTGCCCCATATGCCAGATAGAAAATGGAGGACCCATGGTGGGGGAGGGATGGATCAGAACCAGAACAGGAGTAAAGATGCTGACCTGTTCTAGAAACTCACTCATTATTTGGATAAGCTTACTATGTGACAATAAAATAAAAGATGAAAATCAATGAAAAAGACAACAATCCTTGCCCTTATGAAATGTCCAATGGTTCAGTCAACCCTTCAGCCCAGCCTCTATACTCACGTGGTCCCATTTGCCATTGATCTCCTGAGGTGTGATGGTTGTGTAGGGGTTGGTGCCAGCCATGTTGACGTGGTAGGTCTGGACAATCTTGGACACCTCGTTGTGGATGCCCAGGATGGCCAGGCGCTCCTTGTCAGCATCAGGGAGGGTGGCCTTGAACTGCTCATGGGCTGTGGTTAGTCCCTGGAAAGTCATGGGGATTCAGAATAAGTACAGACACTCAGAGGGGCTGATATTTCCCTTGGGGAAGATGAGGAAAGGGAGCCCTAACTGTCCCACATCAGTGGGAGACGCAGAGGCATCAAATCAGATTCTCATGGCTGAAAACTGGGAAGGCAGGATGGCTACAGGAAGGTGAAGGCAAGGCAATGGCTGCATCCTTGTTGCTCACCAGGTTGCCAGCTATCACCCTGGGATGTTCACCCCCCCACGAGGGGACAAGGGGACCCTTCCACAAATTTTGCTCTCCCAATACTGGCTACCTTAGCTCTCCGCAAAGCCTTCTGAATCTAATACTCTGCAGTTATATAAAAGATTGAGGCAGATGTTAATTAAGTTGAAATGAGCTCCAAGATAAATGTTAAATTAAAAGTCAAGGATATACGTATAATAAAAGCTACTTTTTGTGTAAAACAGCAACAAACGGTGCGGAGGACATGTAAATAAATATATTTGCTTGTAGACTGTGAACATATTGCTTACATCTGTGCAGAGGAGCTGGAGGCTGGGGGACAAGGGGCAGGAGGGAGAACTTGTCACACATCCCTTATCTTTTGGATGCTATACCATGTGTATGTATCAACTGGTCAAACTAGATCAAATGCAAAGATTTCAAAACTATGAAACCCTTGGATGCTGTTCCTCAGTCTACCCATCCTGCAGGAATGCAATCCATAGAGCAGGGCTGGGAACAGCTGGTAGAATGGCCTCTCAGGAAGGGGACATAGCACACCTGGATCTCCTCGATGGTGTGTACGATGAAGGTGTCCTGCAGGTCTTCCATGGCTCCCTCCATCCAGTTGTTGAAGGGCGCAGCCCGCTTGGCGTACTCCAAGTACAGCTGGTCAATGGTTTCCAGCAGTTTCTCTGTCCGCTGGAGGCGCCAAGCAGGGTGGGGTATTTAACAGCAATATTCAGAGTCACCCCCACCTACATCAAGATCTCCCTGGCAAGCCCAAAGGGGGTCCCAGTCTAGAAGTACTGGACTGAACCAGGTAATGGATTACGCTACATTGGCCCCCAGAAAGTCTGATTTGCAAAACAGGAAAGTTATTGAATGGCTGGGGTTAAGCACACTCAACAGGAGGAGGAGATAAAATTAGGCAAGACAGGAGCATCTCCAGCAGGTCAAGGTCTAAATCCTATGCCAAAGCAAGACCTACAGTTAGGCTGGGGGTGGAAATGGTCCAGGGAACCATGGAGACTTTAAAGCAAAGAGCACCAAGAAGGAGAAAGGGCGCACACAGCACTGTTGGCCTTGTTCTCCCTCCAGGTCCCTTACCTCTAGAGCTTCCCTCCGCTTCTGAGTCAGGGCCCCTAGATTGTCCCATTGGTCACAGATCTTTTGGCAACGAGCGTTGACACTGGGTGAGTCGTAATAGTCCAACTCGCTGGAGGTTGGGGAGGAGAAACGAGGAGTCAGGTGAGGCATGACACAGATTAATTCGGACCTGCTCTCCCTCTCCCTAGGACTGGGGGGCACTAGTGGTGGTGGGAGAGGCAGAGATGCTCCCTTCTGCCTGCCTTCCAGCCCCACCTCCTTGGCTTTCAGGAGACCGGAGACAGAAAACCAAAGATGGCCAGCCCTCTCTGATGATTTCTGCACCAGCCTTGACCTTGATGCCCAATGGCAGGGAGCAGCTGGGGCTCAGGAGGACGCTCAGCAACCAGAAAGAAAGCTTGGGCATCCCTAAGACCTGCACTGGTGACAGGTAACGACCAAAGACCCGTAACTGAAATGGAGTGGTCCTGGCAACTTCCGCACCAGAAGGGGTATTCTTTCCTTCTGTATCAACTAACTTGGGCACCACCTGTGTACCTCCTTACTTCCCACCCCCACCTCACACAGCTGAGAAAGCCAACCCCAGCCCTGCCTGGGGGCACCAGAGGGTAGGGGACCGGGGCGGGCCTACTTGAGCTCCTGCGCAATGGCTGCAATCTGTTCCACGCGGTCCTGGTGGGCAGCCAAGTCACTCTCGAAGGCCTCGTGCTTCTTGAGCAGGGCCTTGATCTCTGACAGGGTGGCTGTCTCGTAATCCTTCTGCCGCAGCATGGCTTCTTTGCCTGGGTTCAGAGAGAGGGAGCACGGCTGAGAAGGAGCCTTGGTCCTGGCCGCCACCACTCAAAACTTCAGGAACTCCATTTCTGGGGGTGCTTCCCACAGAGGCATTCACCATACCCAAATCCCCAGTGTGAGAAAGCAGATATGTAGCGGGAACATGCAACCAAGGGGAAGGACCAGGGAAATCACTGCTCACTGGAGCATTTCTAGGGCATTTAACGTGGTTACATGTGAAGACTGTGCAGGAGTGTGTGGATGGACAGTGCACAACTTTCGCTTTGCAACAGGACACAGTGACCTATGCCTGTGTATAACCAGGAAAAAAACAAGCCAAGCACTTCAGAAAGACCCATCTTTAGAATTTCTGTATTCTGACTGGCTTGTGACAGCCCTGCAGGGATCCCTCTTCCCAGCTACTCTCAGAGCAGTCATGGCATCCAAACACTCTGGAACCTTCTCTGACCACTTGGTACACTGCCCTCTCTCTTAGGGGCAGGAGCAGCACTTGAATTTCCTGGCTCTGTAAAGCAAGGATGACAACAACCTCCACAGCTGCTGTGGACGATGCTCCTCAGTTGCACTGTGACAGGCGGGCATAGGACAGGGGCTGGCTCAGCCTTATTCATATGTCCACTCTCTTGGCTACACCACCATGGGGATGCCCAGCCCATCAGTAAATGAAGGCTGGCTTGCAAGGCATTTCTTCCTTTCTCCATACTGTTTTTCTTTAAATCAAAATAATACAACACACTATAGATTTAAAAATTACAATAAGCCTACTTGTTTATTCCCATTCAGCTTTCCTTATATGGGCATTAAACTAGTCCATTGAGCACATATAAATTATGTTTCCTGCTTTTAAAATATTTAGCAGTACATCCCTAAAATTTTTATTTTGGCTGCATGGTCTTCCCATGAGGGTCACCCTGACCCCTCGGGTATCTACAGGGGCTTTATTTCAGGACCCCAAAGGATACCAAAATCTGAAGATGCTCAAATCCCTTAGATAAAAATGGTGCAATATTTGCATATAGCCACACATATCCTCCCATACTCTCAACCATCCCTAGATTACGCCTAATACTTAATACAATGCAAACACTATATAACTGGTTGTTAGAATGCATCATTTAGGGAATAATGAAAGTAGTCTGTACACATTCAGTACAGTCGCAACTCCCCCTTGTTTTTATTATCTTGATCTGCACTTAGTTGAATCCAGAGATGCAGAACCCATGGATGTGGAAAGCAGACTGGACACTCTTCTGGCTGCACCTCCCACACAGAACCACACATTGCCCTGCTGTGGGGCACTCAGGCCTCAGCTGTACCATGGGAGATGTCTCACCATGAACATCTCTTGGCATGTGATTTCTTCATGTTTAAGGTTAATTCCTTAAACAGTCTCAAGGAATGGAATTGCCAGGTTCAAGTGCAGTTAATCAAATCAGTAAAGTGTGAGTACAGATGGTCAAACTGCTATCCCCAGAGGCTGTGTCAGCTGTCAGCACTTCTCATGTCATCAGCCTTTGCTGAGTACTGTGGCTGTGACCTTCCCTGGCCCAGGAGAAGACCCATAGCAGCAAGAGAGTGATCAAGAGCCATCTCCACCATGTCCCTCCTCCGCTCCACATATGCTTGTGCACTTACACAGGGCACTACACCCATCCCCTTAGGCAGGTCAAGTCCCCTACACCGAGCCAGGCCACTCCCAAATGGCCACAGGTCCTTCCTGTTCATCTCCAGCCTAAGGTCAGAAGAGTATGAAACAAGGCTGAACGGGGAGTCTGGGTTTAGAGGATCTGGCCCAATGACTCTGGATGATGTATTCAGTAGGGAGAATGGCCAGCCATTTCCCCACTTCCCACCCTGGGTGGTTTGGCTTTGGGGTTTTTTTTTTTTTTGGCTTATTGAACTCAACCACCCTTGATTCTAAGAGAAAGACCAGCCCAAGTATAACTGCCTTTCTTCAGCATTAACCTTAGCCACCAATAAGCAAACAATAGACATGGCCCAAGTGCCTGAAGGGCAGAGTAAGGGGAGACCCATGCTCTGAGGCAAAGGCCCTGGTTCCCTGTACCTGGTGGCCAGGAAATAGAAAGAAGGAAGGAAGCAGAGAAAAGATCAAGAATCGCCCTGCGCTGAGTACATTCCACCTGACAGGAACTGAACGCTGCAGAAAATGTTCTGCTATGTAAGCCTCTCAACAACCCTGTGAGGAGGATGTATTGGTTTGTCTACTCCAAAACTCATGTCAACCCAGAACCTCAGAATGTGACCTTATTTGGAAATAGGGTCTTTTCAAGTACAATCAATTAAACTGGATTAGGGGGTGACTTAAATCCAAGGAGTGATCTTTAGTAGAAAGAGGAGAGATTTGGTCTGAGAGAGAAAGGTGCTGCATGAGGGAGACAGAGACTGAAGTAATGAGTGTGGCTCAAGTCAAGGGGTGCCATGGACTAGCCGGCTCCACAGAAGCATGGGGTATCTTCCCCTCAGCCTCCAGAAGAAAGCAACTCTGCTGACACTCATTCTAGGGCATCTGGCCTCCTGAGCTATGAGGATAAATTTCTGGGTGTTTTTCTGTCTTAATTATGTATTTATTTATCTATCTATTTCGTTCTTTATTTAGTGGTACTGGGGTTTTTCACTCAGGGCTTCACACTTGCTAGGCAGGCACTCTACAACTTGAGCCACTCCTTTGTCCCCAAATTTCTGTTATTTTAAGCCACCAAGTGTGCGGTCATTTGTTATAGCAACTGCAGGAAACTAATTCAAGGAGGCCATTACCAACTGCATTCTGCAGATTTGTAAACAGGCCAAGGTTAAGTCACCAGTGCAGATCTGTACTGCTTCTCGGGCAGAATCAAGATTTTTTATTTTCTATTCTTTTTTTTTTTTTTTTTGGCAGTACTGGGGTTTGAACTCAGTGCCTCATGCTTGCTAGACAGGTACTCTACCATGCCACCAACCTCCAGAATCAGGATTTATTCCCATCTGAACTGAATGGGGAGGAAGAAACTGTGACAGAGAAATGAATAACTAAAAGCTAGCACTTACGCAGGACTAGCATAGTATGCCAGCCAGGACATTCCTCAACATAGCCTGGTTGACTTAATTTTCTCACACACACCTACAAGGTTGGTTATGTTACCCCCATTTCGCAGATGAGGAAACTCAGGCAACTCAAAGGCTAATAAACCTGCCTGACGCCGGAGAACTACTAAGAGAAAGATGAAACAAACAAAACCAAGAGAACAAAGCAGTTGTGGCTGGGTGGTGGGATGGGGGAGAATGGCAAGGCTGGGCAGCCTGAAGTTCTCCCTGGGGAGGCGGGAGCTCGGTGGCCTCACCATCCGTCCAGGCCTCATGGATGGAAGCCTTCTGCCGGAACTTCTCTGCCAGGTGGTCCAGCCGCTCCAGCCTCCGGATCTCATTCAGCAGCCATTCCTCATAGCCCTTCTCCGCCTGTTCCAGGCAGCCCCAGGCATTGTTGATGTCCTGTGGGGATGGCAGGCAAAGGGTAGGGGCTCAGCCTGACTAGGGCCTGGATCCCAGCCTGCTGGTACTCAGGACTCCACAGCTGCTTCAATTTTCCAGGAAGACCCTCTTCCAGATCCCAGGCTCACCTGCACCCAGGTAACTGTCTCACCCCCTCTCCCAGCTCCTACTGGTATCCCCTGGTATTTCCCTGGGCTCTTTGGAGCCAGGCCTCCTGGGCAGGAACGGGGCCTGAATTCACATGGGCCACCTAGCTATGGGGCTCTGAGTGAGAAGCCCCACAGAAAAAAAGCCCAAGGCTCTCCCTGCCCAGGACTGGCTTCCAACAGGAATGTAGTCAATCACAGAGGTCATGGAGCCAGCCAGGGAACCAGAACAATGATGAACCAATGATGAACGAGGTCAATAGGCACCGGAGTGACCACACTCCCCACATTCCCATTCAGGTCTCTGGGTTCTGGGAAAGTAGCCTGTGGACAGAATGCTGAGCACAAACCCACACCCGTTTCAGACAGGGCCACCTCTGCAGTTAGTGCAAGCACATCCAGCTGAGCACAGCTAGAGCAGAACTGGCCTGCCTGCCACCCTTCCTACCATGTGCCTGGGGCCAGGCTATCTCTTGCCCCCAAGGAGGGTGCTTTGTCCACCTCAAAAGTACCCTTGGCCTAACAGTGGCTCTGGCCACCTAAAATCTAGTAATTCAGCCCTGGAACATAAAAGGACTGCATTTTCTCAACTGCATGCATGCCATCAAAGGCCTTTTCTCTCCCTTCAAGATCCTTGGATCTTGCCTCCTTCTCAATACTGCCTGCGTTTTGCCTGTCTCCTCCACACTCTGCTGAATATGCCAGAATGGTCTCCTTACTCTTCATGTTAAAGGTCAAAAGGCTCTACAACAGTGAATTTCTTAAATTTCTTTCTGGAGACAGGCATGGTTGCTCATGCCTATAATCCCAGCTACTTGGGAGGCAGAGATTAGGAGATCTCCATTCCAGGCCAGCCCAGGCAAAAAGTTCTTGAGTCCCTGTCTCAACAGAAAACGCTGGGCACGGCTGCAAATGCCTGTCGTCCCAGAATAAATAGGAGGATCACGGTCCAGTCTGGCCAGGCAGAAAACAAGACCCTACCTCAAAAATAATCAGGAAAAACGGGACCAGAGGTATGGCTCAAGTGGTAGAGCGCCTGCCTAGCAAGCCAGAAAAAAATTCTTTCAGTGTTTCTCTAGCTTATAAAAATTTTCCCTAAGTCCGGAGGACAGAGTAAAGGAGAAGGGTAACACAAAAAGGGGCGTAAGAGCATTTCATGAAACGGGAAGCTGTCTGCAACATGTTAAGATTTTTAAAGCAGCTTATTACATAAAACATGTCTTGAGAACAGAGGCGCTGGCTCACACCTGTAATCTCAGCTACTCAGGAGGCAGAGATCGGGAGGACTGGGGTTCAAGGCCAGCCTGGGCAAAAAGTTAGTCCTTACTTCAACCAATAAACTGAGTGTTGGGACGCGTGCCTTGTCATCCCAGCTACGCGGAGGCTGGAGGTAGAAGAACTGCAGTCTGAGGCCACCCTCAAGCAAAAAAGCAAGGCCTGACCTAAAAAATAACTAAAGCAAGAAGGGCTAGGGGAATGGGTCAAGTGGTAGAACACCTGCCTAGCTTGAGGACTTGAGTTCAAATCCCAGTACTGCCAAAAAAATTTTTTTTCTTAAGATTCTCTTACAAATTATATTCACCTAGAAAGACTAAAATAAAAAGTTCTTCTCAAAAATTTTTTAAACCATTGGCTGGATGTGGTGGTACATGCCTGTAATACTGGTTACTTGGGAAGCAGACATAGGAGGATTTCACTCCGAAGCCATCCAGGGCAAAACCACGAGACAGTAGTAAGACTATGCAGTAAATACAGAAGCAATTTCTACTTTACTTATTGGTTTCTTTGAAACACCCTACTCCCCAAATCTATTACTCATCTAAGTTAATTAACATTTAGTTTTTTAACTACTTAAGATTCCGTGTAGGTAAAAGTTAACTTTACTTCTTGGTTCAACACGTCCAGGGTCATTCTGTTTCAAAGATGACTCTTTATGTGGGTGGGCTGGTGACACTGGGAGGGCTGATCGATGCTCAGAGTCTGGAAGGGCAAACCTGACCCAGAATGGTCAGCAGAGGAAGGGGCTGCCCACTAGGTTTGGGCTCAAGCCTGGGTGGTAATCTAGAAGGGAGAGATGACATCTGGGACAGTGTGTGCAGACAGAACACTCTTCCTGCTCCTCGCCCCTCTCACAGAGCTGGGTTTGGTCAGGACAGGGGTCCCAGCCCATCCTTGCACTCACCGAGACCATCCTGCCCTCGGAGGGCATGAAGGCAGGCCGGTTGCTGAGGCGCAGCTTGGTCTGCAGCGTGTTGAAGTTGATCTCCAGCTGGCATTTCTCCTGTACCTTGGGTGGCTTGTGCAGGCGCCGGTAGTCACGGAAGTCCTCCAGCTTCTGCTGCATGGCATGCATGGTGTTCTCAGGCACCCGGTTCTCTAGCCAGGGGATGGTGCGGCGGATCCACTCCAACAGCTACAGAGGAGAGGGCAGAGGCAGAGGGGTGAGGATGCCCAGGGGAGGGAGTGCCCATATCCCCACAGTCCTTCTTTCACAGGGGGTGGCAAGTGGTCTCTTCTAATGGCACACTCCTTCCCAACTACCATCCTAGGACATCCCCAGGCCATGCAGCCAAGCTCCACGGTGCTCCCTCTGACAGCTGCAGGTTGTGTGACACCTGGCTACCGCTCAGGTCCAGTAGCTGTCAGCCTCCCTGACCCACCAGGGGTAGAACCACAGAGCCCCAGGCTGCTCCACTAATAGACAGGAGCCCTGAGTTCCGCCTAGGTCTGACTAACCAGCTGGGCCTCAGTTTCCTCTTCTATACCGTGAGGCTGCTCATGGTACCATAATGACTGTTCCCTGAGGTCCCTGCCATTGGACCTTCTAGGACTTCAGAATGTGGGTAAATGGCCCAGAAATGAAGAGGCTGGCTTCTGAGCCAGACAACTGCTTGGAGCCCAACCTGCCTAGGTGTTTTCTTGGGGCCAAGGTAATGCTGGTGGAGATGGAGGAGGAGTGGAATGATGATTGCAGTTATAGGGAACACCTACAAGGTGCCGGGCACATCCCACGAATTAACTCTTCTGAATCACACAATCCCATGGGGTTATGTGTTGCAATCATTCCCATGTTATGGGGCGGGGTGGGGGGCAGAGATCCAGGCCCTGCTAGACATAGTGACCAGGTAGACACATGGAGCAGAGAGTTAAGCCTGGGAACCCAGCTCCCACTATGCTGGAAGTGGATGCACAACCAACAGTATAAAAGGCTGAATTATTTTAGGGAAAAATCAAGTGGAGCCTTAGCTCAAATACAGCCAATGGCAAGGCAGCAAATGCAGCTCTGTCCAGTCCTCTTTCCTGGTAGGCCTGGAGGCTATGCCAACCTGAGCTAGCCCCGATTTCTCCCTGGTGCATACCCTTCTCAGCACCAGACATAGCCAGGTTCAACTCTCACTTGTTAAGTGAAAAGCCAAGAGCCAGAGAAGTGAAGGGGTTCTCAGGCTCACTATAGCCCAGAGACTGGCCTCTACTCCCATCCCCTACTTTCTGAGCCCATCCCCCTACTTTCTGAGTGAGATGTGCATCAACTGGGGTGGAACTGTGAACTACACCCAGCTGCAACTCTGTCCCCAGGATGGGCTTGGAGGTACTGGCCCTGGGAGGCTCTCTCTTCAGGTGGGATTCAGGGCCTTTCTGGAGCCAGGCAAGGGAACCCAGGGGTACCCACATCACTGGCCAGCTTCTCATAGTCTTCCATGAGCTGTTCGTTCTCCTGGTTCACCGCCAACACCTTGCAGATGCGATTGGCTGCAGTTTCCGCCTGGCAACAGGACAGAGAAAATCATGACAGCCCATCCCCACAGCAGAGGCACCTGGACACACCTGTGCTGACCAAGCCCCTCCCATCCTACAGCAATACGTGGTTAGTAGGGCATTCCTGGGGCTCGGAAGTTACATCCCTCCTTTTTCTTCCTCATCTCGGTCTTTGGCAGTCCATGGTCAGCCCAACTGAGCCTGAATAAAGGGCTTAGTGGCTGGTAGGCGCCCCTGGAGAAGGACCTAAGTTCCCAACATGAATGTTGGGAAGAAAATCCATGCCAGAAAATCTCACGGCTCCTGGATGTGCCCAGATCTAGGAGATGTGGGAATTCAAGTCTAGCAATCTAGGGAGAAGGTGCTGATTGAGAAACATGGGGCCTCTCAGGTTCCCTGCAGAATCTTACCAGGTTCCTGGCACAAAGCCTGGAGTCCTTTAGAGAAAACCAAGGGACCCTCTAATGCACCAAAGGCAAGACTTAAGAATGGACCCAGCATGAGATGCCCAGAAAGCCTGGGCAACGCTGGGACAGCCAAGCTCACATGTGCACCATGTGTGGGCAAGCAAGGCCAGAGGTGGCCTTGGCAATGAGAGGAAAGAAAATGGGTTGGACTGGTAATGAGCTGCCAAGGCCTGGAATGCCCTGGAGATGCCACCATCCATCAGGGGTGGGAGAGGGCATTACGCATCAATGCCAATGGGGTCCCCGTGTTCTCAAATTCCCTTAAGTGGTTTTAGGTTCAGCTGTGTCCTTGTACACAGTCTACCCCTATTCCAAAGGGAAGGGAACTCAAAGTCCTTTGGGGACCACAGGGTAGAAAGAAGACAGATAATGTCTGTGAGAAGTGGATACACAGCCTGGATCCCTAAAGAAGGGCAAACTGCACATGGTAAAGGATGCCTGGTTTGGGAGGAACAAGACGAAATGGGTTTCGCCTGTGGCAAGATCAACTGTGACTGGGTGTAAGGAAGAACTTCCTAAGAATTGGAAGAAATGACTAGAAAGATGCAAATGAGGAACTTTTCAGAGGATGCACACCCACCAAATCACATGCCTTGTGGGAGAAGGTACTGGGAGCAGAATGAGATCATCTTAAAGGTGTCTTCAAGTGCAAAGTCAGGAGACTGTACCCCACAGAACAAAGTGTCAGAGTGGGCTGAGCCTCCAAGAGATCCTGGGAATGGCCAGAGGGTGACCTAAGAGCCCTGTGGATAGGGACTTTTGAGTCCCAGGTCTCAAGGAACTGAGGCAAGGAGGACATCTGGAGGCCATCAACCCCTGCTCCAACTCAACTCTGCCCTGGAGATGCCTGGGCCACTTCTCACACAGAACTCCTAAGTGACCAACATTCCTCTCAAGAGCCACTGAGTAATCACGGGGAATCCCAAGAGACTCCTGAGAAGGCAAATTCCTTCCCTGGAGGCTATCTATAAAGTGGGGGACCCCCAGAGAGAAGTGGGATCATGGGAACCACGCTGTTCTACCTCTTGGGGCTGGCTAGGGGTCATGACCTGCTGGAAGTCAATGAAACTACTCCCACAAAGGCTAGTGCAGGGGACCAGGGAGAGCCAACGAGGTCTCCTCCTGGCTGACATTTATGTGGGGAGGTGGGGTGGCTGCAGATCCTTGCCACCAATGTGCTTCTGAGCAGCACAAAATGATGACTAGCAATCATCATAGACAAGAAGTAGCTCCTGCTATGACTTCGATGAGTAAAGTCAACCTTAACTTCATTGCTTTCCGAACACATCATGAAATCCTGGGCTCAAATTCACCAAATTGGTGGGATGAGTGGGTTCTGTAGTCCTCAAGAGCCAACTCATGTCCCAGAGTCAACAGGGCCCCAGTTGATGAGCTCTGGGGGACAGTCCCACCTGGGAACTCCCAGGGACTTTTCAAAAGACCCAAATCCTTTCCTGAGTCCATTTCCCAGCCTGCCTCTCCCAGGCTGGCCTCAGCAGGACAGACAGACTGAGAACTAGCCCTGTATAACTGCAGGCCTACTTTAGGAGAAAATGGGCATCACCACAGAACAAAAGAGCATTGTCTTTATGAAGGGGCTACGTGCAAAGTCGCCTCCAGGGCCGCCTCAAGGGACAGCAGTGTTACCTTTGGGAAGCAGGTTCCTGGTTGCAGGTTTGACTTCTACAGAAGAACAAGGGGCAGAATGTTTGGAACCTTGCTAATGTCTCCCTCCTGCAGGTGGGCTGCAGGCCTGAGGAAGCCGGCTAGGGGCTGGGTGAACGGGCCTTTAAATGGCCACTTTCAGAAAGCAGGCCCAGATACCACCATTGTCAGTCCAAAAGGTAAGACATCATCTCCAGAGTCGGGGAAAACTAACTGCTCAACCCCACCATCCCAAGTGTCTGACTTTCTAACTTCTTCCTCCTGTGGCTATGAGAACCCCAAGCAAGCTCATGCCAGTGGCTCATATCTGTCATCCTAGCTACGCAGGAGGCAAACATCAGGAGGATCAAGGTTTGAAGCCAGGAAACAGTTTGTGAGACCCTATCTAAAAATACCCAACACAAAAAAGGGCTGGCAGAATGGCTCAAGTGGTAGAGTACCCGCCTAGCAAGCATGAGGCCCTTAGTTCAAACCCTAGTACCACACACACACAAAAAAAGAACTCCATGCATTGGGGGGGTACCGAGGAATGAGACTCCCAGACCACAGGACACAAGGGACCTCAGAGTGACTGTTGTAGTTCCAACAACCAAGGGAGGGCAGATGCATCCCTAAGGGCTTCTGAGGAAGCGACCTCAGAAGAAAACCTGGGCACACCCTGGCTCTGGATTCTTCCTGCAAGAGATGGGCTGCTGTGGAACCCAAGGAGAACCAGGATGCTCAGGCCCTTCTAATGTGGACAGAATTCACATGAGATTATGTGACATAAGCACAGAGAACCAAGAAGCTGAGGAAATACTCTACAGAACTAGGCAAGGTGTTTATTTCTAGGCATCAAAGGGAAAGACTACTAGAAATTTGCATTTACGGTTCCATAGTTTGTGTTTTCATGCTTTTTTTTTTTGGCGGTACTGGGGGTTGAACTCAGGGCCTCACACTTGCTGGGTAGGAGCCCTACCACCTGAGCCACGCCCCTAGGCCTTTTTTGCTTTTATTGTTTTTCTCAATAAAGTCTCATATTTTTTTGCCCAGGCAGGCCTGGACCTCAGTCCTCTCACATAGCTGGGATGACAGGCATGCACTTCCACAGCCAGCTAATGGCTGAGATAGGGTCCCAGAAACTTTTCTGCTTGGGGCTGGTCTTGAATTTCCATCTTCCCCATCTCTGTCTTCCAATTAGTTGGGATTACAGGTGTGAGCCACTGCACCCAGCTTTTATAACCTACTTTTAATTGTACTATCAGACAACTGAATAAGCATTCAGTTTTATATCAGTTTTTTTTTTAATTATGGACTATAACCCCTAGAGTATTTCACTATCCCAAGCCAAAATGCGACTCTCACAATTAGCACCAAATTATCTGGGACAGGTACAGCCTAAAGAGTGACATCATCAATTAAGGTGACATCAAACATCTAAATGGGTCTGAGTGACGCACTATGGCTCCACCACCCACAACCCACAGAGTCATATGAATACCCTGAGACTCTCATCATTGACATTTTTAGTCAAAAATTTCCCAGATCTAGCAAAAACTTTCTTCCCCCCACAACTGCTGGCTGCCTAGTCACTACCTTTGTCCAGAGCTGGCAAACAAGCCTGGTGTTGTTCCTGATGCCCAGGTCCCAGGCTGGCAGGGATCCAGGCCCTAGGATGTAAGCCTTCCCTGTCACAGGACAGAGAGGAAAGAGAGGAAGTGATATGCAGGGCCAAGGCACTCCTCTCTCTAGTCGTTCCTCAGTATCCCCTGCTCCACAGCAGCCCAGCAACACTGTGCTATGGGTGACTTCATCTCTCATACCTCTGTCTCTCACAGCTTCTGCACAGCTGCGGCTTTTCTTGGCCCCACTCTTTGCCCCTCTCCAGCCCTCCCTGAGCCTTTCCCATGGGGTGCCTCCTTCACCCTGACACCCTGGAACTCAAGGCTGTGGTCCTGAGGAAAGCTCAGTGGTGTCCACCTCCTTTGCATGGACCTGTGGCACAGCTGCCTGACTCAGCCTTGCCACCTCCATGTCTTTGGGGAGTCCCTGGACAGATCCTGAATTTCAAGAGCAGGAATGGGTTACTCTCTTAGAAGGTCACACCAGTGGACCAGGTGCCTGATGGCTGCTGGATACAGACAGATCCATCTCTCCCTAAGCTTTCAGAAACACCTGGAGCAAGGGTCAGCTCTCAGAAGCAGTTCTCCAAAAGACTATGAACTTCAAAGCACCAACCACGTAAACCAAACCATGATGTTTTTCACCCTCTCTAAATCCACAAAAGAAGAGGAGGGGAGGAAAGCAGGGGAAGACTGGGGAGCAAAATCAGCATGAAACGGAAGTTGGTTCTCATCTAGAAGACAGGCCATCAACAAATGTGTATGCCAGGTGCTTACACAGCACACGGGCTGTGTTCACATGTGCACAGACACATGCATGCGTGTGTCAGCAGTAGCCTTTCCCATTCCCCCATCTATTATTTGGCCAGTGAAAGTCATAGAGAGGAGGGAGAATGTCCAGTGTGGCCCCTCCCTGGCCTGCTCTCCCTAAGCAGCCACCTCACGAGTGCAACTCTGACCCACAACACTAGAAGGTGGAGCGGAACACCCCCACCTCCACCCCACCACCACCCTGTCCCACCCAGCTTAGTGATCCCATCCTGGGACATGGACGAAAGCGTGAAATGGTTGCAACAGGGATGAGTCAAAGGAAGTAGGCACGCGGGGAGGTGGTGGGGGATTTCGGAGGGAGAGCAGGTGGCACACACCCCTACCCTCCCCCCATGCCCCTCCCATACCACACACACATGCATGCACCCGGCACACACATCCCCAGCACATCCCTTCAGAGCAAGAAGAACAACAGGCAGGGCACAGAAGGCTCTGGGGACAGGCAAGGCCAGTGTGGACGGGCATGAAGCCAGAACAGAACTTCTGAAGGAAACGGGGATGAGGAGGAAGTGGAGGAGGGGAAAGGCCACAGCAGAGCCAGCCTGGCCAGGGACAGGGGCAAGTGTACCCTGTGTGGTCACCAGACTGGGAGCCCCACAAGCAGAGATGCTGCTGACATCCTGGCTAAGAGGTGGGAGACAGGGTCAGAGGAGATCAGTGAGAGAGCAGCAGAAGTGGGGTATAGAGATGAGGAAGCAGGAATCAGGCCAGAGAGCACTGGAAGGGCTGGGCAGCCAGTACCAGGCCACCACCGGGGAGGAGTCTAAGGTGCCCTTCCAGCAAGGAATGGGGCTGTTGCCAGCCCATCCGGAGTCTTTGTGTAATTTTTCAAAGGTGCCTGCCCCTTTCCTTAGGCACCTTTAAAAATGTTACACTCGTTTTATTAGAAGACATTTTCTTTGCTACCTACAGAATCATTTTAGTGATAAATATTCCAATATCCATTGCAATGGCACCCTTATGCAGTGTACAACCTCCACAGCTATCCAGGGTGGGCCTGGTGGGGAAGTAGCAGGCAGGGGTCTGCCTGGATACCAGGGAGAAGACAGGATGACTTCTCCCTGCCCTGACTACTAGCTGAATTTGCAGAGATGGCTTCGCTCGGGAAGAAGGGGAAGACGTGGGTGAGGGGGCCCTGGGTGTTTAAGGGAACCGCCAGGAAGCACAGACAAGAGTTGTGCAGCTTGGGATATGGGATCTCGGGAAGAACTGAGAGTACAGGTTCTTTCCTGTCCGTGGGATCTGCTACACCCAGTGCCTAGGGACAAGGAGACCGTTCAAAGACCGGGCCTCTCCAGCATCTTCAAGTATCTCATTCAACACTCAGAGAGCATCCCGTCCCCTCTTGCAGGAGACAGGACTTCACTATCCCTCCTCTCACCCAGGGCCTAGGGCTGGGGTGTCCAGCAAGGATGGCAAAGATGGGCCAGAGGGCGGCAGGGAGAGTGAGGGAGGCTGAGAGCGAGCTCACCTTCTGCGCGCCGAGAAGGCGCTGCAGTAACATGAAACATTAGGCCACATGACCTCCCCTCCGGCCTTAGCGTGCCTACACATCTGCACAGAGAAGGAGAAGAGGTTGAGAGCAGAAAGTAGCAGCACAGCACAGAACAAACTCAAACAGCTGTGGTGGGCAGGGAGACAGACAGCAAAGGAGGGAAGGAGAGAGAAGATGGGACAGCAGGAGGAGAGAGGGGTGGGAGGGAGATGAGCACGGTGAGACTGGGGGCGGGGGAACCTCCCATCATGCACTTCAAGTCGGGTCATTCAGATGCCATGCAGAGAATGTGACAACCCCACAGACCAAAGTCGCAAAGGTTCTATGGCCAGGGTAATACTGTGCTTATTTTCTGGGGTCCTGCCTACGAGGGGGACAGACATCTGCTGCCTGAGCTTTGCTTGTAATGAAAGCATTCAAATCTTTAACTCCTGCAGTGGGAATGGGGTCTTGTGTAGAGTGGAACCTGTACAACTGGACCTTGATCTCAGACCTTCCTGAGCAAATGTGGGTTAGGACACAAGAAGGGGCTCCCAGCTGCCCACCTCCTCTCTCCCCCTTCCCCCCAGGGGCCATGCTTATTTATGCCTGGGAACACAGTGTATAGGAACCACCTGGGAATTCCAGGCAGGATACAGGAGAAAGCTGACTTGTCAAATCAAGCCCAGGAGCGGGAAAAGGGGAAGAGTTTATGATGTCTTTCCAAAATGGGTAAGTGAAGAGGGGAGCTGTCTCCCCAGAACTGCCTCCCAGGGAAGCTCAGGTGCTGTGAAGCATGGGGGAGGGGGAGCTTCAGCCCACTCCTCTCACACCCAGGATCCAGGCTGATCTCACACACACAGCCCTCCCTACGTAGGCCAGGCAGCTGGTTCCAGAGAAAGCGAGCTTTTCCCTAATCTTCTTAAGAACAGGAGAGAGGAAGATGAGAGATTGCGGAGGTGGGGTGTGGGAGAAGAGCCAAGCAAGAACTCCAGAACAAGGACAGACCGTCCAGATGCCCGCCCTGGGGCAGGGTGGGTGGGGGGAGGGAGGCATGGCTGGGCATGGCATGGGGTGCACTGGGCGTGGGAGGAGCAGGGGCCCCAGGTACCTTCTGGGCTCCGGAGAAGGCATGGTAGAAGCTGGACACGTAAGTCATGATGGCTTTCTCATCGGGCCGGGCAGTTCCAACAATGTCTGTCAAGAAAGATGTGTGGTTAAAGCCAGCTGGTAAGCACAAGGCACCATGTGGTCACCTTGCCAAAACATGGAGCCTGAAGCTGGCCAGCCTCCAGCATCAATGCCACTAGGAGGAACACCAGATGTAGAGGAATGAGGGAGACAATACCCCAGAGTAAGGGCCAAGCCACAGGGCAGCAGGCCCCGCTTCTAAGAAACCCAGATTCTATGGCAGGAGTGAAAGGGGGGAAAGGAGGAGGGAGGCTGTGGGTTAAAAAAGAAGTATAAACCTGCCATGTGTGGACTTCATTTGCCTCCTGATTAACACAAACCAACTCTCAAGGTCATTTTTTAAATGACGGAAATTTGATTATGAACTGGGCAATAGACATAATCAAAGAATTATTGTCAGTTTGCTAGATGTGAAAATCAATTTATGGCCACATGAGAAAATACCCACATTTTTAAGGAATGTATCTGGAAGAAGATAGTGGTGACATGATGTGCTATCTGAGATTTAATATATTTCACTGAAGAAAACAAAAAAAAAAAAAGGAAAAAGGAAAAAGTGACAAAAATCTCAAGAATCTTATTTGGATGATGGCTATACAAGAGCTCATTATATACTCATGCTTCTGTTCATGCATGAAAATTTTCTGAATGATATTTTAAATGCACTTGTGCCAGGTATAGTGGTTTACCCATGCAATCCCAGTTACTTGGGAGGCAGAAGTAGGAGGATGGCAGTTGGGAAAAGTTACAGAGATCCCCTGTCTCAAAAGCAAACTAGAAACAAAAGGACTGGGGGCATGGCTCAAGTGGTAGAGCACTTACCTACCCAGAGTTCAAATCCCAGTACTGCTCCCCTCTCCCCCAGAAAAAGCCATCAGTGCAGGGGCAGAAAGCAGAGGGGAGGGAGGCAGCCTCAGACCACTCATAGCCTCTTTCCTAGAGCATACATACTGCACAATGGTATCTGAGCAGAAGGGGCCAAGGAGGGCCCAGAGAGAAAGTGTCCATGGGCACGGGCTTCTCACAAGTGACAAGGGCAGACATAGGGACAAGAGGATCTGCCTGATCCTAGCCTCAAGGCCCATGGTCCTTCTCTGTTCCCAGATGCTTCCCTTTCCTTCCTTTCCTTTCCCTTCCCTTCCCTTCCTTCCCCTGGCGAGCTCAGCCCCACCATCACAGCTGCTCTGCAGGCAAGAGGTGGGTTTAGGGGCCAGGAAGCACTGAGTTTCAGGCCCCAGGACCAGGTGTCAAACCCTGAACCTGTCCCAATCCAGGTGGCCTAGCTAGCAGAGCCTGGGACACACGTGTCAACATGACACAGAAACCCCCATATTAACGTGGTCCCTTCCTTCCCTACCAGGCATGGGAGCCACATCCTCTGGCTGGGATCTGTTGAGCAAGCAGGAGACTCAGGGGCTGGGAGCTTTGGAGAAGTCCAGCCAGGGCTCTTTGGCGCCCCCCTCAGAAGGCAGGAGGAAGGGCACGTCCCCAGGGTTACAAAGAATGAGGGCAGCAAGAGCAAGCATCACACCCAGTCATGTGGTGATGCCACACTGTGCAGCCTAAGGACCACCCAGAGCTCAGAGGGATAGGACGGTGCATCCCACAGGGCACCTCTTGGCCAGGAGATCTGCCACCCCAAAGTGTGAGCAGGAGCTAGGCCCAATGAGAACACTCCAGCCCCACCCACCTCCACACCCACTGCCCAAACTCCCGAAGATGAAAGCATCCACAGGCCACATGGTCCAGACAGCCCAAAGCCCCTGTGGTACCAGCCAGCACCCCTTCCTCCAAACCACAGGGAGTTGTGGAATCCTGACTGGCAGGTGACCCCAGGCTCCTCAAACGAGGTCCAGCAGGGGAAGAGCTGGAGGCATGGAAGGAAAGTGCCTTTACCTTCTGCGTCCAGCATCTTGGGAATATCCAGGTACTTCTCTGCCACATCGAAGGCCGTGTTCAAGTTTGTGAGTGGATCATCCTGGAAAGAAGAGGAGAAAGTTGTGACAAGTCAAAGCCTACTCCTGCTGCTGGTCACCACAACTGAGGGCAAGAGGGACTCTCTACCAGCCCTTCTCACACTGGACCCCAGAGGGCAGCTCTAGGTGAAGAAGGCTGGCCTCACCGCCAGGGATCACAGGCTGCAGGTTTAAAACTTTTTCCTCCTCAAGTTTCTGTTTCCCCAATGGGGAAATGGGGCAAAGAATACTGGCCTACAGCTAAAATTGCTAAGAAATGCATGCTGGGAGCAAGGTACCATCAGACCTGGCTTCGGGTTTTAGCTCTGCCACCAGCCAGTGGGACTTTTAGATGAGTGACCTAGACTCAGTTTCCCCATCTGTAACTCAAGAGTTGGGTTAGGAGTTCTTAACTAGTCAGGAATTAGAGCTGCAGCCTCTGCTGCTCCCATTCCATGAAATTCTGGAGATCCTTCAGTAGTGCAGCTTTCTGACTCTTTGTCTCTTGTCACCTTTTTGAGAAAACTTAGTGGGGGCTGGCGACCACATGGAGAAATGGGGTCCTTATGCACTGGACTAATGCAGATATAGACTGGGGTGTAGAGAACAAGATGGTGGGTCCTCAAAAAAGTAAACACAGAATGACCACACAGTCCTGCAAGACCATTCTGGGCCTCCAAGAGCTACTTGTACACTCAAGTCCATAGTCACATTATTCACAATAGCCAAAAAGTGGGAGCCAGGTGGCCGCCAAAGGAGGAACAGACAAGTAAAATGGCACACAGCCTTAAAAAGAGGGAAATTCTGACATACACTACAATAGGAATGAATCCTGAGGATGCTATTTTACGTGAACTATGCCAGGCACAAAAGGGCAAATTCTGGAAGATTCTATTTGTCCCAGGTACCCAGAGTATCTCAGAGAGACAGAAAGGTGCCAGGGGTGTGGAGTCCAGGAGTCATTGTTTAATGGGTACAATGCTTCAGTTTTGCAAGATGAAGAGTTCTGGAGATGGATGGTGGTGACCATGATACAACACTGTGAAAGTATGTAATACCACTGAATTGCACACTTAAAAATAGTTGAAATGGCAAATTTTGTTATGTGAATTTGGCCATAATTTTTTTAAAGAATTTAAATGTGTGTGGAGGAGGGAAAAAAACCCTTAGTGAGAAGAGTTCCCTGCTGGGTCACCCATTTCCTTGAGGGTTCCCAAATTAACCTAAGCAAGCTGGTTTTGCCAGTCCAGACTCCATCTGCCTGTTTGCTCAAGCGAAAAGCAGAGGATAACAAGGGGATAGATACATGTATTTGGGACATTTTCAGGAGGAAACTGCTCAAAATAGAGCAAGTAGAGGCTTGCTGGGCAAGTCTGACAGTAGCCAGAATGGTAAGAAACAGTGACAAGCAGTGAGGGTCATTTCCATCCGGGCATGACCGGGCATAGTAGAGGCCAGGGTGCAGGCCCTAAGTGCACCCCACCTACCCCAGGGACTGCCAGGGGCCTGCCTATCCCACAGCCAGTGTGGGGAGGAAAAGCTTCCCAGTAGGAACTCTTGGGCTCTCTGCCCTGTTCCCAAGAGCCAGGGTGCTCTGGCAACCTGGATGTTCTCAGAAGTATTCACAGTTCCCCGGGCCCACGTCTACACAGTGATTCAGGCTGGATCTCACTGATGGTACTAAGCTAAAAAGAAGGGGAGACAGAGACACAGCCAAACAGAGAGACATGAGCAGGGATAAGCAGACAGACAGAAAGGGACAGAGCGCTAGCAAGGTACCAGACACCATCTCCTGGATTCTCACCTCTCAAAGGGCTGAGGATCCAAGAGCTTCTAGAATGGGGTGGAGGTCATTCAGTTCAGGCCCCACTCAACAAGGGGATGGGCAACGGCTGTGCACTATCTGGGCGCTGCCACCCTACCACGCACATGTGTGTGCTGCTACCAAGTGCATCAGCTCAACAGGGAGGAGGTATGCAATGGTGTTTTCCAAAGAAAATGCTGTAGCTTCCAGGATGTCGCACCTTGCCCCCGATGGTTTTGGCTGCATAACTTCCATACAGGCCAGGGGTTCTCAAATGGGCTCTCTTTGCCTTGCAAAGCAACTAAGCTAGTGGGCTGGGGTCTCCCATTACCCTAAGAGGTTAGTATGGGGAAGGCTGGTCCTTGGTGTTTACACAGACTAGATACAGTCACACGCAAGAGAGGGCCAGGGCTCTTCTTCAGCAGATGGGTCCTTCCAGGTGGGCAGAGGCCCCAGATCTGAGCTTCAGGGGACTGGAGGGTAGGAATCTGTCCTTTCCTCCCTCATGAATCCTTTTTAGTAGCTTGCTCACTGTTACCCCAAAATAGAAGGCTGCCACCACCATGAGATGCCAGAGTAGCTCTTGCACTGGCTATACCAAGCCTTGTTTGGTCACTGGTTAGCAAGAGGCCTTTCCTGAGGTATAGGCAAGGTGGTGCCTGTATTGGACATGGTGCTTCCAGGTGACAGGGTCAAATGGAGATATGGGAGACCCATCACTCCTAGAAGCACCCTTGCCGGGGGATTTGAGCAGGAACAGGTGATATTCCAATTGCAATTCTATTCCAGATCACCAACTGGGGGCTTGGGAGGGCCCTAAGGCTGGCCTTTCCCAAGATGCCTCCTAGCCCTGGTTGGGCTGAGATGGTGAATGTGGTAAAAATGGTCCAGGGCAGGCCTCACCAAGGTACAGACCAGTGTCTTTTAACCAGCACAGACACCAAGAACCACCACAAAGCTAGAAACAACCCTACCTCATCAGCCCCTCAACACACGCCTGCTCAAGAACATCACTCAACAGTGTCATGTCAAAAGTACAAATGAAGATGACACGATGGCTCTAAATGCAGTTCCAGCTATTAAGGAGGCAAGAGGATTGCTTAAGCTCCCAGCCTGAGCAACACAGCCTGAGCAGCACAGTGAGCCCCACAACCATCTCAAAAGCACAAGTGAAAACAAGCAGCAACAAAGGAAACCAAACCTACCAGTGGGATGGCCTATCCAAGACTGCACAGCAGGTCAGGGACAAGGTTGGGCTAAAATGTCTCATCCCCACCTTATGAAACCAGAAACAACAGAAGGGAGAAATGGTAGTTTTCCTGGTGGACTGTGTACATGCGTGGGTACCATGTTGAGCACATTGGGTAAGGAGGCAGCCCTAACAGGGAAAGTGTTTTTCTGCTCACTTCCAGATGGGGCTCTGCCTGGGTGTCCTGCAAGGCCACCACCACTCAGGGTGGGCGCTGGGTTCTCAGAGCAATGACCCTGTCTGCCCTCCTCCAGCCTGTCCCCATCCTTCAGGGACCAGTAGGGCAGAGGCTGGAAGCACACGTACCTTCCGCAGCTTCCCGTAGTCAATCAGCTCAGGCCGGTGTCGGTGAATCAAGGCACAAAAGCCAAGGCCGTCCTTCCAACTGCCGGAGGAGAAAGAGGGTGGGGCAAGCTGGTAAGTGAGGCCCAAGGTAGAGTGGGGGCACCCAAGTACCAACCAAGTGCAGAGTGGCACATGGAGCCTCCTTTATTCTGAAGATGAATACCTAATTCTTCTAAGCAGAATTTAGAAGACCGGTGAAAGGAGTATTTCTGCTTGCCACAATCCCAGGCACAGGGTCAAGCCTTAGTGGGGGCTGGCAGGTTGAGAAAAACCTGTCAAATCCATCCTCCCCCACCAAGGTCATGGCCCTAGTCTGCAGGTCTGGAGCCCCAGGCTGGGATTGGATCCCCTCCTTGGGGATCTTCTCAGTACCATAAACATCAACCAAAGATATATCAGGCAGGGGTCATGACCAAGACATTGCAGGCAAGGAGACAGAAATTTAAAGGGACAGAACACTCTTTCCCTAGAAAAGCCACTCTTTCCTTCAAGGGCCCAAACTCTGTTCTAGAACAGAGACTGGCCAGCCAAGGCTTGAAGGAGGCAGGCTAGCATCTGCAGGAATCCCAGCCCCTGCTACTCACCTTATATGGAAGTTCTGGATATTGACGTTTTTATAAGGAGCCGTCTTCCTCTGACACCACAGAAGCAGCCCTTCCTTGGCTGACGTCTCTGTGGGGAAGGGGACAGGGAGAAGTTAACGGGCTGACCCAAGGGAAGGAGGCCCTGCTGTGACCTCTAGAGTCTGTGACAAAGGGAAGGGAAGGAGAGAAGCAGCCCAGGCCATCACCTCTATTTGCTTGGCAAGCTAGGAAGTAAGCTAGCCACACTATACATTGAAATTTGGAAACAGCAGCGGCCTTTTAGATTTTCGGAGTATCTTCCCAACTCCTTTCTATTCAAAGAAGCTATAGTGACACAAGATCAGCTGGCAACAAAA
The DNA here is from genome assembly GCF_047511655.1 of Castor canadensis. Classification (NCBI taxonomy): domain Eukaryota; kingdom Metazoa; phylum Chordata; class Mammalia; order Rodentia; family Castoridae; genus Castor; species Castor canadensis. The sequence goes on along the minus strand of NC_133388.1, from coordinate 37,461,402 downwards.
AAGGCAGCTGCTCAGGGAGGAGTCTGAATAGTCTGGGACGTCTACATGACCAGGAGCCTAACAGGAGATTATGCAGCCTAAAGAGTGCGTACAACCGGGCAGGAAGAAAGCGTGAGGATTCCTACTCAGGCTTCATGATCATCTGAAAAATAAGTATTCCTTGTATTTACAGCATGGCTCAGTACTGGTGCCTTCAGTTGCTCTGTGTGTGCAGCAGTCAGGTATTTGTAAGGTAAGGCAGACATCTGAGAGGACCCAGGACGGCACCCAGCTCCAAAGGCTGCAAACCTCACTGCCCCCTTGTGTTCACATCTGTGAATTGCAGGTTACAGTACCCAGTGAAGCGGCCTCATAGCTGATCTCATTTTTTTCAACTCACAAAGTGAACTTATAAAAGATGCTAAATGATTCCTACAAAGATTATAACAATTCAGGCATGAGAGACAAAAAAGTTGGCAAATCTAGCATTTCTATTTATTCAAGCTCTTTTCAGCTACATATAATCAGATTAAAATAATGTCAATTTAATTTGAGTTAACAAGAACTCTACACACAAAAAAATAAAAAGCATCAAGAATGCTATTTGAATAGGTTTACATCCATTATCACTAACAAGAGCCTAACACCCTAAGAAACTATTACGGGCCTCATTTCAACCACTCCAGCCCTAAATGTCCAGAATCTACAAAAAAAACCTTAGACCTTAACACTGCTGTATTACAAAGTGTCAAACCAGGTTTATATAACAAAGCAACATAAGTCACACTGTCTTGCTTTTTTTTTTTTTGGTGGGACTGGGTTTTGAATTCAGCGCTTCATGCTTGCAAGCAGGCACTTTACTGTTTGAGCCATGCCTCCAGTACATTTTGTTCTGGTTATTTTGGGGGTGGGGGGGTGGGGGGGGAGTCTCGTGAGCAGCCTGGGATGCTTTAGAACCACGATCCTCCAGATCTCAGACTCCAAGTAGCCAGGATTATAGTTGTGAGCTACTGGCACCTGGTCCTCATTGTTTATATTAAGAAATTCCTTTCAAGATTCCTATATTTTAAAATGAATTTAAAATATTTTTAAAATATCTCATCTTTTAAAAATGTTTTGGTATATGTGTTTTTGACATGCAACACAGCAATACCAAATATTTTAATATAAATATCTACATATCAGAAATAAACCTCAAATATGGCTGGAGAATAGAATCAAGTTTACAGGGATTACTGACTGTCCCAGATCATGGTGGCCCCGGCAGATCTGTAAAGCGGCCACAAGAGGGCGCCGTAAGCGCAAAGTGGTGGGGCAGCTCTTCCTCCCTGTTTCCTTACCCTTTCCAGAGAGCCAGGTGGAGCTTGAGCTTTAGCAAAGTGGGGAGTTTCTCTGGAGCCAGCATATCCATAGGTTATTTGAAATCTTTTTATTTGTTTGACATAGGTGTTTACTGCTATAAACTTCTCTCTTATTGCTCATTTTATTGCATCCCATAAGTTTTGATACAATACACCTGTAGGAAAAAGCACCTGAAATAGTTCTTATTTCTTTCTACACAGAACAGCAAATGGAGGCCCAGAAAGGGGGAAGAAGCCCGGGATGTGGCCTGTGATCAAGCGTCACTGCCCCAGGTGAAAGAGCTCCCCTGGCTGAGCCCAGGGAGGAAGGGAGACGGTGAAGGCAGTGGAGAGGTGAGAGCTTGGGAAGACACAGAAGGAAGCAGAAACCCACCTTCCACGGAGATGTCCTGGATGGCAAATCGAAGGATGATTGTCCAGATCATGCCCAGAGTCATTTTCACGTTCCCGTCCACAATTTCTACAGAAGTAGCAGCAGGACATGTTAGGGCGGGGTGCAGCAGGGCAGAATGAGCCTCCTCAGAGCTCCTACCTAACTCATGTGCCACCTAAGAGCTGGACGCCACAGAGCCCTGCTTCTAGAGGAAGAGGGGATTTTTATTCTTATGTGTTTAGTTTTGTGCTAGGGTACACGCACTACCTCTGAGCTACACCCCAGTCCCTACTAGGGAAGTTTTTAAAAATGGGTGCAACCCACCAAGACAGGAGCCAGGAGAGAAGTCTATTTGGGGCACAAGGAAGGTATACGTGATTCTACTTGGGGACAATGGGTATGTCAGGAAAGGTGACCAGAGAAGGGTTGCCTTAAACACCTGTCAGGTGGTCACCAGCTTGACAGGCAACAGGGTTTGGATTTCAAGCCATTTCTAATGTGCTGCAACCCCATGAGCTGGGGGCCTCTGGGCAATCACAGCTCTCAAAATAGCCACCCCACACACAGAGAGGCAGTGTGAGCAGCAGAAAACTTGAGAGTTTTCTAGAATGTCTTTGTGAGCGATCTGCTGTAACTCACAAAGCAACCTCCTTATGCCAAGAGATGAGCATTAAAATAGATTTTTGTTTTTAAATCATACAACGTCAAGATCACAACTCAGAGATTATGTGCTACATTTAGTCTAAACAGCAGTTTTTAGATTAAATGCTACAAATTCTATTGAATTTTTTTTTTTTTTTCTAAACAGGCTTAGAGGCAGGGAATACCAACACAAATAAGCCCTGATTTTAAGGAGCCTGAGACATGGAGGGGTTTTTTGTTGTTGTTGTTGTTGCTTTTGGTGGGACTAGGGTTTGAACTCAGGGCTATGTGCTTGCAGAGCAGGTAGTTATTTTGGAGACAGGATCTCTCGAACTATTTGCCCAGGCTGGCCTCCAACCATGATCCTCCTGATTTCAGCCTCCCAAGTACCTAGGATTACATGTGTGAGCCACTGGCACCTGGTCTTGGTGGCTGAACAGGTGAAGCTCAAATCAGACTTTCCTTCTCCTGTTGTTTGCACACCAGGCGACAGTAGCCTGACCCATGGGAAGGTGCTCTCAAATGAAAGCAGCTAACCAAGGACTATCTTTTTTTTTTCTTCCCTCCCGCAGCACTAGTTTGAGGGGAGATGTAACAGACGCATGAGAAGAAAAGGAGTCATTTCGAGGGAGTTCTGACTCCATTAGACCAGGTCCACTGGGGTTTGCGTCCCACACGTTCCTTAACCAGAATGGATTCCAAGAAGAACGCCATGCCCTCCCTCCAAGGCAAGGGCCAAACTGCACGCGGCTCTACGAACAGCAGGGTTCAAAAAGCAGACTGGTGTGCAGCCACAGATGCTTCTGGAGGGCAAGCAACCCCACTGAGTCTGTGTGGGGGTGCTGGGCCAAAGAGACCAGAGTCTACTTAGGACACGGGACAGGATGTGACTCTTCCTGCTAACACCAGATACCAGTGGGCACAGTCCCTTGTTGGGTTAGAAAGACAGCCACGGCAGTATACAACCGTTTTCATTAACACAGCCGATGCTTTGCAGGCATGCTGAAGGGAGGGAAAATCACCATTAGATTCAGCGCGTAAGCCACGCCAGCGGCTCACACCTGAAATCCTAGCTCATCAGGAAGTGGAGATCGGGAGGATCTCTGTTCGAGCCCAGCCAGGGCAAAAAGTTCTTAAGACTCCAACTAAACCAATAAAAGCAGGGTGTGGTGGCACATGCCCCGTCCCAGCTACAAGGGAACAGTAAGTAGGAGGGTCACGGACCACCTGAGCATAAGTGAGGCCCGATCCCAAAGATAACTAAAGCAAAAAGGGCTAGAGGAGCGGCTCAAGAGGTAGAACACCTGCCTAGCAAGCATGAGGCCTGAGTTCAAACCCTACAACCACCAAAAAAAAAAAAGAACCAGTTCATAAAGCTATGACTTTTTAAAAGGTACTTTTACTTTTTTATCTGTAACTATAATGGATTAATATCTGTAACATTTAAAGAGTTTAAATTGATAAGAAAAAGTTTAAACTCTCAACAGGTAAATAGGCAAAAGAGATGAATACACACATCACAAAACATGAAATACAAATAACCAATTCAGAAGAATGTTCAATCTTGCTTAGAATCAAAGATATTTCATTTTTCCCAGCTCTTAAATTAGCAAAGCTAAAAAAAAAAAAAACAAAGAAATCTTAAAAACAGACACCTTGGTCCTTGGTACTGGAGCTAGAAATATAAATTGGCTTTAAAAGGAAAAAAACAAAATTCTGGGAAATAAATTGGCAATTCAGAGCTAACAGCTTAGAGCTGTTGGGTTTTTGACAGTGAAATTCTATCTCAGGAATCCATCCCTGGCCTGAGAGCTGAAATGCAGAGTAAGGTTTCTGTCACAAAATGCCTATTGTTTCCTTATTTATCGTGGCCCCAAATTGGGAGCCATGTGAATTACAAAGTACAAAGGATGACTGAGTAAACCCCCAGAGCCTGTCACTCCTCTGCTCAAAACCCCCATGGCTTCCCACCCCACACAGCATGGAGGCCAGTGGGCTCCTGCTCGTCCCTCCCTGCCACACTGGCCTCCCTAGATATCCAAGTGGCTTGTCCCTCCCCTCCCTCATGTCACCTCGTTGACCCTCCCCTAAGCACCCACTTCACTCCCTGCTTTATCTTTCCCCATCTGACATCCAGACATGAGTATTCTCTCTCCCCCTTCAAGAATGTGGGTCCACAGGGTCAGGATTTTTCCTGCTCTGCATTACTGCTTTTGAGTCCAGTGCAGTGCCTGGCACTGAAAACAATGCCCACCAGCACTGGCTGAATGAATGAACGAGCGCTAACAGGCACTCACACACCGTGTGAATGGCAGATATATGCAGGCCTGTCCTTGGCCCCCCGGGAACACAACAGCACTCAGTCTCTCCCAAGGCAGGCCCAGGTACAGAAGGAATGGAGCACAGCTGTGCTCACTCGGACATTAATGCAGCCGTTACACAGTGCATTCATGAGTTTTTATTGACTCAGAAAAACATCTTTATAAATGAAAGCTTATGGACAATATTTCTACTTCGTGTTTGTTGTACTGGGGTTTGAAGTAAGGGCCTCGCACTTGCTAAGCAGGTGCTTTACCTCTTGAGCACCGTTCTGCTTTAGAATATTTTTCAGACAGGGTCTTGAGTTTTTGCTCAGAGACTTGGACCATGACCCGCCTACTTATGTCTTCTGGGTAGCTGGGATGACAGGCACACATCATCATGCCAGACTTATTGGTTGGGATGGTAGGGTATTAATAACCTTTTGCCTGGGCTGGCCTTAAACCACCATCCTTCCAATCTCCATCTTCCAGGTGACTGGCATTACAGGTGTGAGCTCTTGTACTTGACAAGGGTTTAAGTTTAGAAAAAGTGGTAATCCTGCAGCTTGGCCTGCCTAGGAATGGGCAGCTATAGTGCTGGCTGCCCTGCACCTGGCCTCTCCCCTCTCTGGCCTTCACCACAGGCGAAACACTTTGGCTTCTGAGCTCAAGGCCTGCAGATCTGCCTTCCTTGGAGCTCTCCCAACAGGCAACTTCTTTTGAGGATGCCGTTCACTCTCGTCCTTCTGCAGAGCTCCCCCACCCCAGGCTGAATTCTCAGTCATAGCAAAGCAGCAGTTTTGCTCCAGCAAACAGAAGCGCCAAAGATGAACAAATGGGGTGTGTTCAATTAAGAGTCCCTGTACCACCCAGGCACATTCCTACCTGACTCCTGTCCCACCCTCAGAGAGTGACGGGAACTCAACCTAAAGGGCTCCCCTTCTGGTCCCCCAGAACAGAAGATGCCTTCTCAGGCATCACTATACAAGCCAGACACCTCATCCCACAGGCAGCTCCAGGCAGGGGGCTGGCTCAGAAAGCTGGGCCCAAATAGATGGTTCCAAGGCCACAAGTGGGTGCCACAGGACAGCCATGGGGTGAGATTAGCAAGGTCTGGCATGGCTGTGCAGCTGCCATTTGTGATCTACAGGGAGCTACAAAGCTACTCACATCCTGTTTGCTTGGACCATTCCTCCTCCTCCCCCCTCCAGGGATTCAGTCACCTGCTCATATTCAGAGAGCAGAATGAAAGACGTGGCACAGATCTCACATGACAGCAACTATAGGCCACCACCTCCCAGACACCACTCTGGCTACTGCACCCAGTCCCCTCCATCCTGATAGACGTTATGTCACTGAGAACACTGCCAGGCTCTCAGTACCCAAACACTAAGTGTTCCCTGCCCAAAGAGTTAAAATTGAAAAGTCCTTCTCTGGTCCCCCTTTCTGGAGAAATCACAACCATTCATCTGGACCAGGTCTCCATCCCATGAAGTCTAGACATTCTAGAACCCAGGATGGGAGAAGAAACCTCAGGGGTTGATTATAACTCCCCTATGCACTGGTTCTAGCCTCCACTGAACAGCTTTGGGAACAGGGACTACAGGATCTCCCACAGCATGGTTTTTAAGGCTCCAGATGTCGTCCAGAACCAGTCTGCCATAGACCTAGTTCTGCCCTTTTAGGGTCAACCAGAGTCCAGTCCTCATACCACATGGTAATCTTTCAAATGCTGGGGGGTAAAAAGGCTGCCTTCACTGGGCTGGTCCCCATGCGCAGCCTTCAGCAACCCAGGATGCATCACCATCAGGACTACCAGCAACACTGTGTACCCCACCTCTGGGAATGGTCATTCTAGTAATCCAACTTGCTGCCTTTTGCTTCGGATCTACCGCAGGAAACTGCATCTCATTAAAAAACAAAACCAGCGGCTTGCCATCCAGCAGGAACCTCATTGGGGTAGGTTATTTTCAGGAAGCCTCAGCCAGACACACTGGCTCAGGTGAGAGAGTGGAGAACATGTCACTTTAGGCCTGGGTTCAAGGGGCTGGGGTACCATGGCGGCCAGGTGCAGCAACCCGAACAGCAGAGTTGGTGATCAGAAGTTCCGCCAGGTGTGTCAGCTCCTGTCACTGTGCTGGGCGGGCGCAGACCTGACCTGCATTCACTGCTAAGGTGAATCGGCTGTGCAGGTTCGGTCCTGGCTCCAGCAGTGCCCAGCAATGTGGGAAGAGAGTTAGACCTCGGCCCTCCTTCCCAACACCTGGGTTGAAGCTGCTCTGTCACATAGAAGCAGTCTGCTTCAGTCTGGGATCAACTGATGACAGCCTTCCTCTTTGCAGCTTTTCTGGGCCTCTGTTTACTTAGCTGAAAAATGGGGCTGGTCATACCCACTCTGTGAGCCTGGCATGAGGGTAAGGAGGCCATGACCTAGAGAAGGCACCCTGCTGAGCTGGGCATGGGTACTAAAACGTGCTCTTTTCTTCCACCTCCCTTCCTCTTTGGTAGAGTTAAAATTTTTCTTTTTCTTTTTTTTTTTTCAGTGAGTTGCCAATTCTTCCTTTCTAAAATTCTGGATTTCTGGCTTTTGAAGAACTTGAAGATTGTGCAGCACTGGACCGGTTCTCCAGCATAGCAACAATTGGTTCCATCTGTATGGTGGCTGTCCCTTTCTCAGGGTAAGCTCCTTCCAGCTCTCCAGTCCCCATCCAGCCCACATCACACCTCCTTCTCCTTCCCTGCCCTGGTGGGCATCTCAACTGCACAGCATCTTCCTTGGCTTCCCCTGCCTGAAAATGCCTGCCAAATTCCTCCCTAACAGAACGCACTGTTCTTGTCTTAAGAGACAGAGAACATCTCCCAGCCACAAAGCAGAGTATGCACAAGTCCATCACTAAGCACCTACTGTATTTCGCTGCTAGGAGCCAGCTCACGGGCTACAGAAGATCCAGCCTCTGCCACGAGGAGCTCGCAGCTGCGGGGGTGCCAGGATCCAGTAAGGCATGGCCTACGGCCACCCCAAGCCTTAGCCTGAATTCCAGAAAGCCAGGGGTCAACCAACTTCTTCTATAAAGGGCAGGCCACATGGCCTCTGAGGTGACTACAGAATTCTGTCACGGTGGGCAGAAAGCAGCCACAGATGACACGGAAACAAGTGGGCATGGCTGTGTTCTAATGTTTACAAAAACCTGTGTCAGCTGGACTCAAGCCCACATGCTGCAGTTTGCAGACCCCTGCATTCAAGTTTCTCGATTTGACGTATCAACGTAAAACCCCTCCATTTCTAGGAGAAAGGGGACTTGAGAGCATTCTGCACCTATGGATCTACCAGGAGCAAGACCACCACCCTGGTGAAGGACAGACCACTCTCTGGTGTCACACAGAACTAGAGTTGAGTTCTGGCTTGGCCGCTTATGGAGGATGGGGCCTTGAGCAAGTGATTTCTCATCATAAAAGGGGGCAAAAATTAGAGCTACTCACTGCACTGCGGTGGGGATTAAGTGAGATTGCTGGTTAAAGGGCTCTGGCATAGTATTTTCCACACAGCAAGTGAGCACCACAGTACAGCCTGTGGTTGTATCTTGAATGAGTGAAGAAGAATATGTCATCTATAGCTGTCAAGCTCTGGCATCACACAGCAGGTGTCCAATAAAGGACTCGCTGAGCCCTCAGGTCATGTTAGCAAAGGGCCTGGTTAGAGTTCTCCCACCTCAAACCCTTCAGAGCCACCACAATTCATGCAGAAGTCACACTATCCTCTTCTGTTTAAGAGCATGCCAATAATGGCTTAAACAACTTTTTAAAAAGTTTTCGAAGGCATGGGAAGAGAGCCAAAAAGCTGCTTGGGAAATACTATGAAAAATGTTGCTTCACAGGCTGGGCATAGTGGCACTCATCTGTAATCCCAGCTATGTGGGGGGGCTGAGGTAGGAGGCTCAAGGTCTGAGGCTAGCCCAGACAAGAAGAACAAGACCCTACTTGAAAAATAACTTTAAAAGAAAGGGCTGGGGAAAGTAACTCAAGTGGTAAAGTACCTGTTTAGCAAAAACAAAGCCCTGAGTTCAAACTCCAGTACCACCAAAACAAAAAAAGAAAAAGCTTTTGGGGGAGCTATAGTCTTCCCAGGAGCCCCACCAGCCTCCACCCAGCCACAGAAAGCTCCCTTGCAGGCAGCAGAGTACAGTCAAGTGGAGGTGCTAAGGACCTGCTTCCAAATGCTCTAGTGATGTGCGGGCCCAGGAGTCAGGGCAGAAAGGGCCAAGGAAATTAGGCCATCCACTCCCAGGGCAGCCGGGTAGGTCTTGCTCACCTTCTGCTCCGATGGACACCAGTTTGACCCCCTTGCTGGCTATGAAATCCAAGGCTTTGTTGACATTGGAGATCTTGTGCACCCGCATCTTGCCTCTCTCTGGCTTGGCCAAGCGTTCTCCTGATTGGACCAAGAGGGAAGAAAAGGGAGGTGAGACGTGATTGTCCAGGTGCCAGGGCCACTCTCACCACACCTCATCCAAGTTGCATCCTGGGATGTGTGTGCACTGGAGTACCCCTCAGCTGCTGGAGAATGTCGCCCTGGCAGGGAATGAAGTAGAGGCAGAGTCCACTGCCTCTTCTCTTCCACTTCTCAGATCAAAACCTGCATGAATCTGCTCAATGTTCATTTATTGAGCCCCAAATATAAGCCGTGTTGGCTGGGTGGTGGGAATATGGGGATGAACAAAATACTTTCTTGCCTTTATGTAATTATAGTCCAGTAGGAGAGATGGGGCCTCAAATAAGGAAACACAAATAAATACATACAATGAACAAATACCAAGAAGGATCAGGAGGGGGAGGAAGGAATTGAGGAATGGGTAGAGAAGGCCTGAGGCTCAAAGCCAGACAGAACAGCACGTATAAAAGCCCTGAACTCTAAGACTATTTCACTAGGGGAAGGGAGTGTAGGTCACATTCTAGAGTATTTTGAAAAAGTCTCCTGGTGTTGAAATGCAGCTGCCTATAGCGCCCCCTCCCCATTTGGGAGCCACTGCTCTTGCCTGCCCTGTTACACTGCCTCCTGTGAGCACCCATGGCTCGGCTCCAAGTCAGTCCACTTCCTCCCTTCCCCCACTACTCCCCACCCCCGCCCCAATCACTTGCCACTCGGGCTTCAAGGTCAGAAGCTGTAGGGAGCAGGGTGAAGGAGCTGGTTCCCCAAATACAGACTGTCGGGGTGGGGAGAGGGGAAGCATGTGTCTAAGTGCTACCTGCAAGCCATACCTAGGGCAGGGACACATAACTTTCAGAGTTACTAAGGGGTCAAGGACCTCAAAGCTGAACTCATCATCCTGGAGCTAAACCCCAGACCCCCTAAGCCTGCCATGATCTTCAGCCCGAACCAGCAGCACTTGGCCTGGGAGAGCTCAGAGCTGACAACTGGGCCACCGGGCCCTGCCCACCCTGTTGGCAGCAGCCCGCCAGCTTCCGGAAGACAGTAGACTGCTGCTGCAGATGTGCTGGGCTGTCAGCTCCCAGGAAGGCCCAGCTGCTTTCTTATTAGACCAAGACTTTCCACCGGGGGCCACTGCACAGCAAGTCCACCATTTCCCGCCTAGGAGCGATGCCACCAGGACACCCTCCCTACACAGCTGGAGGGACACATTACCACATCCCTCCAGAAGCACCCCAGCCCTGAGATCCCAGCAAGCCTGAATCCCCCACTGCTCACCAGCTACACACACAGCTAAAACCAGACCTCCACATGGACACAAGGAGACCAGACTTAACCAGGAGAGGAGGGGAGAGACTCTTAGACCCAGGCAGCAGTTCTGAAGCTTAAGTCAGCACAAAATCACCTGGAGAACTTGCTAGGCTGCAGATGTCCAGCTCCTCATCCACCATATACTGATTTAGGGGCCTGGGAGTCTGCATTTGACCAGCAATCCTGCTGCTTCTGGTGCATGTGATCCAGGGACCACAGTCTGAAAACCTCTGTTGGCAGCATCCCCTTCTCTATCCCCACTCCAGCCAGGCACCTTCAAAGTCGCAGGAGGAAGAAGCACAGTGGTCTCACCCACCCAACCTCTGCCAGCCCTGGGAGTGGGAGAGATGCATGCACTCATAGAAAGGCCTGGCCAAGCTCCCCACAGACAAAAGCTGGAGGGTTCACAGGCTACACTGGGAATCATAGGAGGAGCCCAGCTCTGGGCATCCAGTCATCCTAATATTTCTGGGGCAACACCTGACTGCTACATACAGTTCTAAGGACATGGGACACAGAGCTGAGGCAGCACCTGCCCCAACGAGCTCAGTGGTCAGAGACATGACAGAGAAATGATGTCAGTGCCAGGAAGGGACAGCCAAATCAGAATGGAGGGGGGTGTGTCATGGAAGCATTCCTGGAAGAAACCCCCAAGGTGAGTGGTAAAGAATGAAAAAGAGTAAAGGTTAGGCTGGATTTTAGCTGGGGCCAATGCAGGAGAATGGACATTCTTAAAAGCAGAACAAAACAGTACAGGAGTTCCTCAAAAACTCAACATAGAACTACCACCCAGAAATTCCACTTAAGTTTATACCCAAAAGAATTTAAGGGATCCCCAACCCACTCCAATTTACACACTCATGGCCACACCAGCATTATTCATAATAGCCAAGAAGTAGAAACAACCTAAGTATCCAACATCAGACAGATCAACAAAATGTAGTACATACAATTCAATGGAGTATTATTTGGCCAGAAACAAGAGAAAAATTCTGACATCTCCTACAATGTGGATGACCCTTTAAGGACATTTTCCAAGTGAGATAAGCCAGTCCCAAAAGGATAAATATTGTATGACTTCACTGACATGAGGTACCTAGGATGTTTAAATTCATAGAGACAAATTCAAAAGGCCAAGCCACGATGAGAGGAGAACAAAGAGTTTGTATTTGATGGGGACAGAGTTTCAGCTTGGGATGATTAAAAAAAGTTCTGGAGAGGGATGGTGTGGGTGGCCCAACAGTGTGACACTGTATGTATGCCAGTGAACAGTAAGTACACTTACAAATGGCTGAAATTAACAGTTTACATTAGGTATATGTTAACACACACACACAAGACCACTATACACAGAGCTTTCACCTGAAAAAGATGTATGGAAAACTGTTTCTTTAAAAATGACAGTAGAGCAAAGGCACAGGTTGCAGGGCGTCCCTGTCATCTGGGAAGAGCTGAGTCTCCCAGTGTAGCAGAGGGCCTGAGGTCTGCTACCTTTTTGGGAATAGTTAGTTGAAAACGAAGCAGGTGCCAGCTCCCGAAGGATCCCACGAGCTCTATTAAGGAATGTGGGCTCCAGCTCGAAGCCCTGGGGAGGCACGCAGGCTTCTGAGCAGGGAACAGCGTGACCATATTTGGGCTGGCAGACAAGCTGATCCCAGACTGCAACAGAGGGGATGGACTTAAAGGAGGAGGGGACGGGGTCCAAGGCCTTCAAGGTATCATCTAGGAGGGAGGTGACACAGGCCCACACTGACACCTCAGTACCAGAGGTTAAAAGTCAGAATGCAAAGAACCAAATGCCAAGTTGGAAGACCAGCAGAGACAGCTGTCTGTGATCCCAGATGATGGTAAGGACAAGATGAAGACCATAGGAGGAAGAGGTTTGCTGGAGCCAGGAGTGATAGCTACAGTTTAGGACACACCAAGAGGACGTTGGAGACATGGGAACATGGATGTAGTTTGCCTCCAGTGGTTTGAGGATTGGAAGCTTGATCCTAGTGTGGCACTGCTAAGAAGAGAGACCTAGTGAGGTTGTTGGAGGAGTGCCCTCAGAAGGAACTGGTGTAGTTCTTATGAGGCCCTGGTTAGTTAGTGCAAATGAGTTGTTATGAAAGAGAGAGCCTGGCCCCTTGATCTTTAGTTTCCTGTCTCACTATGTGATCTCTCCCTCCATGAAGAACCCAGACTCAGGTATTTTGTTATAGCAACAAATAATAGACTAATAAGCCCAACTAGGTTTGGTATTTAAGAGGGGGCTCATGGGTTTGGTATTTAAGTCTGGCTGAGATTAGGTCTAGACTCACTAGCATCAGCACAGGATGGCTGAAAGAACAGCTAAGATTGTCTGGTTTATGCACCAACACTAGACACTCAGGGCCCACCAGCCTTTACAGGATGGTGCAGGAGAGACATCCACAAGAAAGCTGGCATGTACATTCAAGTGGAGCTGTGCCTCCAGACAGTTGAACAACCTGGTATCTGGGTAGCAGCCTGGGGTCACTTGGAGGCTCCTAGCTAGGTAGTAGTAGAACCAGGTTTGAGGCTGTTCTTGTCCACAGAATCCTGCCATTTTAGAAAAGGAATCTCAGAAACCATTCTTCAGAACTCCTCTTGTTGTAATTGAGGATGTTCACACAGAAAAAGACTTGTTTTGGACAAGTCCAAGACACCCATGTGGTCAGTGACAGAACCAAGATCTCCTAAGTCCTGTCTCTAACTTGGCTCTAGAGACCCAAAGTCAGTTACGATCACAAACAGAGCAGAAACAGAGGGACCAGGATAGAGCCCGAGGGAACCCACGTGCCCAGGGTCTGAAGCCACCTCACCTGAGATGACTTCCAGCAGCAGCATGAGTTTCAGACCATCCCGGAAGTCCTCCTCGATGTTCTCTATCTGCGTCCCCGCCTTCCGGAGGTGGGAGTTGCACCATGCCGTGAACGTCTGGCAAAGGGAAGAAGGGCAAGTGGTCAGTGTCCTCCCTGAGTTCCTGATCTCTGAGGCCCTCAACGCTCTTCAGGACCCGTTTGCCTCATGCATCTTCCCCATTGCTCTAATATAAGGTGCTGGCAGTCTGTCGTTGTCATCCTCAGTGGACAAGCCATTTAGCACGGCCAGAGAGGGTGGATGCTCATGCAGCAGATCCCACAGAACCTCTCGGTATGGTTGTTCCAGAGACTCCACCACCTCATCAGCAAGCAGGGAGCTCTTCCCAGGACCACAGCCCAGGCACCCTATAGAGCTCACCACCAGTGGGCGCCCGGGGTGCATGAAGCAGTACCCACCCTTAACACGTCCCTTCCCACTCCTGCTCCAAAACACCATCCCAGCCGCGTCTAGAGGTTCCACAATTCCATTCTTAGCAATTTCCCCGTGGTAAATTAGTTTCAGTCTCCACGGTCCTAAGAGAGAATAAGCCAGAGGTGACTTATAAGTCCCATTGGTGCCTTTGGATAAATCAGATTATGAAAGCTTTTTCCATTTGGCTGCTGGCTAAGGGGAGGGATTCGTTTTCATTAGAGATTAGAGTTCAGAGGTACAGTGTCAGGATAAAGAAAAAGAAAAGGAAGTGGCCAATGTGTCCATTGAGTGTTACAAAAGCATGAGGAAGGTTTCCAGAAAGGGAATGGAAGGAGTTTAAACACAGAGGCCATCAACTTTGTCGCTACTCCTCTATGAAGCAAATTGTGATCAGGCAGACACCAACCAAGCTGCCCTGTGCCAACAGCACCACCTAGTGGTGGCTCATACAAGGAACATGGTGACTGCAAGATGGCAAGGAACAAAAGTGTGAGTTTCTATTTCAAGCATCCATCTAAAACTTGTGCCAAGCTCTCTCTCTCTCCAGCTGACACAGTCTACGCAACCAGAGAGAAGAGCACTCTTGCTTTAGACAACCCATTCTTTGGCGACTCCAGACTTCCCTGCACCAAATGGCACCATCAGCTACATGGCAAATGCCTGTGAGCTGATGTCCAGCTCACCCACAGCAAGCAGATCACTTATAAAAACCATAGCATGCTACCAATGTCCTCTCCTAGGGAAGGTCACAAGACTCATGCCCCCGCCCTGCCCTGGGGAAGTCCAAAGTGAAGCAATGCTGAGTGAATGGGGTAGGGGAGAGGCAAATGGCTGCCTAGCAATATCAGACAGCCTATGAGCAGGAAGGAGGGGGATGGAGAGATGGGAGAAGTAGGAAGCATTGAGACACACACCCCAACTTTGGGTCTCACCTTTAAATTATGTCTCACTAGCAACTTACCAACAAAGGATGCCTCTTTCTCCCTCATACTGTTGGCCAGTACACTCCCACGACAGGGAAAAGGGTGTGCTATCCCATCAGCACACAGATCAGATCAGATCGGGATGGGCAGAGGGTATATATGGATTCCTCAGCCTGGAATGTCCGGTATAGACCTTGATTGGCTAGCTCACACTTGTTCCAGGACTGGCTAAAGACGTCACCTCCTTCAGGAGGCCTGCCCGGGTTGGGTGCAGAGCCCACAGCATTCCACATTCACTTCATCACTGCCTGAACCCCATGGCATGATCACTGCTTAGACAATGGTAAGCCCCACGCCTCTAGACCAGGAGCTCCTGAAGGTAGAGAGTCAGTGGTCAGCTCTGAATCCTAGAGTGTCAGAGCAGAATCAGGACTATAGCAGTGAACAAAACAGCAAAAGTCTCAGACCTTGTGCAGCAGATATTCTAATGGTGGAAGGGTTGGGCAGCTGAGAGAATCTGATGCAAAGCTGGAGGGTCCTGCAGACTCAACTGCACCCTGCAGGTGATGCTGACTGGTGGGGGCAGGGAGCAATGGGACCAACAGTGCTCTCAGGGACCCTCAGCTCAGCGCAAAAGGCTGAAGCAAGGCAGCAAGCACTGGATCCCCTGCCCCTAGTGTTGGCTCTGCAAACGTGGTGGGGGAGGAGAGGGCCCTTAGCTTTCAGTTTCATTTTCTTATAACTTTTTTGTTGGTATTAGAAAATAGTAAAAAAAAAAAAAAAAATGGTTGTGGTGGTACACATCTATAATCCTAGCACTCAGGAGGCTGAAGCACGAGGATCATGAGTTTGAGATCAGCCTGGCTAGATAGTGAGACCCTGTCCCAAATATATATTTTTTAAGTCTTTAAGTACAACTGACTTTGGTTTTGCACAATCTCCTCCAGCTGTCATCTGTCCATATGTCACTTTGGCCCAGTATTATCACACTGTATGTTCACATTGGGGCCAGGGAGGGGAGTGTCTTGTTTCATTGATCACCATCTGGTGCTCCCCAGCCCCTTGCTCTCATCACCCCTTCCAGGCCCACCTTCTACCCTTGGCTGAAGGCTTTTTACTGCCCCGCCCCCAGCAATTCAAAGGGACAGAGAGCTGCAGGTCCCATGTGGCCAGGGTCCTGGTGGGAGCCCAGCAGGGGCTGTGAAACCTCTCTGTTTACTAACCTGGTCTTGAGGAGGGGTGGGGTAAGAGGAAGGAAGAAGAGGCCGATTTGTTTTGTAAGAAGACACTGCTTAAGAAAGAGGCAGATGCTGTTGAAAGTAGCCAGCCCCATTTCCTGGGGAAGCTGCTGGAGCCAAAACCACACCTGTGTTTGCTCAGGTCTCCTGGACAAAGCCTGCGGCTGAGCCTCTGAAGGAAGTTTCACTGAAGTCCCAGCCCCCAGGCCTTCGTCCCTGGGCCCCCCATAGCCCTGAGTACCTCCCAAATATTAAAGTTCCCCTTAACAAACAAGCCCAGGCATGCGGGGGGAGGGGAATGGGAGTTGCTCAATGGGTAATGTCCACCATTTGCTGGCTGTGTGACCTCCTGATTAACCTCCCTAAACTTCAGTTCTGTCAGCAGTAAAACGGGGACAGTCAGCATTTCTAAAGTCAAGAAGATTAACAAAACTATTGACAAAGGGCCTGTCATTTAGTAAGTGCTCAATTAACAAGAAAAGACAAGCTCCCCTAAACATGTTGAGAGCCAGGCCTGGGAGTATTGGTCCCCAGTACTCCAACCCCATAACCCATCCCTGCCTATAGCCACCAACTTGCCTGTCAAGGTCACACCTCTCCAGATGCTGTTCTGAGAACTCTGGAACTGATGTGTGGCAAGAAAGGCTAAAGTTGTAGCGTATGCAGAAAAGCGGTGACTTTGACAGTCATTGTCAGCACTCCCAGCATGGGGACTAACTGAGGGCTGCAAGGGGGGAAGAGGGCTGCCCCGGCCTCCTCCCACACCACACACCTATGATCGCCACCCCAGCGATCCAGCATGGAGGAAAAGCCACAAGCTACACTCATTGGCTGAGACCCTTGGTCCCACAGCCTTTCACACGGACGCCCAGCCTGGTGGGCAGGGCTAGTGCTACTCCAGAAGGCTGAGGGTCCAGCCCCACTCACAAAAAGGGCAAGGGACCATAGGACCTCCTGATTCCAGCCAGGCCCTGCTCTGACTCTCGTTGGCCCCAAGTCTTCTTCAGTCCCCTCTGGGGCCCATGCCTGGACTCACAGCAGGCCCAACATGAAGACAGGAGGAGACAGGGATGCTGCTGGTGTCAGGAAACATGCTAGGACAAGGACCACGCTGGGACATGTTCACAGAACTGCAGCCAGGGCCAGCTCCCTTTTATTTTTTTGGATATGGTCTTGTACTTTTTGCCTGGGCCAGCCTCAGACTAGGATCTTCCTACCTGTGCCTTCCACATAGCTGGGATTATAGGTATGTGGCACCAAGCCCAGCCCTGCCAGCTCCTTTCTGTACTTCACTCACTTCTGGTTCAGCTACTGTCCTCTGAGGGTCTTGCACATGAAGGGAGGAGTGGGCAGAACCTGGCCCTGTTCAACCTCTTGCTACCTTGACATGTTGCCTACGTCTAGTGGTCCAAAGGTGGCTTGAGGAAGTAAAGAGTGTCCTCATCCAGCACTGTAGCTCAGGGTTGCAAAGAGGGGCTCCAGCCCAAGAAGGGATCAGCCACAGAGAGAGAGAAGTACCGTGTGTCCCTTCTCCACAGACCAGTCTTCTTTTCAGATTCCTCTACCATATCCCCAACTCTATCATTAACAACTCTCAATGAAGGACAGCCTCCCAGCTCAGAGATACCAGAAGGTGCCTTTAAGCCACAGAGGCCGATGTGAGCCTCAATTTTCACATCTATTAAAAAAAAAGGGGGGGGGGCGGACCAGACCATCTTCCAGGCATGACAGAGGTAAAGATTAAATGAGAGACTACTAAAATTGTAACATTGTTAATTTATATTAGCAATGACAACATTTAAGTGTGCATGATCTTAGACCCTAAAAGGATGCATGAATAATGACACCCAGCAGGGACGTGGGATAGGAAGGTTACCTCGTACCAAGGAGCTGAGCCACTGAAGTCAAGATTCATTTATAGGCTTGACCTTGATAGGAGGAAGGAGGAGTAAAACAGGAGACCCTGAAGCACAGGAAGGTCACAGGCTTGCACAGGATCAGGTAGCAGAACAGTCTAGGCTAGAGGCCTGAGTGGTACAGCACCTGCCTAGTAAGTGCAAGGCCCTGAGTTCAAACTCTCGTACTGCAAAAAAATAGTCCAACGGACTGAAAGGATGTGATCAATATGAAGACACTTATGTGCAGGCCAGGTCTGGCACTGGGTAAGAGACCTGACTGCTCTCCTCAGAGCCCACAGCAGGATGACAGCAACTGGATGAGGGTGATAATGGCACCTATCCAGGGAGCTGCTGGAAAACTAATGATCCACTTAACACAGTGATAAGGGGCAGGGACCAGAGTGGCTCCCCGATGATAGCTTCCTATTGTTACTGTCAGCACAAGAGTCAGGGCTGCGATGAAGGTGAGATGACAGGTTCGTGCTGTGCACAGACTTCATTAAAGGTGTTAGAACTGGAAGAGATGACAGGCAGCCCTCAGGTCAAACCCTTACCTCACAGCTGAAGACACATGGACCAGAGAGGGTGAGTGGTTTTACCAAGACCACACAGCTGGGTATGGTCACAACCATGCCCCTAACTCCAATCCCTCACACTTTTTGCTCTCCAGGGTGACATTGGATTTCAGGTGCAGGTGTGGAGGGTGCTGGGAGAGAACAGCTGAACCAAGGCCAAGATGTTAAATGTCCAAACAGGTGGCCTGACTCTCATAGGGTGTCACTGTAAACAGGTCACTGTTACATGAAAACAACAACCAGATGGACAGGAAGTTGAGCTGATGGAAGGACAGTTGAGTAGACATGGATGTCAGCCTCTCTGGCAGTGAGAGGTCAGGGAGGCAGAGCCTGGGGGTTGGCAGGTGGTGGAGGGTGTGAGAGACCACCCGGAAGGTAAACAGACCAAACACACACCTGAAGGGGAGTTGGGAACTGAGGTCACCATAAATACTGGGAGACCCTTAGTGGGGAGTAATAACCTCGCTCGAGGTGCAGAGCCGGGGACGGGCCATCGGGGAGGAGTGAGCTCACAAGAGGGGCCTGGAGGCAGGCTGCTGTCCCTGAGTGACTCTGTGCAGGTGACCTCACTTCTCCAACCCTCCATCCCCACATGTGGAAGATGGGTATGACACAGACCACCTGGAATGGAAGTGGGGACAGTGCCATGACACGTGCAAAGTGCCAAGCACAGCCACCCACACAGCACAACACAAAGCGGTTGCTATCACCAGAGTGAAGGACAAGAACTTCGGAAAGATTAGAGTTCAAGGAACACAGGACAGACCCAAAATCAGACTGCAGTATGTCACCTGCCCCAAATGCAAGGGTGGAGCAAAGTTGCTGAGGGGTCAGGAGCCCCTAGAGCTGAGCTGAGAAGGTTCTCTGTGACTCTGATCCTCCTCGAGCCAGGCCCCCTGGAAAATGTTGGTGAGACCCGTTTTTGGGGGGTTTGGGGCTTTTTTGGTGGTACTGGTGTTTGAACTCAGGGCCTCACGCTTGTCAGGCAGGTGCTCTACCACTTGAGCCGCTCCGCCAGCCCACGTGAGACGCGTTTGAAGAGTTGAGGCCGCGCAGAGCCCGCACCTCAGCCCTTGGGCAATCAGAAAACTGCCTGTTGGGGGAGGGGCTGTCACCACCACAGGTTGTTTCGCAGCATCTTTGGACCGTAGCCACCAGATGCTGGTAACCCCCATCCCAAGCCGTGACACCCCAAAATCATCCCGCCTTTCAGAACCTGGTCTAGGCCACAAACGCGTGCCACACATCATAATAAAAACAGCATTTTGCTCATGAAGCACTCACTGGGCCAGACCCTCTGCTGAGGGCTTCCTCTCTAAAACCCAGTGTCTTTACCACACTGCTGTAACAAGTGCTCTTCCTCTCTCCTCTTACAGATGAGGACACTAAGGCGCACGAATAAGCGAAAGGGGCCAGGCGGAAGAAAAGTAGTCCTCAACTCCATGCGTTCTTCCGCATTTTTGTTCAAACAGTGACCCTCGTAGCGATCCTTTGTTGTTCCACCCACCAGACGTCAGGACTGCAAATATTCTTGT
This sequence comes from Castor canadensis, assembly GCF_047511655.1. Classification (NCBI taxonomy): domain Eukaryota; kingdom Metazoa; phylum Chordata; class Mammalia; order Rodentia; family Castoridae; genus Castor; species Castor canadensis. Next base: position 37,441,544 of record NC_133388.1, on the reverse strand, counting down.
AAGGACAAGTGCATGTGGGAGCTAAGAAATGACAACTAGAATAAGCCCTGGTACAGGCAGGAGGCAGCCAGAGGACAAAGCAGCCCCTTCTGGCTTGCACACGTGAATGCAGCTCCTCACAGTCACACCTCCAATGAAGAAAAGCCAGAAGTCTGGACTCTGTGAATTCCCTCAATTTCTCAATGTTACTACAACTTAAAACATAAGACATTCCACAGACCACACACACATGCCACAGGCTAACTGAATGAAGACTCACTGGGTCTCTGGTTCACAGTGGAAAAGCATGGAATCTGAGTCTGCTACAGAATTATACACACGAGTTCGTAGTAGACACCTGGACCTACCACAGGTAACACTCCTAAGGAGACCACTGGTAACATGAGCCATCTGGGAATCTGTAGCAAGAGCTGAGGGGACTTCTTACATCTGAACCTGGTCAACAATCAATCCATTTCACAAGGGACTATAATTAGGTGTGCTACATGCACACCACCATGCCTCCTATGAATTAAAACAAGAGTATGTCATTTGTTACATACGCAAAATAGGTTTCTGCTAAGTTCACTGTTAGGGTGGGCACAGTGACAGAGCCCACAGCAAGTCTCTGTGCACAGACTGATCAGAGGAACTCCAGAAGAAAGTAACTGGAAAAGGCCTAACCCCCTACTCCAATTCTGGGACTCTAACCTATGTAAATAATGCTAAAAAGGAAAGGCGATATACGCACAAAAACATTTTTGCCAGCCTTATTTAAGAGGAAAAAAATTAGAAATAGTCCTAAATTATATTAATAAGGTAAGTTAAGTAAATTATGATTTATTCACTTTATGGCCAAATGATGGATTCTGAAATGTTATGGAAAAATGCTTGTATGTAATTTACTAAAAAAAAAAAAAAAATCAGGAATAAAACAGTACATGCTACAGATTTAAAACTCTGAGCAATCACACAATGACAAATGTCTCAATCCAAGCACACCCAAATGCATGAGAGTGTCGCAGGAGCTGAACTGTCTGGGATCCGCTGCTGCTTCCCTCACCCCGTTGCTCGCCCTGTTGCCTGTAAACATGGCTGGTCTGTTGCACCCTTCTCCCTCTGATTCACTCCTTCTGCACAGTCCAGGCCATCCACACTCGACTGACCTAGCCAGAAAGGACACCACTGACAAAGGTGCAAAGTAAACCATGCTGCTGCCAAATGTTGGGGGACAGCAGGGCCACCTCACCCCCTGTGCCCTGTAGCCTCACGTGCTGACCACACCTCTCTCCAGGCATATCTTCCCCTCTCCTGGAATCAAGGCCACCAGCGCTGGGTCACTCCAGGCCAGTTATTGTTCATGGGACAGGGGTCAGGAAGCCTGGGAGCTGCCCTGGCTCAGCCAGGCATGTGACCTCAGCTAAGTTAACCACTTCCAGCTCTGGAATCCCAAGCTAGTCCCTCTACCTTGTCTAGAGCCTACAACTTTTCCAACCAACCTAAAACAGAGTATCCAGCAAGACAATAAATTCCACAGGGACAGTCACATCTCAATGGACCAAAGCAGGCTCAGTGTCCCAGTCTCCAGACAGCCGGTTTCTGACCCTCCTAAACCAACAAAACCTTTTAGTCCCTAAAAGCTGAGGACACCTGAGGCTCTGGGAAGGCAGCTGCCTCCAGGGAGATAGTTCAAGAGGGAGGACGAAGAGGGGTGGAACATCTGCTTTGCACAGAATCCTTTTTGTTTCTTTTGAATTTTATGCCACATGCGGTCATCATCTATTTTAAAAAGCTATGCAAATTTTGCTGTTATCTCAGACCTCAGTGATGGGATATTGGAGACTTCTCATTTCTCTGGAATCATTTAGGGAGGAGGGTGTTGGTGCTCGTGTTTGGGGAGGAGGGGTGTTTCCAAAATAAGAAAAAGACAAAAAAGGGAAAAACTATCCCCTCTATTTGAAAAGAATGAGTAGGAGTAGTAGATACTTTTAGAGAAAGGGCTCTGTGAACTTTCAAGTGCGTATCAGTATAAAACATTACAAAGAAAGTCCTAATTTAGAACCAGGACAGAGGACAAGACAGCGATCAGGCACATACTTCCCCCCAATAGCTAAGATGGCAACGGTTGACCATAGGGAGAAAAGGGCGGTATGCTGGTACAAGGTCCCAGAAACACCCAAAGGAGCTTTGAAGCCTCTTAAAGGCAGCGCGGGCCTTCCAATGCAAGCTGGCTTCCCCTCCGGGGGTCTTCCTCTCCCTGGAGCAGAGCAAGCTGGACACTGGTCCAGGTACAAAGAGTCAAAAGCACAACTCATCCCCACCCCCACCCCCACCCCCACCCGCTGCCTGAGATGCCCAGGGCTACTAGTCAGAGACAGACCCCTGCTGTGGAGTGCCAGCATCAGGCCAGCGGCCCTTGTGTGCTGGGCCAGAACATATGCTCAGGGTTGAGTTTCCTGCCACACCGATGGTTGATGGGGAGAGTCACTGGCAAGCAGCCAGGAAGAGTGAGCTCTCCCTTGGGCCACCCTAGAATCCCTTGAAGTCCCACATGCGTGGGGGTCAGTGTGGCCAGGGCATGGACCCTGGGTGGTTTGTCTAAGCAAAGACCTGCCTAGAAGTGATCTCAGATGCCAGTGTTCTTGTAATATAAACAGGAGTATCTAGTTAACTTATCAAGGGCTGACTGCCAGCCTTTCAAAGCAAGCCATCAGCTGGTTCACCGCAGAAGAAAGGCAGAGTTCTCCGGAACAGCTCCACCCAGGTCTATTTACTTTCCACCCACCTGGGAGTGGCTTCTGAAGAAGCTCACAGCCACAGGCAGTCTCCTCGTGATCTCACAGACTGCCCCCCACCCCACATGAATGCTGGGGTCCTGGAAGCTCAGAGTACAGGTGGCCCAGACTGCACTTTGGAACCTAACAGACCTGGGTTTCAGCTCCAGCCTAGACCTCTCATTAGCTCTGCCTCCGTGGACAGGATACTAATGTCAGCCTGAGGATCCCCATCTGTAGAATGGGGGTAACAAGACCTGTAAAGGCACAGAATGAGAGGACCAAATTAGGCCTAGATGTTTAAAGACTTAGTCCAGTGCTAATTTCCACAGCAGATGCTTCAAAATGCTCACCCAGCCAGTCCTCAGCACTCACTGGCTGTGTGACCTTGGTAAGTGACCTTGGTTAACCTGTTGACGCCTCAAAGGCCTCGCCTGACAAATGGGGATAAACTATGTCACTATTTTGCAGGGTTATTGCCAACAGATACAAAACAGTCAGCAAGATGTCCTAGAGTGGCTGGGCACCAGTGGCTCATGCCTGTTATCCTAGCTACTTGGGAGACAGATTGGGAGGTTGAGGTTCCAGGGCAGCCTGGGCAAATAGCTGCCAGATTCCATCTCCAAAATAACCAGAGCAAAATGGACCAGAGATGTGGAGCAAGTGGTGTGGCTCAGGCTCAAAGGCCTAATTTCAAACACTAGCCACTCCCCCGCCCCAAAAAAAAAGAGTCCCAGCCAACAAATGGCTGTCACATGCCATCCCCTTTCTATTTAATCAAAGTTAATCATTTACAGATCTCCAAGTCTTGGCAAGAAAGAGTTCCTATTATTTTTCTCCCACTGATGAGGAAACTCAGTTCAGTTTCCGGCCAGAGTAAGGAGACTAGAAGGTGGGGCTGCATTTCCTGGTTTGTGCCCACCTTCAACCTATTTCAGGAGACAGAGTGCCAGCCACCCAGATGGTGATTAGAGCCAAGGAGGCTGTTTGACCTAGTGAGCACACCTGTGTGGAGAGGGCTCCCAGGACTGCCACAGGCCCAGGCACCACGCAGGTGAAATCTGATGGCCCTGGGAGAATTCAAGAGCTGATTCAAAGTCAGATGGACATATAATCCCAGTGAAGAAGCAAGGTCTGTCTGTCCTCTTAACTCCTGGCCAGTGAGAGTCAACTGCTCCCACCAATTTGCCCCAGACTCCCCTCCCCTAAAGACCAAAGAGCCACAGCAATTGCCCAGCTACCACAAGCTCTCCACTATGGGCTTTCTAGCCAGGGACTTGTAGCTTGGCCACACTGACTAAGCCTTGGTTCCCAAGTCAGTAAAAGACAGAGATGAACCTTCATTTCACAGGGATGTTGTGAGCTTGTACAAAAGACTCCTTCCAGTGACAGACACTAAGTACTCACCAGAAGCTAAAAACAAAACCATCCACATGGACAGGGAGCCCATTAGTGGTGGCTTAGGGCTGCAGGCAGAAGGGATGGGGTAATAGCCACTGTTAGGGGTTCTTTTTCAAATGTTCTAGAAGTAATAGCAGTAATGGTAACACATATGTGTGGATATACAGATATTTAATTCTATATTGTAGAATTGTATCTCCACAGAGCTGGTTTTTTTTTTTTAAGAAATAAAATGTTCCAGAACCCCACTAAGTCTTTTATACCAAGATTTTGTCTTTTTTTTTTTTTTTCTTTTGACCCATTGCAAGAAACCTGTGTCAAAAGCCAGTGTGGGAATGCTGCTCCCTGCTGCTGTCCTCAGGTTTGCCCCACCCTACCCCACCCCCAGCGTCTGGAGTCTGATTCTGGCCCTTGCAGATCTGACAGCACACAGACCTCAACAAGCTATAGCTCACAGAAGCAGCCTGTGCATTCCTTCCCCAAAGAAGGAAAGCCACCTAAAAGTGAGCTCATTTGGTTTTTCTGGAACAGATGCTAAGAGCTACAGGTCACCCAGTTACACAGAGAACTTCCCCGATGACAAGGACTGGGCCTGGCCTGGTCACACAGTATGAGGATCTGTGTTCTGCCAGTCCCTAACTTGACTCCTTGTGTGACACTGAGGCCTCAATGGTCTCATCTGAAAAATGGGAATGATCAAATCCACCCTCTTTTGGGGATGTGGAAAGAATTAAATAGCATGACCCTTGGCTTACGGTAGAACAATAAATAAATAAATAAAAACCAGTTAGCTCTATCCTCTGTCCAGAGTCACTTCTGCAGAATGTGCTGTGCTGACCATTAAAAAGAAGCCCACCTGGATTCCAAGGCCCCGTGTGGAAGGAAGCTCCTTTCTCGGGGGCAAGCCACTTAATTTGCAAGAAAGAAAAAAATACGGAGTGGAAAAAGAAATGGTCCAGAACTCCTCTGTGTCCCTAGAACAACCCCCCAGACTAGAGCTTCTGCTCTGGCCTATCCCACAGCCTTCGCCCAGCATCACCCAGACTGGTAGCTCCTTTGGCATAGTGTCAGGGAACGCTGACCTCTGTGGAAGCAGCTGGGGCACCAGCTCTCAAGAACCTGGGGGTAGGAGGGCTCAGGAGGTCTCAGACCCAATGGGGAGAGGCCTCTGCTCCTCTGTGTAATGGTATGAAGCCCGTGAACAGCAGCCAGGCCCAAGGTCCAGTCTAACACTGACCAGCCCCATGACAGAAGAGGAGGAGCAGGATAGGAAAAACAGAAGAAAAGGGAAACAGCAGAGTAACTCCCTGCAATGCGCCTCCAACCTGAATGGCTGCAGAATCTCTGGATTGTTAACTCAGGTGGGTGCATCCCACCACCAGTTTCTGTACATGCAAAGAAGTTGTTTCGTTTTGCAGTTCTGGGATTTGAACCCAGGACCTCATACTTTGCACCCCCATCCCTAAATGAACAAATGGGTTGTTTTTCTTTTTTCTTTTTCTTTTTTTGTTTTGTTTTATGGCTGTACTGGGGCTAGAAATCAGGGCTTCAAGATTGTGAGGCAGACCCCCTAGCACTTGAGCCACACCTCAGAGTTTCTGATTTCAAAATTCTGTTCTGAACACTTAGGAAAAAACTAATGAGGGTGCAGATGATGCTGATGAGCTGGTCTGAGGCCCACACTCTGAGGACCTTGGGCTCAGTGGTTAAGGGACCCGGTTCACTTTGGGTCTGCTACTTAACTCACCCTTAGACCTGCACAAACCTGTCTGTGACTCAGTTTCCTCATCTGTAAAATGGGGATAACATCTTTCTCACTGGGCTGTGAAGCTTTCAGTGAGCTCATTTATGCAAAAAGTCTAGCCCATCATATGTAGTCGATAGAGTCTAGAGTTCATTACTAAAGCAAAATGAGGAAAACAGGAAGCGTGCGCATGCAAAGAAGTGAGACAACAGGAACCACTCCAGGGTCCATGGAATTGCACTGATATACTAAATGGTCCCCAGCACCATGGAAGGGTCTTGGGGAATGCCCTGGTGCCCAGTGTGTCCCTGTGTGTGGACCAGCAGGCTCCAGCAGGCACTGCACCCAGCCTCCCTGACTCAATCAAGGAGACACAGTCAAAAAGGACCTCAGCACAGGTCCAGTCCAGACTCCAAGCCAATGCCAGGGTGCCACCCATCTCCTTCCCAAGGGACTGCCACCCAGACACATGACTTCCCAAAGGAAAGTTCACAGCTCCAGGGAACCTGGAGTCACCTCAAGCAGAAAGCAGGGGGTAGGGCACAGCTGAGCATCTCAACCACCACAAACCACACCAGTGACACTGGTCCTGGGGGGCGGGGTTCACAGCAGAAGTCTCAAAGGGGACCAAGGCATTAATAGACTATGTCCATAAGCTGCCACTCCCCGGGGAGTGGGGCTTTTCTGCAAAGAATTGTCATGATTCTGGACTGTGACACTGACTACCCCAGGCCTAACAGGAAGTTTCTGGTTGCAGGCTGGGCAAGTAAAGTACGTAGCAGAGAGGCTTGCCACTTTAAGAGCTTCTCTTTGGCTACACAGGAAAACAGTCATTTCACCTAGCAGACTGGCAAACAATTAGAACGCACCAAGGGTTAGTAGGTTGGAGGGACCCAGGAGCCCTCATCCCTGGCTGGAGGATGAGTGGGCTGCACACCCTTCCAAAGAGGGACCCTGCACTTCCTCAGGAAATTGAACTGCACCTACCCACGACCCAGCAACCCCAGGTTGTTTGTGCTGTCAGGGAAGGAGTTGGGAACGATGTACATGGCCACTGTGGGGAAACTGTAGGGTTAGATGTGATGGATGCACAGCAGCCTTCATGGACCCAAGAGGACAGTGGGCCATGAACTGAGTGGTCCAATTTACCTCAATTCTCCTCAAAGTTCTTCTCCAACACACAACGCAGATGAGCACATCAAAAGCGGCACAAAGGGCTGAGGGAATGGCTTGGTGATAGAGCACTCATTAACATGTACAAGATCCGTGGTTCGATTCCCAGCACTGAGTGCGTGCGCGCACACACAAAGTAGCAAGGAACCCCGCACCCCTTTATTAAGGAGTGAGAGGTAGCAAGGGGCACGGAAGACCTTACCCATGCCCTGGCTGATGTGGTCCACTGCTATCACTACCCTCCTAGCCTGCCTGCAAGAGTCCTCAGTGGCCAGGGGTATAAGGACCCAGCACAACAGACCTGCTGGCCAGGCAGCTGTCCAACACCTCAGCGTGACCAGCCCACTTGAGGGATAGGACAGCAAGGGGATCCACTTCAGGGGAACAAGAATGTGTCTCCACTTCCAGAGATGGAAGGAATGCAGCTGCAGACTGATCTGGCAGGGCCTCTCCCGCTCTGCAGGGAAGCTACTGTGGTCTCAGCCCTCCTCCAAGATCAAAGAGATCCACACTGCTCCTTCCCCCAGGGAGGGCTCCTGTGCAGGAAGGACAGCACTTCCTGCACCACTGCTACCTGCTACCACTGCAGCATCTCCCAAACCTTGTTTTGAGAGGAACATACGGCATTATGGCCTCAATGAAAGATGGGGAACCTGAATGCAACGTGAACCCCTGGGAACCCCAAGGGAGCAGAGGGATCAGATGCAGCAACTGCTCAAAGATCTTGGCTATTATAATCACTCAGTGAGTGCTCACTCACTGTAGTCACCACTAGGTGAGGGCATCTCAATCTTGAGTTAAAGGAGGCAGTAGCAACCATCCTCAGTCACAGAGCCTTCAAGGCAGAGTTGAGGTGTGACCTGGGATCTTATAGGACACCACAGCCTGGGCTCCTTCATGCTCCAGTGGCTGAAGGCTGAAGCTCTTCCAGGCAAGTCATAGCATAATGAAGACTCAGCCAGACCACCCAGCTCTGCCTGCTACCCTGTACCCATCCACACACCAGTCTAGAGCCACAGGGGGACCTGTACTGCTGTTCCCAGACAGCCCCTAGGCCAGAACTGGGAAGGACTGCTAAAGGGCAGCCCAGGACACTGGGCAGCTCACATCCAACCAGGAGAAGGCCACGGACCCTCTGGTTCCCTGGGGATGGAGAGCTGGCGGGCTGGTTTCTAAGTCTCAGTATGGGGGAGGCAGAAAGCGGGTTTGAATTCCTGTCTCTTTTGGCTTCTGAACACAAAGCCCATTGAAAAAGACAATGAATAATTAAAGGGGCAGCCAAGCCAGCGGTGTGGATGCCAGGGTGTGAGCAAGCGGCTTGTTTGGGCTTGGGTTGGCCCCCTGTCAGCAGCCTCCCTCACAACAGGCAACTGCAGGCCCTCCTGACCCGCCCAGGCTCCAGGCTCCCCCCCCCTAGCTCCACCCTCCTCCCCACCCCTGGGAGCTGGGGCAGAAACATTCATTCAGTCAGTTAATTCTGGGTGCTGACTCTATGCCAGGCACTGCAGTTACCCAGTGGGCAGAGAGCAGTCCTAGGTCATGGAACCTGTAGCCTGATATGGGAGACAATGCCAACCAAAGACCCCATCAACGAGTTCAAGTGTATACAGGCAAAGTTCTGGGAGGCAGAAGGCTCAAACAGGGCTCTGACCTGGTCCTGGAGGTGTGTGTCTGACTCCTGTCCTACTCCATGGAAGTCAGGAATTCCTAAGGCCCAGGAGGGCTAGTTAGATGAAACGTTTATAAATGTGAAAAGGGGGCAGGGGGCATATGATCTACCATCCAAGTTGGGGCGCCTGAAAATAAAAGCTATTAATAATGACATCAGGCCGCCAGGTGCAATCTAAGCCGCCCGGTCAGCCTATGCGCATGTGAGACAAGGGGCAGTCAGGAGGGTGGTGCCCCACAAGCAAAGGACACAGAACAGCCAAGGCCCCAGAGAGCACAGAGCGCTGCTCAAAAAAACAATATGGCCTCTGGGCTGGAAGGAGAGGAGAGGGTGCAGATGCCAGGAATCTGGGTGCCCGCAGGACATCTGGGTTATTTACCCTGAGAACAATGGAATCAAAGAAGATGTTTGGTCTGATTTCAGCTAAAATAAATGAAGGAGGAGGTGGTGAGGTGGGTGTGGGAGTCAGTTGTGAGCAAACACAATGACACCTGCAACTTGAAAAGACTTCTGATTGCTGCAGAAGAGCAAAACAGGAGTGAACAAAAGGCAGCCCAAAGGCCAGATGGAGACAGAGGTAGCTCAGACCCGAGTGGTGGAGGAGACAGAGAGGTGGGTGGATCAGAGAGATACTCAGAGGTCAGAGGCCACACCCAGATGTCAGACCTGAGCCAACAGGAAGGTGCCAGAGCCCATGTGCCGCTGTCTCCCCCACCTTCCCCAGCCTGCCCAAACACCTAAAGCTGCTCCTTGGCTACAGAGGGAGGCTCCAAATCCTCAGCCTGGCAATGTGATTGGAGGCCAGAGCAGGACTTCAGCAATCAGGATTAGGTCCCAGAGCCCGTCTCAAATTCACCAACTCAGTCCTCCCAACCACCCAATTGAGAGGAGTGCTATTACCAATTTCCTTTTACAGATGAGAATCCAGAGGTGCAGAGAAGCTCATAAAATCACTCAAGATCACAACAAATAGGATGAAGAGGCAGAACCCCTCCGGGACTTCGGGACACCAGAGCCTCAGGCTGCCTCAACCTGTCGCTTCCTCCACGGGTCACTGTGAGCCAGCCACGCTCCTGCAACTTCCCCGGCAGGGCTCTGCCACCCTTTCTGCCCACCAGCCTGCCTCACCAGGGCCTGAAATGCCCTCTGGGGTTGTGGCCAGAAGAGGATGAAACCATCCTCCAGAGCCTCTTAGGGTACACCAGAAAAGGGGGTTTCCTCCAAGGCACAGGGATAACCCAGGAAACAGGAAGCAGGCAATACCCATTCCTCATCTGAAAGAAGAGCCCTGCCCATGATTCTAGAAGGCTGCCCAGACCAATCAAAACAGGGAAAAGGGAGAAGTGGCACTACCTATCCAAAGGACTTGAGCAACCTTATAAAGATGTTCTGGCCCTGTGCCTCTGGGCCATGCCACCTAAAATTATGGCTTTTTAACCTCATCACACCCCAACGACCTGTTGATGCCCAACTACTCTAGGAAGAAGCCCAAAGCCCTGGACCCTGGTTGCAGAAGACACACCTGGGGAGGTGTCCCAGTGGGGTCAAGGCTCCAGCTCACCATCTGTCTCTGCAGGCCCCTCAGGCCATTATCTCCTTCCTGTCACGCCACCTCTCTCCATCCCCCACCATTTCCATGTTTTAGTGAAATGTTTGTAGGGACAACTAAGGGACAGCACTGGGAGACCTGAGTTCTAATTCTGGTTCCACAAGCGAGCTAAGGGCCTCAGGTCAGTCCCTTCAAGCTTCCCACCAACAAAGCTCCCTACTTTCATAGGGGCCATCCCTGACTCCAGGAAGATCAAATAATATAGCCACTGGGACACCATCTAAGGAAAGCCCTATCTCTCAAACTGGCCCCATCACACAACTGTTGAAAACAGAGATCTCCCCTGACAATCATCATTCTGGTTGAGGAGTCCTGGGGTGTGGCCCACAGATTGGTATTGGAGCAAGTATTTACTCCAGGTGAATCCTGTGGTCAGGCAAGTTTGGGCAACTGTGGGCTAAAGAAATGCACAGGAGGTCTACAGCACCTCACCTCTGCAAAGAAGGGAAAGAAGGGTTTGCTAAAAGTATCCTTGGTCCACCCACACACAATGCTTAGAGAGCCTGCCAGGTGCAGGAGACCAACCTGGGTGGCCTACATCTATCATTAGTCCTAGAAACAACCCTGCAAGGCAGACTTCCTTTTTACAGATGAAGAATCTGGGACTCAGGGCTACTTAAGATGGAAGGGCTTGCTGGGATGTAGCTCAGTGGTACAGTGCTTGCCTGGCATGCATAAGGCCCTGGGTTTGATCCCAGCACCAAAAAAAAGAAAGGACAGAAAAGAAAAAAAAAAAAAGAGACCTCTCCCCCAAGATGGAAGGGCTTCTCTCCACCCCCATGCTGCTGATTCTAAGCTGGCTCTTCCCAACACCCGTAGCCTCTGAGAGATCCTCTCCCACAGGGCTGAGAAAGAAGGAGGCAGCTCCAAGCAGGACTCACACCCCTATTTGCTCCCCACAAACCTGGACAGGGCCCACACAGAAGTGGTCCCAGCATCCTGCAAGAGAAAGGAGCAATCAACTGCTGGAGACAGAAACCGCCTTTCTGTCTCCACATATGAGGGATACAGGGTCCTGGAGCTTGCAATCTAGAAAGGAAAGTAGGATCCACCTATGAAACAGTCAAATAGCAATAAGGAAAGCAGCTGGGAGCACTCAGCCAAAATGCCTGGTGCTGGAATGAGGGGCTCGAAGAGAGCCTGGCAAGGAAGAGTGTCCAAGATCAGAGAACGTGGTGCTTCTGGAATGAAGCCTAAGGTAGCTGGAGCCCTTCTCACCCTTGCACACAACCCCTGCTTAGAGCACGCAGCCAGCCCCATGCCAGAGTTCAATAACTCCCATCTCCCTGGGGAGGAAGCAGTTTTCTCCTACAGCCTCCAGGCTCCTTCCTTTCTCATGCAGCCTCTCCAGGGAGTGGGGCCTGGAACAGACAATGGAGAAGCAGAGGGAAAGCACATGGGGACCCAGACACCTGGCCTTCACAAAGAGTCCTCCCCAGGCCTCTCCCATTGCCCTGCCACACACACACACACACACACACACACACACACACACACACACACACACAGTGACAACAGCTGGACACTTTCTCCTGAGGATCACTTACTCTTCCCAGAAAGCTTGTTAAGAGGTAGGGTTCTCTGATTCCTTTAGAAATGGAAAACACTGAGGTTCAGGAGGGTGATAACCCAGCTAGCAAAGAGCTGGCTCCAAACTAAAACCCAGGAGTTCCTAACACCAAGTCTCAATTTTTTTTTTCCCACTGCTTTCTTTCTATCACCAGGCATCCACTTAGTACAGATGTCACACACTTACAATGGCTAGACTTAGAATCTTTCAACTTTAGGATAGTTCTAAAGGGATATGCATTCAGTGAAAACAGTCCTTGGAATTGTGAATCTGATGTTTCCCCAGGGTAGCAATTTGCAACACAGTCCCCTCACGAGGCTGGGCGGCTGCAGGGAGCTGCAGCTCCCACCCACACAGCCACACGCTCACCAGGAGGAACCACCCATGCTCCACAGCATGCCATGTTGCTAAGCTAGGATGCTCGGTGAGTTAGGTGTGCTCACTGCATTTTCAACAGGATATTCTCATCTTACCATGGGTTCACTGGGATGTCAGCTCATCACAAGTCAAAGGGCATCTGTATGAAGTTACCAGACCAGCTACTACCAGGCCGCAAGGAAGAACAAGGATTGGCCCGACTCTTGGGCAGCTGGGATTAACTGACAGACATGCACACTGTCAGTGAGGTGTGTACTATGAGACGGCCATATGCATATCCCTGCAGGGAGTCAGAAACAGAGCTCACAGTGGAGTTTGCACCCACAGCAGGCAGAGACCAGTTTGTCCTGCTGGGGTCTGGGGGCTGAATTTGGGGGCGGCTGCTGAGTACAGCAGACTGAGAAAGAGCAGGAATCAGGTCAGGGGATCCTGCTGTTAGCAAAGAACAGATGGAACTTTGCTCCAAAGGAAGCTAGGAAGTTTTGCATTAGTGTCTGCAACTCACTGGCCAAAAATGTGTCACTCACTAACCTCTAGGACAGGAGCCCTCTGAGAGAGAAACAGCCCCGGGCAGGAAGAATGGGGGAGGGGTACAACAGCAGCTCTGGGGTCCCCACTCCTCCCTAGGGTGCCCAGCTGGCTGCAACCCACTTCCCTAAGTGAGAAGCTAGAGGAGATTGGGAGGGAAGATGGGGCCCTGGCCCCAAAAGGCACTTCTCCATGAGAAAATGCATGAACTTCTCATTAGCTCTGCACCCTAGACTTCCCTAGAGCTGTGTGGCAGCCAGTGCCGGACATGGTGTGTCCTGGGGACCCAGTTGGTCAGCTGCCAACTGGGGGCTCAAAGTGTCTGGGATACAAGAAAGCTCCCAATTCCACTTCTGGTACACACACACACACACACACACACACACACACACACACACACACAGTCAAAAGCAGGGATGCAGACAGTAGCACACTCAATATCATAGCAGCATTATTCTAATAGCCAAAACATGGAAGCAACCCAAATGTCTGTCAACAGATGAATGGATAAACAAAATGTGGTAATGCATACAATGGAGTATTATTCAGCCCTAAACAGGAAGGATATACTGACACACGCCACAACTTGGACAAACCTGAAAGAAATCATGGTAAGTGAAATAGGCCAATCACAAAGGGGCAAATAATGTGTGGCTCCACTTACCTGTGCTGCCTAGAGCAGTTAGATTCAGAGAAAGTCTGCATGTCTGGGGTGGAGAGGAATGAAAGCTGTCTAATGGCGATAGAGTTTCAGTTTTGCAAAATGAAAAAGTTCTGGAGATGTCTGGTGGTCATGATGGCTCAACAAGAGGAATATATTTAATGTCACTGAACTGCAAACTTAAAATGGTAAGTTCTGCTACCTATTTTTACCACCATAATGTTTACTTGTATGCATATATAATTAAACAGATAATATTTTATATGTGGCACAGAAAAAAAAAATATTACTGGTGGGACTCTGGTTTCTTCTTTACCATAAACATGACAAACTTTTATGACAAAATAAAACAGACACAGAACATTTCAGTGAGTGTGCTTAAGAATTCTGGGTTAGACGCACAGAAACTAAAGCAGATACCTTAAAAGCAACTGAGGCCAATAGGAAAAGGAGACCAGGAACTAGAGAAAAGGTGAGATCAAAAAGAATTAACCTAGAAGGTAACCCACATGCACAGGAAATTAATGTGAGTCAACTCCCTGTATAGCTATCCTTATCTCAACCAGCAAAAACCCTTGTTCCTGCCTATTATGGCTTATACTCTCTCTACAACAAAATTAGAAATAAGGGCAAAATAGTTTCTGCTGGGTATTAAGGGGGAGGAGAGGGAGAGGGCGGAGTGGGTGGTAAGGGAGGGGGTGGGGGCAGGGGGGAGAAATGACCCAAGCCTTGTATGCACATATGAATAATAAAATAAAAAAAAAAGAATTCTGGGTTAGAGGGAGGCCATGCTGTTCCCGACTCCTCCCCCTTGATGCCAGCACCAGCCTGTCCCAGAGAAGGACAAGAAACATCCCCCCCAAAACTGAAGGCAAACTTGCCCAGCCCCTGCTCAGGCCCTTTCTGGCCCTCTGCACTTGTGGATGGGCAGAAGGGAAGTGCCCATCCCTATGGCCAGAGGCAAAGGTGACTGGTGGCCCCTCCCTGGGTCTTGACTCCAGGGTGACTCAGGCTTCAGCTTCCCCGGAAGGAAGTGAGCCAGCCAGCCTTTTTCCCTTTCTAGGAAGGCACAAGGGAATGACTTGGCCCAATCCCAGAGTCCAGCCTTTTTACTCAGTCTGATCTGTGACACTCCCCCCACACACAGCCTCCTCCACACCAAGAGGACAGAAAGACAGGACAGGGAAGTTACAATGGACAGGAGGGACTTCCCTCTCTACCGTCAATTCCCAACATAAACACACAGGGAGGGATACACAGAAGCTCTGGAACCCAGCAGAGTTGCCCTCTGGTTCAGATGTTCCCACTGAGCAGCTGTCTGGCCTCAGTTTCCTTGTCTGTAACTTGAAGACGATGGGACAGTTGCTATCTCGGGCCCCTTGCAGCTCTGAAACTCTAAGCTTGTCAGAGTTGATTGATGGGCTAAGAAGAGACAGGGAAGGTAAGTCATGGCAATGGAACAAAGAGAACTTCTGGAACAGAGACTCACACCTGGTATCCCTCCCAGAAGCAGTGACTGTCAATGGAACCCAGGCATCAGCTCCTGCCCCTAGACCAAGCAACCCCGTCACTCAGGACCCTGATGCCAGGTCCCTACTAGTGCTGGGGGACAACAGTGAGCAAGCCTCGCCTTTGAGGTAGTCACAGCCTGGTGAACTTTTCCATGGAGTTTCAAGTGTTCACAAGGCAACCTTTGACAGGCAGAGCATGGAAGGGTAACGGGAACAAGGCAGAAGAGGAACCACATGGAGTCATGAAGTGCACCAAACCAAACCCTGCCTGAGGGACCTCACAGAAGCTGCTTCTGCCCTCTGGGCCTCTGCTTCTCTGTATGGCAGAGGGAACTGCCTCTGGTCACTGCAGGATCTCCAGCTCTGACAGTCCATGTAAGAACCACAGGAGGAGGGCCTGTTGGAGTCATCCTGGGACAGCAGCTTCCGGCAGCCCCCGCCTGGACCCAGCGGCTCTGACCCACCAGGGACCTGCAGACCACAGACAAATGAGTTGATAGGCGGCCAACTCCAGGGAGTTCGGAGGCAGGAGGAACACAGTTTGGGCCTAGCAAAGTCCAGCTGCCAGAGGCTGTTTGAAGGCAGACATCCTGCTTTAACTCAGAGATAAAATGCATGTCGCAGTTCTCTCAAAGCTGGAACCATTTGGCTTGTGGCGGGGGGAGGTCAGAGGACAAGAAGGCAGCTCCATGCATTGTCCCTGCACTGGATGGCCTGGTAGGAGGAAGTGGGATCCCTCCCACCCCCATCTCTGCCAGATTTTAACCATAAACACAGCCCTTTTCTAAAGGAAGGACTTAACGCAAACCAGATGTTTGGGGACTCTCCCCCACCCCCCTCCTTGGCCCTAAAATTAAATGCTCAGTATCTCCTCTGCCAAAATTCACTGGAAGGTCCAGCCTTAAAGAGCCAGAGCCTCGGTTCTCACCCTTGCACACTCTCAATCACATCCCCACTTAAACAAAATGTCAAAGTCCCCCAAATGGGAAGTGTGAATGGCGGCCCCCAGCAGCGCCTGACATCCATGCAGGCAGGGATGGGGAAATCGCTGGAGAAGGAACACTAATCCTCCAGCCCAAAAGGGACTGGAAGGGAAACCCCGGCGGGGGGGGGGGGGGGGGGCGGGGGAGGAGGCTTCCAAGCCTGGGGATTTGCCACTGGGGCGCAGCCTACCAGAGGGAGCCAGCCTGCACACCATCCCTGTCCTCCAGGATTCTGGAGAAGTGTGCATCTCTCGGCTTCAGTTTCCAGGGTGTAGAAAACAGAGTGAACGGGCTAAACTCAGCTCCCACAAAGCTGTGACCACCTGAACAGAATCCATCTTAAGACAACTGTGCTCTGCTGGTCTTTCTAGGCCTCTCGGATACCAGGCTGGTTGCTTCCCTGTTCGGAAAGCCCCCTGGTTCTACGTATCCCTCCAACCCCAACTAAGGCTCAACCCCCTTGTTCTCCACCCCACACCAGGGCCATGTCTCAGCACCCAACACTAATCAGCTTACCCAGCACAGGGACATTTGGTCCCCCCAGAAAGGGCACATATCCCTGACCCTTACCACGCCTTATAATCTGCGTATTCCACAGAGCCTGCACTGAAAGTGCACGGTAAATCCCACCAGCCACTACTCAAGAAAAATATCGGAAGGGGGCTGCAGACAGAAATTCCCTAACTATAAAATTTCCAATCTTTTTAGAAAGTATTTAATTCTATACCCTTCACACAGCCCTTTTCATTTTTGCATGCTGTCTTCCTTGTTGATGATAGCTTTACAGTTGCAACCAATTATGACGTACATATTATGTGGTGTTCTCTGACTTCCAACAGTCTACTGAATATTTTGTTCCCGTATAATCTTCCCTAATTATCATTTTTTAAGACTGCAGAAATATTTCCCCACCATGATGGATCGGGATGGCTTGTTAAATTCCTCCCCTAAAGTTAGTCAGACGTGGAGGCACTTTTTTCTCCCTTCTGCTCTTATCAAGAGCACACAGAGTATTTCTAAGCATGTCTTTCAGTTGCACCATTTCCTTAGGACACAATTTTGGCAGTGGGATGACTGGGCTAACAAGCAGCCACATTTTCATAGCTCTGACTACATCAAGAGCCACAACGCTACTCACAGTCAGCTCCAATCTGCCATGCCTTAGTAATGAGCGAGCCCACTTGATCTACAGGAGCTTCTCTTTTTAAATAGATTTTCAGCTAAGATTTCATCTTCTCTGGGCCTCTGGACTAAGCATTCTAGGATCACTGAAGTCTTAGCTCCAAGTCCTACCTCCTCTTGACTGATCCTTCCCATCCTTCTAGTTCATTCTGATGCCAGCGGACCCACAAGGGCTTCCTCAAGGCCCTTTCCCTCACTCCTCCACTATCTCCCCCGTTTGGCCCCCGAATCTCCTCTGCAAAGCTCCTAACAGGCACAGAAGCAGCCAGAGGATTTCATCACCTAGATTCCCCAAACTGATCGCTGGTAGTGTGGTGTCATTAGGAAATGACCTGGTAATCTGAGTCCCACACGCCTTCTGGCTCCCATTGCCTGGGCTTGTCTAAGAGCGCAGTTTGATTCTGTGCCAGACAAACACAGCTGCTAGCAGACCCCCAGGTGAAGTGACCCAGTCTCATGTTGATGAGGAGGCGCTCAGAGTCTAAGACCAACCCTAACCCCTGCTGTCAGGCTGCCCACCAGGATGGAAACCAGAACCCAGACAACAGCCACAGTCAGAATTTGGCTCATCAGGGACTAGAGGATCAGAGGTCACTAAGGTGGGCCAGGGAGGAGAACAGAGTCAGGCAGGATGCAGAGAGTGGAAAAGTTGTCTCTCTGCAGGAAATCAAACAACAGAGCTGTGCAGGTCAGTGAAGGACACAGCTGTTTGTGCTGTTGACAGGGAGGACTCATAGCACAGCCGGGCTGGGGGAATCACTGGGCGGCAGAGGCTGACTGCTGGATATAGACAGCCACTCAGAATCCCAGGGATAAGTAAAGGTGTCAGGATGGCTTCCACCACTATTATGCAATACTCTTTAAAGCAGCCTTGCAGATCACCCACTGGACCACTGGCTCCAAAGCCAAAAGGAACCACCAACCCTGCCTCTCCTCTTTTTAACTTCCCATCTTATTAATGGAGACTGGAGATCCAGAAGAAATACTTGATTCCTGTTTGGGGGTGACTAGTGACATTAAGGTCTAAGTCACAAGGAGACAGACATTCATTAGAATGCCCAGGAGAGAGAGGAGGTAAGAGTGAAATTTAGCTGAACTCCCCCCACCCAGACGCAAGCAGCAAGACTGCTTCCATTTCTCTAGAATAGATGAGTCTGAAAATCGAGTAGGGAGCTTGCTAGAAATGCAGATTCCTCGGCTCTGACCCCAGCATTTGGTTCAAGGGTCTACATGAGGTGCAGGAAGTCCACGGACCACCCTTTAAGGGTTACAGCCCCAAAGTAAAACTACCCATCTGGGAGGCTGAGGGTGGACACGCCTGTAAGAACCAGCACACCTACAGGGAGGTCGAGGTCACCTGAATTTATAGGGAGGTCACTGCAAAGGATCTCCTTCACTGACCACAGCACAAAGCCACTGTCTCCCCGAGAGGCTGGACCATGATCTTCACTGGGCCAGCTTATAGCATGCACTGCAGCTTTCTGGATGGGGAGGGGAAAAGAAGGCACGGGTCTAACAAACCAGACAGAACAAATCAACCCCAGTCTGTCCACATGGCCAAAAGCTGGAGGCAAGATGCGGCCCCAGTGAGGGAACTCTTTACCCAAACACCATAACCAACAGCTAAAACATTCCAGTGACTTCCCCTTTACTGCCCCCCAAGGAAACATCCCCAAACCAGGACTCTCTGGAGAATCCCACAGCCTGGAAGCTGGAAAACAGTTCCCAACTGTGTGTCTGATGAGCTGGCCAGAGGGTACGGAACCCTACAGACACCAAGCATCATCCCATTCCAATGCACCTCCAAGACAGCTGACAGTTCGCACGTGGCACAGGAGTCTGGTAAAACTAAGATGCCGTGGTGTAAGCATTCATCTTTTCTTCACCCAGGGGACACTTGTGAACCTCCAGCTACAGTCCTTGTCCAGAGCTCATTCAACTCTATGTGACAGCCTGAGTTGCAGGTGCCCCTCGGGGGCCTTCTGAGGTCTCAGCTCCTATGCACTGAACCAGCCTCAGCGGTGCACGTGAGTCACTGCCCTGTGACAGCACAAAGCATGCCAGCTATTTACCCCTTGCACTTGACACCACCTAAGCTCTTGGCCAGATTTCAGAGCTACTAAGGACTGAGGCCTCCATTCCTATTTAGGACAAGAAATTCCACAGACCATCTTTTTCTTCTTATCCCATCTTCTGAGGAATTGCGACTAATTTGTAATGAAGTGACATTCTGGGGTTGGGGTGGGGTGGAAAGTTCAGCAAAGTGTCTGGCCAGGGCAAGAGTGGTCCCTTCCTCCTGAAGATCAGGAAGTAGAGGAAAGCATGCACCGGAGCCACGGTGAGCTCAGAGAAGAGGGGAAGTGAGATGGCAGGCTCGGTTCTTGTTTATCATTCTCCCACGTCTCTTCAATTTACCAAACACCCTGGCTCTTCAGACAAGCCTCGTAGACAGACAGGGACTTTCGAGAAGGTGGTCAGAAGCCAGATCTATGCAAAATGGCCCCAGACACAGACTCTACTGCTTGACCTCTTCTCCCTCCAAGGCTCTTCAGCCCAGTGCCCCTGCTCACGCCTGGATCTCACCAGGCTGGGGTAGCTCCTGAGGAAGCTGCTGAGGGGCCAGCAAGCAATGATGGCTTACCATTTTCCTCCCAAACACTTAAGCTCTGAGAGTTTTCTAAACCACCTTCTATGTAGCAGTCCTGTAGAAGTTAAAGGGCCTTCAGAAGCTCAGAAACGTAAGCCCCAGGCAGGATAAGTCAGTGGCTGAGAAGATGGCTGTGATGGAGGGAAATCAGCCTCCAGCCAGCAGGGAAGTCACTCATGGCTCCAACAGCCAAGCTCAAACACCTGCCTGACAAGTATTTCCTGCAGCAACTCGGCAACCTCACACCTGTGCCTGTGGGGTGGGGTTTGAACTCAGGGCTTTGCTCATGTTAGGCAAGCACTCCACCACTTAAGTAACTCCTCAAAACCCCTTCTTTTTTTTTTTATTTTCTTTTTGAGATAGGATCTCCCGCTACTTTTGCCCAGGCTGGCCTCAAATATATGATCCTCCTGCCTCCGCCCAAGTAGCTGGGATTACAGAAGTGCACCACCACACCCAGACTAGACTAATCAGTCTTTTAAAAGCAACTGATTCATATGTAAAAGAATCCAGAAATCATCATCTCTTAAACCAGGTGTGGTAGTATGAATCCGTAATCCCAACACTGAGGAAGTTAAGGCAGAGGGATTGCAAGCCAGCCTGGGCTACACAGCAAGGCGCTGTCACAAAAAAAAAGAATTGTTTCCTTCCTTCTATCAATTAACCCATCTCCTGAGAATTCTCTATAATGCAGGAATATATTACATGAAAGAAACAGAGACATTACCTATGATATGATAGGCAAAGTTGGAAAACACAAAAATATGCTATCATCAGGACATTATTAGAGCGTGTCACCTGCTGAAGTGTGAGGCAGCGGGTAAAGTGCTACGGCCAGGCCCAGCCCTGACCAACCATGTTGTCCTTCCTAAAGGGTCTCCGCCCTGCTCTGTGGCAAAGAGCTTGAGGCCAGGAGCCTTGTGGCAGCACAGAGCAGCCGCAAAACTGTGTCTAGAAGAGAGCTGTGGCCTCCACACACGTCCTCTGAAAAGGTGGCGTGGCCAACCTCGCATTTTCATAACAAAATAGCAGCTACGGCTCTCACATGCCCAGCACATCAATCAAATAGTTCTCAGTGAAAGTCTCTAAAACCTGGGATGTCAGAGCCAGGGCCCACGCAGCCCAGTTAAACACGCCATGTGAGTGTCGCCAGGAAACACTCCACAGTGCCTCCAAGGACCTGTGCAGCTCCAAAGTTAGGCCTCAAGAAACAGCAGCACCGGGTTTAACGGCTTCAGCTCCCCACAGAAACGCCTTCAGACAGTGGGATTTAACACCAGGCCTCTGGCTTTTACTGGGAGTTGATTTAACAACCAAAAATATAGAAAAGCTTTCTATGTGTTCCATGAAATACTGACAGAATGTCTACCACACCACTCTCCTAAAATGATCAAGCTCCCAGTGCTTACTGCTCACAAAAACTATCTTTCCCATGACTGGTATACTTCCTCATACTAGAAAATGAACACTTTATTTCCAATTTCCCTTTTTGTTTTGGCAGCCAGGAAGCTCAGAACAAATGTCAGTGCTGACTTACAAAAATTAACCACTTTTAATATTATGCTAAGTGAAATAAGCCAGACACAGGAACACAAATACTGCATGAGCTCACTCATACATGGAATCTAAATTCAAACTCATAAACAGAGTGGAACAGTAGCTACTCGGACTGGGGAAGAAGAGATGCAGGATGAAGACATCCAAGAAATCTGATGCAGGGTAGTGTTTTGTTTACCTAAAATTGGCTAGGAGAGCTCTAGGGTCCTCTCACTAACAGAGGGATAACTGTGAGTGATGGGTGTGCTAATTAACTTCATCAGTCACAATGTGTATGTCCCCACAGCATCACCCTGTGCACTTTAAACATGCACAATATTCAGCTGTCAACTCTGTATCAAGAAAAGCTGAGGGGAGAAATTAAATTTTTAAGCTAGTCTTTTAATTTTTTTTTTTTTTTTTCTGAGACGGGTCTTGTTATGTACCCAGGGCTGGCCTCAAACTTGGGATCCTCCTGCCTCAGCCTCCTGAGTGCTGGCACTACAGTTGAAGGAAACCTCTTTAAACACTGACTTCTTTTGCCTCACCCATCCTGACAAGGCTCTGCTCTGGGTCCTCTAACTTTAAGACTCTGCCATGCAGGAACCTTTCCATGTGTCTTCCTCAAATACTTTTTGGAAAGAAGCAGGAAAAAAAGTACAAATGAATATATATTCAGGAAACAACCTCTAGACTTGGATCTGGCTTTCTCTAGGGAAGGAGCATAAAACTGCAAAGCTATGTGACAAAAAAAAAATGGTTTTTGATAAAATGCCAAGTGGAGAAATAAAAAAGCCAAGTTAAATTTTATATACACTATGGATTACCGCTATCAAAATAATGGAGGCATGAAGATAAAAAACACAAATAGGCTTTTGAAAATATAAGCCATTTTGTTTAGGTGAAAGGGTTAGACAGCCATTTTCCCCCTGAAGTCATTTATGTTCTTGGATGAGAAGGGAGGCCATGTGGACAAGGCCAGAAAGCAAAGCAAAAGCCAGGAAAGCAGAGCTACCCTGGCCTTTCCTATGTCATCATTGAGGCCGACCCTGGGGAGGTGTCTGGCCCCCACTGGCAATGGCACAAGTGCCTGATGCCCTTAAATCACAGTGTCTGATATTCTTGCAGTCAATCTATCAGTCAGCTGACGAATTTTGAACACTGCCTTGTGACTGGGGACAGAGGTCCTGAAGGGGGAGCCATGGACCCTGGCCTTTGACCTCCAGGTGCCTGGGACCTTGTCAGCAAGCCAGCTGCCCCTCAGCTGTCCTGTCAGATGACCTGCTACTCACTCCTGGAAGCTTTGCTCACCACCTCCAGAAACCACCCACCATCTACCCAACAGACTCATGCACTCACAGCCTGTACCCCCAACCCAGCACCCCTGAACTCGCCCCCTCAGCAGCTGTCCATCTTCCAACTGTGAGCCCTGGGCCAGCACAGCTGTGGCTGGTGCCCAGATCACACTCGCTGAGGGGCCAGCTGAAGACGGCTCCCTGTTAGCTGAGGGCCATACTTTGCCCAAGGAGCTGGAGGCTGCATGGAGTGGAAACCCTGGTGTTGTCAGAATGGCTGGCCAGCCACCTTTATTGCTTCATCTGCTCTCTGGTGACAATGGCCACATCCAGGACAGGGCAGCTGGGTGACCAGAGGAGGGGTGGAAGCAGGGTCTGCTGCCCAAGGTTCCCCATCTGGCCTTGGAGAGCTGGCAGGATAGGCAGGGCTGACTCATCACCTTGCAGGTGGAATGAGCTCACTCCCTTCCAGGGCATCCTTGTAAATGGAAACCCACAGTAGAAATGGTTCCCATGGCAACGGCCCAGCGCCTCCTCCACAGCCTTCCTTGGAGCGCCATTTGCCTGTGCCCACGGTCACTTAACCCACCCTCTCCAACCTAAATCCTCAGAACAGAGTAAGGAGGAGTTCTGAAGGCCAGGCAGTGTCGACCCCCCTCCCTGCATATGCCCAACCCCAAGCTCGGGACCCTGAGTCTCTGTAACCCATTATGAGCCTATGACACGTGCCACTCCCACCCTGTCAGTTCACTCCTTTGGAAAGTTCACTATTAGAAATTCTATTCTGAGCTACACTCCATCTCCATGCAGCTCCCAGAGTCCTACTTCTCCCACTTGGCCCACCTGACACAACCCCTCTTGCAAAAGACAGCCTGTGTCTTCTCTAAAAGCTTCCTTCAAATACCCCCTCCCACGGGATTATATAGGTCTACGACCCTCTCAATGTGTGTGGTACAAGTCGGACAGCCACCCACTGCACAGGTCTCAGGACAAGCCTGGCGTCTGCTACTGCCCTAAAGATAAGCAGAGCCCATCCCTCTGCTGACTCAACAGTCTGTGCACACTGTCCCCCACCCCTCGGCATCTTTCACTCCCCAGAGCTCCATGCGCCCTTTCTCCTTCCTGCCTTTGGTCACTTCTTCCAGGTCCATCTCCATGTACCCTTTGCTACCACCCCCTTCACCTGACTCACTCGTACATTTTCTTTTCAAGACGGGCTCTGACTATGTCACTCAGACTGGCCTTGAACTCATTTTTTCTTCCTCTGCCTGCTGAGTGCTGAGATTACAGGCTTGCACCACCACACCTAACTCTCACATTTTCTAGATTTGATTTTTTTTTCCCCCTGTGCTGGGGATCCAACTCAGGAACTCATGCATCCTGGGCACTAAGCCACACCCCCGGCCCTGTGGATTTCATTTTCAGCTCACAATAACCACCTCCTCCAGAAGTCTTATGCGTCTCCTACAGGCTGGGATGGGGCCTACCTGTGGGGGCCTTCACTTTACCAGCGGTGATCTCTTTGTACAAGACAGGGAAAGTGCCAGTCACGGGTCTCTCACCCACTGGCCTGCTCGGAGGCAGAGATCATGCCCCTGGCTGTGACCTGGAAGGAATGAGTACTTAATACAGTCATACATCCCATGACAACATATTGAAATAAAGGCCCGCAATGATGGTTCCATAAAATTATAATGGAGCTGAAAAACTCCTACTGACTAACGACATCACGACCATCTTTGCGTAAGTACTCTGTGTGTACGACAGCGCTGTTACCTAACAATGCAGTTCCCAGAACACGTCCACAGGTGACACGATTGTTTCGTCAAATCTAAATGACAAGCACTTGGACTTTCATTTTACTATTCTCTGTCCTCTCTCGTGTTTGAGATGTCATTTGAAATAAGGCAATTTACAGAAAGTCTGAGGTGAGTGGCTGGCTATAGTGCGAAGATCCCAGTGGACATGCGTCAGACCCTCAGGTATCAGCTGAATTCACTCTTCAGCCATGGGGGCCACCCAGGAGCATGTAGTTAGTTCAACCCACAGCACAACACACGGTGAGTTTTTATTCATTCTATACCATTTCGTCTCTCTCATCCTTCTTCACTTGAGAAGTTCCTAGCAGGTCAGAGGAGCACACTGGTCTCAGTGTCAATAAAACAGCCCAGGGGTTCAAGACTGCAGGCAGGTTCTGTAGCTAACTGTCGAAGCTGGGTAGCGGTACATGGAAACTCACAACACTATCCTCTCTGCGTGTTTTATAAAGTTCAGTCACTCATGCAACTAACACGCATCGTGGACACAGAGAGAAGTAAGTACCAACCTCCCCCATGAAATGAGACCCTTATTAAAGTCTAAGTTATTTGCACCTTATCCCTCCCCAGGAATTAAATACCTAATGGCATTTGTGACACAGAGGCCATGCTGACCTCCTGAAAGGAACAAGCAGGGAGAGACAGGTTTCCTCTGCCTCCCCTGGCCTGCAGGAAGCAAGGAGCCATCCCAGCCCTGCCTGCTATACTACCTTTGAAGTCTCCCCATGCACGAGGTTCCCCCACACAGGAAATGACTGCAGGAACTCAAGAAAGAGAACTTCCTGGGGGACCTTACAACCCCACCAGGAACCCTGACCAGATCTTCCCAACTTAGAGGCAACACGCCTTCAAGGGAATGTTCTACCCTTGCAACTTTCCTGAGAGCCTGCTAGGTAAGCAGGTACCATGCCAGCTTCGGGGACAGACACAGAAGATCACTCAGAGGTCTCTGTCTTCCAGAGGTTTGTGTCCTCCTATGGACGGGAAATTCAACTCCTAACTCTGCCATTGATTAGCTGCAAAATCTTGGGCAAGTTACTAAACTTCTCTGAAACTAGATAGTTTCCCCATCTGTAAAAAGGAGGGTAATGTGCCTACTTTCCAGGGTTGTTGTGAGGTTCACACGGGTTCATATGTGGAAGGCACTTGCCTCAGCGCTTATATGTAAGGACAACCCCAGGCACACAGCATCAGAAGAGCTGTAGCTACTATTATTAATCATTATTATTGTCATGCATCGCCTGACAAAGGAGATATGTTCTGAATCCTGCACCGTCAGGTGATTTTTGTCAGAGTGCAAACATCATGGAGTGTACTTATGCAAATCTAGATGGTAAAGCCTACTGCACACTTTGGCTAGATGCTGTACCTCCCGCTTCTAGGCTGTAACTGTATGGCACGTCACTGTATTAGATATTGTAGGCAACTGAAATGCAACAGTTAGTATCTGTGCACCTAAATACAGAAACCATACAGTAAGAACACCAAGTGACAGGAATTTTTCGGTTCCGTTACAATCTTATGGACCACCATACAGTCATGCAGAGTGTGGCTGTACTATTACTCTCTGCCAGGCTCCCCCAACCCGTCAACAGGTCCAGGTGATGATGGACACTAAGACTTTACTGGAAAAGATGGAGTCCCAGAGGTGAGGCCAGATTCCTGGGAGAAGCTCAGACTGCCTTCTGTCAATACACGTATCTTCGTGTTGACCTGCCTCAGCTTTTCTAAGCAATGGCCCAGCCCCACTGTCACGGGGAAGAGGCACCACGAGCCTGGTGAATGCTTTCCATCTGGCCTCCCTAGACAGGACAGCGATGCTCCTTCATCAAGAAAATACACCACCCCAGGAGGCTGTGGCCAGGCCTGGCGTGGTTTGGGGGCGAGAGGAGTGAGGGTTGTTTTTGGTTTTTGAGCCGGCTGCCACTTTCTGCTCACTCTGGTGTCAGGGCCTATGGCACTTGAGCCCCACGAACCTGGGTGTGGATCTCAAGTCTGCTGTAATGGTCTCAGTGAGTTAAATATTTAACTTTTCAAGGTTTTGACTCCTACACCTACCGACAGGGCTAATCCCCTTATCTCACTGTAGGGACGAACCCAAATCATGCAGGCAAGCAGCCAGCACAGAGCTCCAAAAAAAGAGGAGCAACAGAAGGTGCAGGCCTGGGACACCCAGGAACAGCCCACCTTGACACAGCCAGCAGAGTACCCGGCTTGGGGCCGCCTTGGAAGGCAGCCACAGCCTAGTGCTCTAAAGAAGACAAAAAAACTGCTCTTGCTGGGAGGCAGGGCCCAGCAGAGCCTCATTCCCAAAACAGCTGGGCTGCCACTGGGGGCAGCAGGACAGACAGGGACAGGGAGGAGAAGCAAAGAGAAGCATGCTCCTCACCTCCACTGCTTGACACAGTACTGGGATTTAAGTGTCCATGACCAAAGAGGGCCACTCCTGGTTCCTCAGGAATGTGCTGGAATGTGCTGGAATGTGCATATCAGGAGAGAAGTATCTGGGGCCCCGGGAGGGTGGAGACTCAGCTCTGTCTCTAATGAGGGGCTTCCCTGCTCCAGCCAGGGCTGACAGCTGGCGCTCACTGCCAGCAGGAAGGAGCTGGCAAAGGGAAGCTGCCAAGGCAGAGGGCAGCCATGTGGCTCTGGCCAGGCAGCCCTGGGGACCACACCGAGCTTCCCATGAAGAGCTGTGTGACTTGGGGCAAGTTACTTCATCTCTCTAAGCCCTGGTTGCTTTTGTAAGGTGAGGATGAAAGTACCCAAGTACTGTTTATGCAGTAGCTCTAATGATTCCCTAACAGATGCATGAACTAGACTGAGCACAGGGCTGGGAGGGACTGTGAGCTATAATCCCTGCACCACCTCTGCCCTGACTACCCTCGACTGCAAGCTCGGGAGCCAGCCCGGGAAGGTGGGGGTATAGAGGTCCACCTGTCCATCACTATGTCCAACTTGGGTGACTCACCTGAAATTGACCACCCCCACACTGGCCAGAAGCCCGTGGCTTTATCTGACTTCAGAGCTCAGTGGCCAGGTCTGTGTGTACCCACAAGTGTTCTGAAGCTCACCTGCAGGTATGACAGTTCCTGTGTACAAGGAATAAAGATCCTTACCAAAGCCAGCAGTACAAGGAACGAAGTCGTGGTAGTGTCCTTGGTCAAATCAGTTTGGCATATAAGCTAGGCTCTTGTGGCATGCACCGGTCATCCCGAGCTACTCAGGAGGCTGAGATCAGGAGGCTCAAGATTCCAGGCCAGCTCAGGAAAAAAAAAAAAAAAAAAACCCTCAAGACCCCATCTCAACAGAAAAAAGCGAGGTGTGGTGGCGTGAGCCATACCAGCTAGGACAGGAAGCATAAAATAGGTCCGTCCCAGCCAGCCTGGGTTTTTAAAAAGCAAGATCCCATCTCCAAAATAACCAGAGCAAAAAGGGCTGGAGGTGTGGCTCAGGTGGTAAAGCACCTGCCTAGCAAGTGCAAAGCCCTAAGTTCAAACGCCAGCTCTACAAAAAAAAAAAAAAATTGCCTCTTCATCGAAAGAGGGAGGGTTAGAAGACATCTGGCTTGGGCACTGTGAGATTCGATCTCTTCACACTGCTGCAAGGGAGCGAGAGAGAAGGGCTACAGTTGGGTTCTGAATATGAACAACAAAAGACAAGGCCTCCTGTTGACACCAGTCCCTTAGGCACGTTCCAGGCTGAAAGTCTTGCTCCTGGTTTCTCAGATGGGCTGAGCCCACAAGAAAGAAGGCCTCCCTCACACAGGGATGTGGGTCAGTCTCCCTTGCAGGGGACGACAGAGCTGTTCTCCCTCTCGCTCTTCCTAAGCTACTGCACCCTACACCTGGAGCACCCAGGCTAGGGGTGGAGCTAAGGCAGTCTCCCCAACTCTGCCCTCCTGGGGCACCTGGCTTCCCACTCAGTGCCACACCCAAAGCAGGCATGTCAAGAGTCAGAGCGCGAAGGCAGGCCTAAGGCCAGCTCTGGCTTTTGAGTCTGCCTGGAAGGGAATTAAACTCACCTGGCCCTACCCATGCCCTCCCTAAAGGGTGGGAACAAATTCCTGAAAGGTGAGGACAAAGCAGGCTCCTACAGATGAAGACCTTACAGAATGATTAGCTTCAGGGCCAGACTAGGAAGCCCAAAGGTCAGTATCAAGGTCGTCTAGAGAAGGGCCTGAATCTGACCCTCAAGAGGGCAGAAACACAGGGCACTGGCCCCAGCCTTGCCCTTGAGATGGTCCCCAGGTGGTAATCCAGGTAAGACCTTCAGAACCAAGCTGCCACCAGCACCTTTCCACCATCTTACTATCACTCATCACCACCTAGACACCACACTGTTATCTGGACCCTGGGTCCACAGGTGAGACTCAGGTGTGACTTGTCCAGCATTACACAGCAGCCACAGGCAGCACTAACACTGCAGCTGGGGTCTCCTGAGGCCTAGGTACATAAAAGAACCATTATTCCTGTTCCCAGGGCACAGGACAGGCTTCTGCCAAGCAGCTCATATAATCCCAGCTACTCAGGAGACAGAAGTAGGATCCAGGTTTGAGACCAGCCCAGGCAAAAAAGTTAGTGAGACCCTATCTCAAAAAACAAGCTGGGTGTGGTATACATCTACAAACTCAGCTACTCAGGAAGCAGAGGTAGAAATATACAGGTGGGGCAAAAGCAAGAGACCCTATCTTAAAAAACAATCTAAAGCAAAAATGCTTTATGTGTGGCTCAAGTGGTAGAGTGCTTGCCTAGCAAACACAGGCCCTGAATTCAAAGCCAGTACTGCAAAAAAAAAAAGACAGCCTTTCCAACCTCTCCCAAATACCACCCCTCAAAGTCCCAACAGAAAAGGAGAATACAAGTCAACTGATGCCCTGACAGACCCCACATCCTGGTGGCCCCACAGATCTGTCTAGATCCACATCACCCGGGTCACAGTGGGTAAATAAAGACAGCAGGCTACTCAGACCTACTACCCTCAGGAGAGAACCTTGTTGCTTGCCAGGAAGGAGAAGGAAAACTAAGCCCTAGGTTTTACTTCTGTTGAGGTCCCCAAAGCCACACAGGAGGCCCAGAAACTCCCTAAGATTTTCTAAAACAGAGACCCAGCCAAATTCAATGTCCCCATCACTCAGGGAGGAAGGGACACTATGAGGGGGCATCAGGCCAGCATGGCCAGCCCCTTAGGAGAGGAATGTGAAGTGGGCAGCTGGCCAGGAGGAAAGTCACAGCAGGACTGTCTATGAGGGATTTGGAAGACCAGTTCTGGCTCCTCACCACCCCCACTCCAAGGAGTGGCGATGAGGGGCTGAGATAAACCAAGGCTCTGACCCAAGCCCATCATCATGAGGCCAGGAGCCAGCCAGCCAGCCAGCCCTCTGCCCTGGGCCCAGGAATGATTTCAGTCACAGGAGTGGCCCTTGGTAACTCAAACTATCACCACCCAGCCATCCAGCATCTGCCAAGCTACCGCCGGCTGGCCAGTGGTTGCCTGAACGCCTGGCCGGAGGCATCCACTGAGTACACTTCAGGGAGCACCTCCACGGGCAGGCTCCCGCCTGCCTGGTCTCCAGGGCCCTCGGGGATCCACAAGCCCACTTTACATCATCCAAGGAACCTCAGGTCACTGATCGGTGGCAGTCCCTGAGAAGCCTCTACGTGTACTGGGAGCCAAGGGTTTCACAACAGTGGCCCCAAAGAGTGTGAGAGGGCTGACAGCAGCCTGCCAACAGCTGTCCTTTCCAGCTCTCCCACCAGCCCGTCCTCTGGCTCAGGCACTAATTGGGTAAGGCAATGGCTGAGTGGCCAAGAGCCAGGGGAGAAGGAAAGAGCAAGGAAACTAGGCAGAGACAAGGGTGACATGGTTGTGACTCCACTGGCTGCCCCCAGGGCCTGAGAACATAACTAGCCAAGAGGGGCTCACCATGGCTCCCCATCTCTGGCCTCTTCCAAAACTCTACATACAGTCCAAGCTTCCTGTCCTGAGCCTCTGTCTTGCAGACTACCAGTAGCTCGCAAATGTTCCAAGAAGCTACTATGAGACATAAACTGTAAATTCATTTAGAAGCATTCCCAAGTCCACAGTATTTTTTATTACATATTTGTTTCTCAAGAAGTAATAAGAGGCGGATGTGGCGGCATGTGTCTGTAATCCCAGCACTCAGGAGGCTGAAACAGGACGACTGCCAGTTTGAGGCTGGCCTGGACTGTATAACAAGACCCTGCCTCAAAAAAAAAAAAAAAAAGTAATCAAAGTATAACTGCTACCCTAGGAGGAGAAAAAACAGCAAGATGGTAAGGCTCTGTAAAAACCTGACTCTCAAGCCAGGCACCAGAGGCTCACGCCTCTACTTGAGAGACTGAGATCAGGAGGATCAAGATTCAAGGTCAGTCCAGGCAAAGAGTTCTGAAGACCCCATCTCCAAAATAACCAGAACAAAATGGACTGGTGGTATGGCTCAACCAGTAGAGTGCTTGCTTTGCAAGTGTGAACCCCTGCATTCAAATCTCAGTCCCACAAAAAAAAAAAAAGAAAAACTGACCCTCAAAGCCCCAAGAAAAGAGTCACAGACAAAGCCACAGGTCACAGGAGCCAGATGCCAAAAGCACACTAGAGAATAAAGAAGACAGTGAGACTGACTTCTGCCCTCCCTCTCAAACACCAGCAAGTCTGAACTCTGATGGAGTGGGGGGTGGTAGGTGGCCATAAGAAAGCCACCCCAGAGACAGGAAGCCAGACTCCAGGGCTAGCTGCCACCTGCAAGGAGCTATGGATCTGAACAAGCCCTCCAGGCCTCAGTATTCTAGGCCACAAAGGGGACAAAAGTTCCTGCCAGGTCCATCTGCACAGGTGTGGATGAAAAGGGCAACATGCAGAGTGGTGACTGGGGGTGATACCACTTATCTAAAGTTTTAACACAGGCACAACTCCACCACTGGCTACCTCAGCAAGAATGGTATAAACATATGCTTAGGAACAAAAACACTGAAGTTGGGGCAGTGGTTAACTCCAGTCAGGAAAGGGAATAGGATTCAAGAGAACACTGGGGCCTAAACTTCGTAATATACTATTTCCTTAAAATAAAAGTCTGAAGCCAATATGGTCTTTGTGAACTAGCTTCAAGATCAGAAAATCTAAGCCAGGTATAATTGTGCGTGCCTATAAATCCCAGCATTTGGGAGGCTAAGGCAGGAGGATTGAGAGTTCGAGGCCAGCCTGGGCTACATAGTGAGATCCTGTCTCAATCAACAAACAAACAAATCTGATATATATATTGATATACACTTGGTGTGGGCATTAAATGAATGAATATCCATAAAACACTGAGAAATGTGCTTGGTCCACAGCTCAGTAGAGTGATTCCCACTGAAGATGGGGCAGGGACAAGGTGAGAAAGGGCATTCAGTGCTATATTCCCAGCCTCAGTCCCTAGTCTAGCCAGATGGTCTAAGTGGGCCTTACCCCCAACCAGTGGCTTCTGTGGAGAGGGACTCAGGGGCAGAAGGGTAAGTATGGCCTCACTGCCCACACTGAGCAACCGCACTCAGGGTACACCAGCTAGGTCTAAACTCAGACCCCAAAACGGCATTCCTTATTTAAATGTAAAATATATATATGTGTGTAATCCACCTCTAAATTTAACTTTAAAAAAAGAAAGAAGGAAGAAGGCTGGGGGTGTAGCCTTGTAGCATGTACAAGGCCCTGGAATGGATCCCCAGTGCCATAAAATAAAACAAAAAACAGAAAGAAGCAAGCAAGCTAGGTCTTTCATTTGGGCCTAAGTATAGAAAAAAATATCCAAATTTCTAAAAAGAGGCCTCAGGGCCTCATGCCTGCAGAGATACCTCCCAACAGTCCTGGCCACCAGTAACCCGGATGAAGGGCAGGAAACCAGTGAGTAGCCCCAGTTCCCTGCCTCCAGGAAAACATATTCACGAGCTACTGCCTCCTCCATGTCCCAGCTCTGGGGCTGAGTCTGGAAAAGCAGTTTGGGTTCCTGGAAAGAAAGGCCCTTCCGAAATATCGGGAACTTGACTGGAAAGTGCCATTGTATATTATCTGGAGGATGTCTGCGGTGTTTAAAGGGAGCCACTCCTCTGACAAAGTTAAGGCCATGGCCAAAAACAACAGAGGGGCTTCTGGGAGGCAGAGAGACATACAGACAGGGCTGCAGTCCAGTGGACAGGAGAGGTAGGGCACCGGCTTCCTGGAGCTAAGCCTGCACTAAGAGGGATTAGGAGTTAGTCTCCCTCCATCCCCCGACCACAGCTGCTATGCGTGGACATCTCCAGGCAGGACATAAGGAGAAAAGATAAAGCATGGCTTCCACAGCCCCTTCCCATCCACAGGCAAGACCCAGTGCCTCTCCTCCAGCAGAAGGCCAAGTTCCTCCAGGAGACCTGCCTGAGGGAGGCCACCCACCTCGAAGTTCCCTCCCCTCCTGTCATTTCACACACAGAGGAGTTGAAAATAGAGCTTAGCGCCAGTCTGTCTTACTCCCATCAGTTATAACTGGCTTTGCAGATGGCTTTTAAAAAATAAATCTTCAGGCCCATAAAAATGCTCCCCTACAAGTCTCAGCCTGGCCTTCAATCACAGTCCTGTGACCTGTGACTGTGCTCCAAACAGTCCCATGAGCACCAATTTCCAGCAAACAGGAACGAGGTATGAGAGAGGGCAGACGGCTTTTCTGCCCCGAGTTGACCTATTTGGGGCCTCTGGTTTAGACCTTCAGCTGCCCCATTAAGTTCCAAAGTTGGGGGTCAGGAAACAGCACGATCCTCCCACTGGCTCAGGAACTCCCAGCCCCACAGTGCCAACATCAGCCTCAGCTCTAACTTTTCCCCCACTACTTTCTTCTTAACAGTCTCAAGGTTTAAACATGAGCCTCAAGCTTTGTGAGTTTCAGATGCACCGGATTTTAAAATCAAAATAAACCTGAGCCCAGCTGCCTGGTTCAAAGCCTGTTTGGTTCCCTCAATGACCACAAAGGAAGGCTCTCCGGACAGGGCAGGTGACATGAAAATAGGAAGCAGAAGAGAAAGGGAAGGGGCTACTGAATCTGGAATCAGGAGGAGCCATTTCCTAAAAGCTCACTTGGGTCAACGCTAGAAGCCACCAGGGGCACAGCGGAGGCCTCCAGGTACAGGGGACCTGAGTCTATTTCTGACAGTCATTCTTTCTACCAAAAAAATACAGAGAAACACAACTGCCATCCTCCACTATCTTTTCAACCAAGCTTCAGAAAGGCCTGTCTCCACCCGCGTTAGCCTCAGGACCCTCTAGTCAAACCAACTCTTAACTCATTCAGATTGTGGCCTGATAAAGTCAAGTCACTTGACCTTCCTGAGCCATACATTCCCTGTCAGCTCATCATGATTAATGGAGAGAAATCAGGTAATGATCAACGCAAAAGCATAAATGTTAAAAGTCATAATCATAGAATGAGTACTTGATTACACACCAACTTGAGTTGTTCTTATTACTTCACTATGTTTAAGGCTTGTCCCTAATGGCCACCACCACCACGAGGGCCAAGCTGTGCAGTTTTAGGGGGTACAAGATATACCCTAGACACAGGGAGGTGCCATGCCAGGACTGATGGGAAGATCTTATCATTTCTGAATGCAAAATATGAGTCAACATTCCTTTCCAAGATGAATCCTCGACAGTGTCCACCACAAAAGAAAGCACAAAAAGTGAGTCGGAAGAGAAAACCACCTGACATGCAGCCAAATTCCAGAGAGCCATCTCTGGTGCATCTCCTGCTGATATCAAAGCCAAGTGATTTCAGAAAGCAGAAGTTACAAGGAGCAAGTAGGAGCAAGCTATCGGGGCTGCCAGGAACACAAGAAAGACTAACCAGGCAGCTAAGAAGACAGAGATGGCCGCTGTTAAGATCCCAAGGGGAGAGCACCAGAGCAAAACACTGGGAAGCCTGGGGAGGTTTCTGCACCGAGAAGATGGTAGAAAACACTGAATTACCCAAGCAGATTTTTAAATAATGATCTGACTGTAACTCAAAAAAATAAATAAATAAATAAATTCCTTAATAGCAGAGGGTGTGTCTGCTCTGATTAAAATCGGAGTTCTGAGGTCCATGTGCCCGTCTTTGCTCCTAACCCAGCTTACTTGGTCGGTCACTCTTAGGCAAGTTACTTCTCTGATTCTCAACTTGTCTGTCTAAGAAACTAACAGTACCTTCCACAAAGGGTTGCTAGATATAGACAGAGGTATTCCAAACCAATTCCCCTTCAATCAGTGTGAACTATCAGTCTTTTTCCTTATTTGGAAAACCAAGACATTGTTAATAAATACTCCTTGGTTGGTTGACATAAAACAGATATCTCTCCTGTCCAGCCTTCCTTCAAGCATCTTCTCTTCCCTTCCCAGGAGGTAGATGGTGTTTACATTTCCTCAGTATTTTGAGTTTGTCAAATGCTTTGAACCAAAATGAACAGTTTCCTTTAAGGGCCACACGCTCCAGCTGCCTTCATTTCCAGCCCTAGCCCTGTGGCTGTAAGCCCGTTACTCTACCTCTAGTCTATGAAGAGTGATCATCCCACATCCCCCACAAGGGTGCTGTGAATGTTAACCAAGTCCACTAACAGGATGTGTCTTGTGCAAACAGGACAGTTCATGTGCAAAGAGGGTTTCTGCACGTCCTCCAACCTACAGGGGACCTGGGTCCCTCTCAGTGCATAGCAGATCCCAGCTCCAGAAGTGGCCCATGGTAGCCAAGGACCAAGCTGGCTGCTTCAGCAGTTTCCAGGGGAACGACATCCTCCGTATCTACGCCCAGTTCCCATCTTCGCTGCCTTTTATTCTCCTCCCGCCTCGGTAGTGGGCTAAGTCACCTTCTTGCTATTGCTAGGCAACCTCCCAGAGAGGTGCCACTGCCTCCTCACCCCATGTCTGCCTGGACCCTGAGAAAAGCTACCCAGCCTGCTACCCTGCAGAAGGCAGATAGAGAAAGGCGACAGGGTCAACAAAGTTTGTATTCTCAGGTCCCCGGGACATTCCCCCAAGGACAGGGACTTGGGGAGATGAGGTAGGCTTCTCCCACCTCCCCCGTCCTCCTCAGCCTTCTGTCCACTTGTGCTTATCTGTCATCTATTCTTAGGCAACTTCCAAAAAAAGGGTCACATCAGATACCATGCTTTCACAAAAGCTGCCCTTCCTCCTCAGCTCCCCTCCCTCACTGTGACCCCAGACCTTTGGCCACAGAATAAACAGTGAGCAAGAAAGACAAGAGGAGGTGGTGACTCATGCCTGTAATCCTAGCTACTTGGGAGGCCAAGACTGGGAGGATTGCAGTTCAAGACCAGCTCAAGCAAACAGTTTGTGAGACCCCCATCTCCAGAATAACCAGAGCAAAATGGACTGGAGGCTTGGCTCAAGCAGTAGGGTGCCTGCTTTGTAAATGCCTGCTTTTCAAGTGCAAAGCTCTGAGTTCAAACCCCAGTCCCATCAAAAAGAAAAAGGAAAAAAAAAAGACAAAGGTAACCCACAAACGAGGACAAGGATGGCAGATGCCATCAGAACTCCTGTGACAATGCTCATGTCTGAGTGACAGGCAATTGTCATAGTCTTTATATTACTTAGTCTTTTCTTAGGTTTTTCAAAACTGAGATGCAATTCTTATACCATCAATGTCATCATTTTGAAGCGCGCAATCTAGTGGTTTTGAATATTTTCGAAAGGTCGTGCAACCATCACCACTATCTAACTCTAGAACTGGGGTTTTGTTTGTATATGTTTGTCTTTAGTTAAATGTTCCTACCCATGAAGGCATTTGTTTTTATAAGCAGCAGAGCCAGTTGTGAGAGTGCAAACACTGAGCCAGACAGCCCACTTCCAATCCCAGTCCCACTGTCACTTGCTGGCTATGTGACCCTGGAAATGTTCAGTCCTGCTGGGCCAGTCCTTCCTCTGTAAAATGGGACAGCAATAGTGCCCATTTCACAAGGTTAGGTGTGCTGCTCAAGCACCAGGTCCCCATGCCAGCTGACACTCAGCACACACTCAGAAAGGGCAAGCCACTTGTAACCATGAAAAAGAGAATTTTCTTGTAACCTTTATTTAAAAAAAAAACCAAAACAAACCTCATTCCTGCCCCTGTCTCACAGCTGTGGAGATGACCCTGCCCTGGGTTGCTGGGGACAGCCAGTTTCCCCTCGTTTCTGGGAAGGGACTGAAGTCAGATAAACCCTTCAGCTTCAGCCTAGCCCCTCTGCAGTCACTCTGTGATAAGGGGAATGGAGCCCATGGAGGGGACAGGTTGGAGTTGTGGTGCTGCCACATGTGCCCTTGGGGCCTACACATCACTAGACTGGACTCACAGGGTCCCATTCATTCAAGTACTGCCAAATAAACCCTAGGCAGGATCTGATGGGAGCAAGGGAAGACAGAACCTCAGCTGCTGGGAAAAAGGGATTCGGGGAACATGGACTTGATGCTCAGCCTGGGAACAGGTGGGAAGTCTTGGTGGTTCACTGAGGAAGGGAGGGCTGCTCTTGAGCCCTGCTCTTGCTAAGTCCCTTCTCACCCCCACTCCCTAACCCACTCCTGAGGCTCCCTGCCTCTGTCAAGGCCAGGTGCAGGTGAGCAGTACCTAGCAGGATGGATGCTGGAGCTTCAGCAGATGGAGACAGAACTCTGGACTGAAGATGAGGTAGACCAGGATGACATGTTTGAACAGCACCAGGGAATCAGGCAGGCTAAGGGGGTTTCCTCTGCCTGTAGTCTCTCAACCATGACCTCTCCAGAGAGCTATAGATTAGATCTGCCCTGGGTTCAAGCCCAACACCACCAAAAAAAAACCAAAAAACTTTAGCACGTATTTTTTAAAACAAGAGTGAACAAATGCAGGTGGGATGTGGAGATGGTTCCCCTCAGCTGTATACTAGGCTGTGAGTTACACACTGGGGGCAACTCAGTGGGGCTAACTGGCTGGAATAACCTCAACAATACCTGCAGAATTGTGGGCATTGACAGCCTGACCTGAGACCAGCGTTTGGCCTAGCCACCCCTCTCAGAAAGGGAGAGGCCAAATGAAAGAGAAAGTAGTACAGTAAGGGAGAACAATGGGAAAGGTGTCCTCAGCAGATGACTCAGGGTGGCTCTGCTATGCCCTCCCAGGCTTCTCCCACCCCCACGATGTCCTGCTCTCCCATGGGCAGAGCATACTCAGCTTCTCAGCAGATCGTTCTTCACACCCCATGTCCTTTGAGACATGTCCTTTTTGACATGGGGTGTCACTTTCTCCACCCCAGGTGTGGGATGGCTGTGGCCCTACAGTGGCCACAGTATCTGCCTTGATCAGTCATTCCTCTGGCCACTACTGGCAAGCCTGGTGTAACTCTAGGTCTTCCTGATCCCCTCTTCACCTAAACTGTGATTGCCAGACCCAGCACAGAAAGCAGAGCATGTGACACAGTGAATCTCACTGTTCCTATGCTCTTTCCTAGAACCACACGGCAGCATGTCCGTGACCAGGCCATGCCTCAGGCTCAGGCTGCCCCACCCTGGCTCCAGACCCACAGGAGACACTAAGTCTTGTGTGACAAGTCCTCAAGTCAGATTTATGGTTTGTGGCCACTGGCCAGGTGCCCAGCCCCAGGCCTCCCTTGAGAAGATGGAAAGGGAGGAGACCCTGCAGTGCCTCCTCAAGAAATCAGCCTCCAGCAAGCCTGCAGGAGCCTGCCAGCCTCTTAATCCCACAAACCCACCTCCAGTGTCAAGGGACAATGGTAGCCCTGGAGGTCCCATCATCACTCCTCAAAACTGGAAAATCTGGTTCACAGATCAAACCTTCTCACACCTGCCTGGTCTGGGGCCAGCTGGCCTCTGCAGCCTGATGGCCTAGCCCCTCCCCCTCCCTGTCTGCTCTCCTTCAGGCTTGTCAATCACTTGTCAACCAGCAGGGCACACCCACACCCACGTGGAACAGCGTCTCAAGGGGAAGGAGCTCCATCAGGTCCTAGGGTGAAGTGGGCTGCAGAAGCTGCTGGGAGGTGTGGGCAGGGCCCAGAGAACGCCCTCAGCTATGAAGCACTGGGGCCTCAAAAACACTACAGAGTTAAATAGCTCTTAGCATGTGCCTTGTGGTCATTTTCCCTGTACCATAACACTTTTTTGAGCACTTTAACATCCATCTCTTTGTCCCCGTGGATACCCAGGAAGTAGGGAAAGAGTAGGCAAGGGAGTCTACACCATTTCACAGGTAAAGTGACCAAGCAATCCAAGGTTTAGTGATTTAAAATGAACCAGAGCTGAAGTCAGGGTTAGACGCCAAGGACAACACAAATTCCCATACACCTCTAGCTAATCCTTATTCAAAAATGGATTTATATACCACGTCTTGCCTCAAAGCCTACTGGGTAAAAGGCCATAGAAACTGTAGCTCCTCCAAACAGTTGACATTCATTAAGCAGTCACCATGTGCTATCCTAAATTCCCTACTCACATTACTTCATTTAAACCTGGATGCAGCTGTATCAGACAGGAACCACTCTCCCGCTTTCCCCAAGGGTAACATCAGGCATAGAGGGAAAATGATTTGCTCAAGTTGGCACAGCTAGTCAATGAGGAAGCCAAGATTTGGATTCCCAGTGTGCCCAGGGCACATTTATCTGCAGAGGTGGGAGCCAGGGTACAGCCCAGGATGGGGTGGTTGATCTGGAACATAAAGCATTTCACACCAATTCCCATCCCCCCAGCCTGGGGTTGGGAGCCATGAAAGATACCATTATCCAGTTTTTCAGTGATATTTCTTAACCAGGCCACCTTCAAAAGTGTGCCCCTGTGCTAGACACTAGGAATTCAGGGGAGGACAGGACAGGCTGGGTCCCTGGCCCCACGGACACTGGCCTGGGATGAGGCAGGCAGGAGCACAGAACAGTGAAGGATCTGAAGGATGTGAGTCAATTCTTTCCTCTTTCTGGCTTCATTCCCACCAGGCATCATCCTGGTTTTAGATGCCCTGTCCTTCCCCAGGTAAACCATCCAGGGTAGGCCCTCCCCTCTTTCAGTCCTCCACGTTGCCCAGTGTCCTTGTTAGCTCCTGCCACGGTCATGCTGTCCAGGAGCAAATATAAACAAGGTGGCCTATCTTCCTGTGACCTGGCCTGACATGGGTGCAGAATCAGGATCTGAGCCTTATCCACAGCCTCCTTCATTCACCTGCCAAGGCTGCTCTCTGTTTCAACAGCCATTTGCTCAACAGATTTTGATTAAGCTTCTTTGTGTAAAAAAAGCCCCGGGGCTGGGACCTATGGGGATACATATTCAGCCAGAATCTCCAGGACTTCAGAGAGGAAAGGACAAATGCAAATCAAGCAGCAGAAACACCATTTTACACATCTTGGTCAACCCCATCAGCTCATTTTTATAAATAAGGGCTTAGAGGCTCAAGAGAGGAATCTACCAATGTCACATGCCTGAAAGTGTAGAATCAGGACTCTACTCCAAGTTCATGTTCTCTCTGACTTCCCCCATACTTACATACACACCAGGGTGTGAGTGAGATCCACGTGAGGGAAGGAGCTGGGAGCAAGGGTCTTTCTGAAAAGAACAGCTGCCCCTAGGAAAGGGCTGCAGAGCTCAGCCTGGAAGATCAGGAAGATGAACTCTGGATACCCATTCTTTAATGGGTATCTCCTCTACTCCACGTGTTGCATTCATCCGACAACTGCATTTTCCATCTGGAGGCATGGGAACCAGCTCTGCCCTGAAAGATTCTGTGAAGAAGGGACAAGCCACAGCCATGGTCTTGAGTCATGCCTCCTGCCTGCTCAGACTACTACCTGCTTCCAGCAAGGAAGCATTTCCTACTGCATCATTTGCTCGGAACCGTAAATGCCCTGGGGGGTTGGCAGAGCACAAATGCATCCCATTTGCAGATGAGGAAAAATAATGGGAGCACCCCCAAGAACAGGGGCCTAGTCTGTCTTGCTCACTACCCTACTAGAACTCACTGCCTCACTTAGAACTGGGCCTGGCTCAGAGTCCATGTTCACAAAGCATTTGTGGAGTCATCTCATAAAAGCTCAGAGAAGTAAACTACTTACCCAAAGTCTCACAAATAGCTATGGCTGCAGTAGGGTTAAAAACAGGGTCTTCTGCCTCCCACGCAGTTACCTTTGGGTCCCTTTGCACTGTGCCCTCCAACCTCTCCCCATCACCCCTCTCCCTGTTTCCTTAGGAATGGCCAGTTCTGTCCGTGGGCTCTGGTCCCACACAACCCCCTCCCCTCCCATGGTCAGTGGGGAGAATGACAAAAATTACAAGTTGTTTTAAGTCTCATGTAATACAGCCTCCTTATATACCTATCACCCTCCTGAGAGCCAGGCAGGGCAGAAATTCTGCAGGTGAAGAAACTGAGGCCCACAAAAGGTAACAGAGAATTAATAGTAGGAGAGAAAACAAGCAAAAACCTTAGATCGTGTTTTCCAAGTCAGAACCATAGGCCCCTGCTATCAACCCTACAACACAGGTGTGAGCTGCCCTGGCCTGGAGAACCAGGCCCAGTTTCCTGCCTCCCTCATCAAGGCAGGACAAGTGAAGGGGAACTGCCTGACAGGCCCAAAGCTGTGTCCCAGCCCCACCATACACCAGCCCAGGACTCAGGAGTGGTAATTCCCCTCTCCCGGCCTAGTTTCCTCATCCTCATGTGTGCCTGGCTCACAGAGCTGTTGGGACTAAGAACAGAGACAATCTAGGAGACTGAGAACAGAGTCTGGCACACATCAGTCAACGCCAGCTCTTGACACTGTTTCATTTGCCTTCTAAATAACCAAATTTCCCAGAGACCTGTTCCTACCAAGTCAGAGTTCTCCTAACTGCATTTAATACGTTCGTTTATTCATTCTGTAATACTGAGTACCACATGTAGGCCCAGGGCTGTGTCTGTCCCCAGGAACTAAGTCTCACAGCACTTACAGGGACCTGGTCCTTGGGCAGCTTCATCACTCCTGCCCCTCCCAGGCACAAAGTCAGAGTTCCCAGCAGGGACATCTTTTCTACTCCACATGGGACATCTCAACACTTCCACCATCCTAATCTCACTCCTCCTGTCCAATTCAAAATCTATTCTCAAGGCTTTGCCTTGAAATAAAGAAAATTAATTTTTAAAAAGAGCCCCCCTGCTTTATCTTCCCTAGGAATCTCCAAACTGCTCGATTTTCAGCCAGAGTGAGGGACTGGCGACAGAGCCCTCCGCCCCGGGCGCGCGCGCGCGCGCACACACACACAGGGGTCCCACAGAAGAGGAGGGTGCGCTTAAGCAACTGCTGCATTACAAAGTCAGGGGACCTGCGAAGGTGGCTGTGGCTATATAAGGCTGGGCACAGTAGAAGGCACCGGTGCAGGCGCCCCAGGTCGCCACTTTAAGGAAGCCCACTGTGCGTGTTTTAAATTACCTCTTCTTGTCTGATGAAGTGAGTAAAAGGGCACCATTTCAAGGCTTAGGATTCCTGAGTGAGCTAATACAGGATGCCTTTGACTGAAAAAAAAAAAAAAAAACTTCAGTCGGCCCTCTAAACTCCCCCCCCCTTTTAAGTTTAAAAAAGGGAATGAATGTTACCATTTTTGGACATGAGCATTCTCCCTCAAGCCCAGCCCTAACCGCACTATCCAGAGGGACGCGCCATCCTGCCCCCCCCATTCCCAGATTGGGGGGGTATGAAACGGGGAGGGACCGGATGGGAGCGGGGAGGGGGGGCTCGGGTACGTGGCTGCCTGGGGCAAGAGCTCACGGAGCAGGCAGGAAGCCCTGGCAGGATTGGGGCGCCCGCCCCCCAGAGTGGTTTCTGACCTCTTCCTGCCACTAGCCACTATGCTGGGTCCCATGGCCAGCTCCCCAGCCCAGCCCCGGTATCAGAGTGTGAACCCTGCACACGGTTCCTGAACACAGCTCCGAGGCTAAGCAGGGATCCCCAATGATTGACCCCATATATCTCCAGAGACGTCCTTCCCCCAGGAGCCCCTCAACTCGAATCACGCTGCCCAAATTCGCAGCAGGAAAAGAGCGGGGGTCGAGGGAGCAGGACGCAGACGCAAAGCTTGCAGCTACCAACCCACCAAATTGAGCAATAAGACGGCTCGCCGTCCTGACCCCGCCCCCACAGCGCCCACTGGGGAGCCGGCGGACGCCCCCCGGTTTTCTCGGCCCCAACCACACTCCAGCGGGTCCACCTCCGGGCAGATCCAGAGGCGGCCGCCAATCCCTCCAACACCCGCTCTCCCGACCAGGGCTGGGGACACAGAGTCCCGGGCAGCTTGCACCTCAGGTACAGAGCCCAGGGCGGCCCAGGAAGCGCTCTGCTACCGCATGCCATATGGAGGCGGCCAGGGGGCGGGGAAGGGAGGAGAACATCGATCTGATCAAGCAGCCAGGGAGCGGGGGTCTCGGCCCCAGGCTCCGGAGCACCGCCTCCGCCGGAATGGCTGCGACAGCAGCCGGGTGGCCTGGATCACCGGTCCCAGGGCGACCTGCTCGCTGGCGGCGCCACCTCCCCGCGCTCAGGCACGCCGTTCGCGGGCTTCGGAGCAGGGGCGCTCCCCCCTTCCTCCCGCGTCTGTAACCCAACACCCCACCTCGCAGCGACCGCGCTGTCCCCGCCCCCGCCCGTGAGCGCCCGGAACCCGTTCTGAGCCGGGAGCCCGGGAGTGCGGCTGGCCGAGCGGGTCCCGGCTGGGGGTTTCGGCGCGCGGGGGCGGCTGCTAACCTTTCTCTGCTGCTTCTCCCAGGCCGGGTCCAGGAGCAGGTCCCGGTCCCAGTCCTCTTCGGGCTGCATGTAGTCGTTGGTTTGCTGGGAATCATAGTGGTCCATGATGGTGCGCGCGTGCTGGGGGCTGGATTTCTTTCTCCACCTTCTCTCTCCAGGCGACGGCGGTGGTGGTTGCTGCCCAGGCGTGGGGAGGGAGTCGGCCGGGCAGGGCTAGGCTGGCGGGGCCGGGCTAGCTCCCCTGCGCCTGGTTCCGCCGCGGCGCTGCTCACGGAGACTGCTGCTGGCGGCGACAGCGGTGGCTGGAGCTCGCGGACTGCCTGCCTCGGGGCGGGCGCTCGGACCTAATCTCCACGCACACTGAACGAGGCGGACACAACACTCGCGCTGCGGGAGCCGAGGCGGGCGGGGGCGGGGGAAAGGGGCAGAGCCCTCCCGAGGTTCTCCATTGGCCAGGCCGAGTTGCCCAAACTTCCCCCCATCGCCTCTCATTGGGAATTCCTGGCATCCGTCAGGCGGGCCGCGGTGCATGTAGGTGGACTGTGCGGCCCCCTCGCGGCGCGCACGCCTCCGCCCACTCCCCGGGTTCCCACTCCCCCGCCGCTCATGTGACACCAGCTTAAGCTCAACGGGACCGAAGCTGGGGGACGCCTCCCAGAGCTCGGGGACCGGGCGGCAGCGTGCACCGGAGCGCCGGGAGCCGCTGGGGATTGGACCTGTTCTCTGCCGGCGGGAAGGCCCCGAACTCGGGCTCGCAGGCATCACTGCGCTCCCACGCGCGCTCTAAACCCGAGCCCCGCGGGGCTGGAGAAGGGGCGCGGGGAAACCCAAAGAGCATTTCATTTTCTCTCTCCCAGGGAACCTGGGTCCAGACAAGTCGGCACACTAGGAAAGGGGGTAGGGTGGGGAGGGGCCGCAGTGGAAAGGAATTTCCTGGGAATTTCCTGACTCCACCACCATCCCTGCCCCACCAGGCGGGACCCAATTGATCCCTGCCCTGAGGGAGCCAAGTGTCTCGCCAGCAAACGGCTCTCAGAGGCCACCGAGCGTTCCCGCCTTGCCAAAGGGTCCTTTCCGGCCGTCTGGGGCTGGGAGAACTGTTCCACAGTTGTGCTTCGCCAGTGGTAGCTGTGTCGTCCGACTTCTCCCGGCTAGCCTGAAAGAGCTACGATCGGGTGGTCAGCGTCCTCTGTCCCCCAACTAGAGATCCCGACACCATCTGAAAGCCTCTTCCCACGTACATACACCTAACAGATAGTAACACTGAGGCTCAAAGAGATTTAGCAGGCTGAGGACTCCGTGGTTCAATCCTGTAGCCTTGTGCCTGACAAACAATGCCTCATTGTCATTGGATGAGGAAGGAGGGCATGACTGACTAAACTGCTAGTACCTGACTGGACTTCCTCCAGCTTAGTAAAAGGAGGGTGGAAACCTGTTGGCCCAGCAGTAATGGATCCTGGGAAGAAGCAGGCCTAACTTCCAGGTGGGCTTCTCTGTGGGATGGTGAGTCTGGAAATAATAG
This sequence comes from Castor canadensis, assembly GCF_047511655.1. NCBI lineage: Eukaryota > Metazoa > Chordata > Mammalia > Rodentia > Castoridae > Castor > Castor canadensis. Next base: position 37,396,834 of record NC_133388.1, on the reverse strand, counting down.
CCAGTAAACCTTCAGTAGATTATCCACTCCCGTGTGGACAACGGATGTGTCAGTCTTGTACCCAATACCTAGCACACTAGGGTTTAATAGTCATCCCTCAGTAACCAGCAAGTTGGTTCTGCCTCCCCCATCACCACCCTGCATGCCAAAATCTGCAGATGTTCAAGTCTTATATAAAATGGCACAGTATTTACATATAACCACACACGTCCTCCTGTACACTTTAAATCATCTCCAGATTATTTATAATAAGTAATGTGATAGAAAGCTATGTGAATAGTTATTGATGCTATATTATTTAGGGAGTAATGACAAGAAAAAGAAGTGAGCTTGTTCAGCACCCCCCTTGCCCCTCATATCTTCAATATATGGTTGGTTGAATTGCAGTTTCTGAAATGTAAAAATGGGGGGTGAAGTGTATTTGTAGGATGAATGACTGGGTTGATTACAAAAAAAAAAAACACAAAGATGTCAATCTAGAAGTTAGCATGAGTGAAGGAGTTAGAGGAAGATTGAAAAGCCACTATGGACAGGGTGGGGAGAAAAAAGTGCCTCTGATTCAAAGAGGAGCCAGCTGATGCTGGTGTAAGCAGATATCAGCAGTGTTGGTCCGTGCATCATTAGTCACCCACACACATTTATCCAAGTGTCACCATCAGCACTGTGCCTTCCACAAGCCCCTGGCCAAGGAAGCACTGCATCTGAGTCTGAGACATCAGATTTATGAACTGTTTTATAACCACTTCTAAACTATGGTTCTAAACCTAACAGAGGGTAATGATGATGCTGTATCTATTCATTCACCCAATAAATATTGTCTGAGCACCATCTGTGTGTCAGGGAATGTGCTAGGTGTTATATATAGAAAAATGAAAAAGTCACAATTCCTGCCCCACACAGCCCAGCAGACACAGATGTGGAAACAAAAAATGTGAGCCAATGAGATAGAAGCAGGGAGAGGTCTGATGGGTGTGTGCTGTGGGCACACAGAGGAAGAACAGAGCCATGTGGGAAAGGAGGCTCAGTTTAAGTTTTTGGAGGAGGTGAAACTTGACTGAGCCTTAAGGAATGAGAGGCAGATAGCGTGGGAGGATATTCCAGGCAGAATGAGCTAACACACAGGGGCAGAGATGTGTGGTATACAGAGAAATTCCTAGCATCTCAGTGTGGCTGGACTGGAAATCCAAGGCCAGGAGGGACAAGAGACAAGGCTGGAGAGGTAGCCTCGTGCTGTGTGAAGGATCTGAAGGGAATGAGGCTGGCTGGAAGGTGTGAAACAGGTTGCCAAGCTGTGGCAATAATGAAATGCATAAGGGATAAATTGAGAGACCCAGGAGTTTCACTGGATGAAAGGAAGAGAGAGGAGTTCCTGTGGAGCTCCAAAAATGGAACAAACATGCACTTTACCTTTAATGTATTGTTTTTCTAACAGAGAAAAACAAACCAAGGCTCAGAGAGGTAGCAAAGTTACACAGCTGACTCAACTCACACCTTTAACCCAGTAGTTTTCAATCCCAGGATATTTGATACCTCTCCGTACCAGGGGACATTTTTCAATGTCTAGTGAAATTTTGGGTTTTCACAACTAGTGGTTATCATTGGCATCTGATGGCTAAAAATCAGAATGCCGCTTAGCATCCTACAAAGGACAGGACAGCCTCCCACAACAGGGAATTATCTGATCCCAAATATCCCAGTGCTGAGGCTGAGAAACCTTGTTTTAACTGTGGTTTTGTAGTTTGGGTGATCTGGTGAACGGTAAAAGTCAAGCACTTGAGATGGAATAGAAGAAAAGGTTTGTGAGCAGAATCATGGATTGAGTTTGAACGGAACCTGAAGTGCCCTTCAAATATCTAGATTCAGTTGTCCAGCAAGAAGTTTGATTGCCGTGCCCTGGCCTCAGGGAGAAACATATGTGAGAATTGTATATGGGTGGTAATGCCACCATGAGACCATCCGTAAAGGACAACAGAACTCATGCTTTGCAAGCATAAGCCCTGGATTCAGTCCCCAGCACGGGCGGGGGGGAAAAACAAACGGACAGAGCCCAAGAGGAAGTGATCCTCAAGGGAGAGGTTGGGCTCTTGGAGTCATGGAACTCAAGGAGGTGAGGTTTCAAAGTGAGAGGGCTTGGCAACATCAGATCAGAAAAGCCTGCAAAGGAAGTCCTAAAAAGAAGTCTTTGGACGTGACACCTGAAAATTTATTCACCTGTGGAATTTTAGTGGGGTGGCCAAAGCTGTGAGTTTGAGACGAGTAAGTGAAGATGGTGAATATAGAAGGAGAAAGAAATAGTGGGCAGTGGAGGGGTGACTGTAGTTAAAGGAGGATTTCTTCTAGAACAGGAAAAACTCGAGTTGCTTACAGTTTGAGAAGAAGGATCCAATTGAAAGACAAGGGTTGAAAATATAAACATGACAAAGTTGAGGATGGCACAAAATTCTTAAGACCATGGAAATTCAAGGCACCAGCTAAAAGATGGGTCACGAACAAGAAGAAAGGCCCACATCTTCAGAGAAAAGAAGAGGGAAGTAATACTAGGTAGGATGTCCATAATGTGTAGAAGAGGGTCAGGAAGAGGGTCAAAGCAATAACTGATGAGTGTGGCCTTCTGAAAAAGGGAAGACGCCCTGAAGAAATCCCCAAAGCTGAATGCATTTTTTTTTCTTTTATTATTCATATGTGCATACAAGGCTTGGGTCATTTCTCCCCCCTAAGCTGAATGCATTGACCTATCTCACTAGTGGCCATCACCCCAGGATAACACCACCTTCTATAGAGGAAACATAGTTACTAAAAATGTTGCTTTCTTTATTAGAGATGTTAAGGTGTATCCATATGTATAATATCCATTCTTTTTTTAACTAGGGCATAATATAAAGTACACTAATCGAGGGACTAATCTAAGCATATAGCTCAGTGAAACTGTGCATGTGTCTACACTTGTGCAGCCTCCCAGGTCAAGGTGGAGAGTACTTCGAGCATCAGGTTTTCTCATGCCCCTCCCAACCATACTCCCAGCACACTTAAGGACCCGCCATTCTGACTTCATATCACAAATGATTATTTTTGGTTTTCAACTTCATATAAACAATTATGTATCCTTTGGTTTCTGGATTTTTAGCTCAATTTAACATCTATAAGATTCATTTTGATTGTGGCTTATGTCAGTAGTTTATTTTGTGTGCGTTTTTTTTCCATTGTAGGAATAGATCCTAAGTTTCCATCATGTGCCATCTTCCTGTTGATGGGAATTTGCACTGTTAACAGTTTGGAAAGCTACAAAGAAAGCTACTATGAACATAGTTTGTATTTTGTTTTGTTTTGGTGGTGCTGGGGTTTGAACTCAGGGTCTTGCGCTTGCTAGGCAGGTGCTCTACCACTTGAGCCCATGTCCCCAGCCCACAATGAACATTTTCATGTGTATTTTTTATGAACATAGGCACTCATGTTTCTTGAATGCATGCCTAAGGACAGAATTGTCAGGTCATAGGGTAGGCATAGGTTGCAAATGTTACCAAACAGTTTTTCAAGTAGACTGTAGTAACTTACTCTCCTAGTATCAGGGTACAAGGATTTCAGTTGCTCCACATCCTCCTACCACATGGTATTGTCAATTGAAAAAAAATAACCATCATGGTGGATGAATAGTGGTCTCATTTTATGGTTAAGTCTTCTCATATACTTCTTGACCATCTGAATTTAAAACATCCATTTCTGCTGTCATTGATTCTAATAGCAGTTAATTCTCAGTTTATTTGCTTCTTGAGGTAAGGGATGTGCGTATTTTTTATAAATTCCCCAAATTTCATTCATTCATTCAACAAATATTTATCCAGTGACTGTTCTGGGCCTGGCCCTGTGCTGGAAGTAAAGCTGTAAGAACAAACAAGAAGATGAGTATGGAGGTTTGTGCTTGGAATCCTAGCACACAAGAGGCTGGGGCAGGAGGATGACGAGTTTGAGAACAGCTCGGGCTGCACAGGGAGACCCTGTCTCAAAACAACTGAACAAAAACAAAACAAACAAAAAAAAGTGAACCCAACAGCTGTGCTGGCGTCTCTCTTAGACTACACGTTAAATTGCCCAATAACGATTCACAGGATGAGTGAGGAGGCTCTTTGGTCCTGCAATGGAAACTGATTTGTTTTGGTTTGCTTTGGTGGGAAGACTGAACAAGTCTATTTTATATACTTTTTCAATAAAAACTTTAATTAAAAAAAAAAAGACCTTGGCCAGACAGGCATTGTGGTAGCTACCTATAGTCCTGGCTACTCAGGAGACTGAGGCATGAAGATCACTTGAGTCCACAAGTTTGAAGCCAGCCTGGCAACATAATAAGACTCTGTCTCAAAAATAAAAATCCAGGACTGGAGACATAGCTCAGCCAAAATGGAATAAGGTAAGACCCTGAAGGAAAACAGCAACGCAGGTAGATAACAACACTGACCCTTTCTTCCCAGAGCTCAGGCTTCACTGTCCTTTTCCACCCATCCTTTAGATTTCTCTGGGTGCAATGACAAAGTCACTGAGCTTGTGGGCAAAGTTCTTGCCTTTCTACACACTCATGAGTTGAACTGAGACTCGATGTTTGCTCAAGTCAGTGGCGAGGAAGAAGACATCAGTCTGTTTTTCCCCCTGTCGGGGCCTTGCTATGGAGCTGCTCAAAGAAAAGAGAAACCCCCACCTCCGCAGCAGCAGCTGAGACTTCAGCCTCCTCCATTCCTTGTGCTGGGGGCTGAAGGCAGCTGCTCCCGTGAGTCACTCAGGGAGCCACAGGTGCTCTGTTGCTGAAAGAACTAGCTCTGGGGCAGATGAGCCACACTGCCTGGGAAAGAAAGCAGCCTGGTTCTGGTGGGTTCTGGGAGTACTTATTGCGCTCCCACTCAATTCCAGGCACATGTTGGGAAGCCAGAACTCAAACTTTAACTGGGCCCACAGACCAAGGCCCTCCTCCCCTAAATTCAGTCAACAGATACTTACAGACAGGCTCAGAGTGAGAGGATAAAAATGACCTGGACTGACAGAAAGTGACATAAAGAAGGCAGAGTGCCAGCCTGGGGTCTGGCATGCAGCAGACCACTTCAACACTCATTAGTTCCTTCTCTTGCCCTCTGCAAGATTCTGAAAACTAAAAGCACTGTGAGCCTCCTACCCCAGAGGTCCGGGATTTACTTCCTTATGGTCTGAGTTCTTCCCTCACCTTACAGAGGGATTGTAGCAGGCTCGTGGAGCTCAGTGCACAGTACTCATTAGAATACAGGCAGAGCACCCCTAATCTGAAAACTCAAAGTTTGAAATCTTCCAAATCCAAAACTTCGTGAGCACCAATACATACAACATCACACGTGGAAAATTCCACACTGATTTCATGTGATGGGTTGTAGTTCAAACACAGGTGCGCTAAAAATATTAGGTAAAATTACCTCCAGGCTGTGTGCACAAGGTGTACAAGATACACGAGTGGATGTTGTATTTAGACTTGGGGCCCATCCTGGAGATTTTGCATTATGTGTATGCAAATATTCCAAAATCAGAAGAAAAACAAATTGAGATCTGAAACCCTTCTGGTTCCAGGCACTTTGGATAAAGGCTATTCAACCTGTATTTGTAGAAGGCTAGAAGAAGATAGGAGAAACACACTATGGTTTCAGAGTCTAGCTCAGGAAGCCAGAGACAAGTTTTTTGCCTGGTTCCAGTAGCAATCTAATTAATAGACTCATTTTCCCCTGAATTCCCACTGCAAACAATTTGTACCTGAGAGATGACTACCTGCTTTATTTGAACCCTTTGTCCAGTTTCTCTCCTACTACCCCTATGAAGTCTCACCCTTCATAGGAACATTAGGACACACAGCCTAACCTAGGGCTCAGGACACAACACAGGGCTCCAGTTCAATCTTTGCTACATCAAATATGAGTTTTGTCATGGTCCACACAAGCATTTCCCAATCCCCTGGGCCTCCTGAGAGGCAGGTGCTGGAGAAACTGAGTGGTTATGTCCCTTCTGTGCCCCCACCACCAGAAGCTCTGAGCCCTCACCAGGCCTAATTCCTCAGCCACCAGTCTGCTTGACCATCCATTCATCTCCTCCCACCAGACTGCCGGGGTGGGAACAGTGGGCAGTCTCCCCCTTGCAGGATCTCTAATAAAACACCGGCCTGGAGCAGGCCAAAAAGTTTTCTGTGTTTCTCACGCTCTGCCCAGCGATGTGGTCTCAGGGGATAGTATAGAACATCTGGCCTGGCTGGTACCCTCTTTTCCCAGTGATCAAACTTATACTCCTCCCCTAAATTCCAGGGATGAAATGCAAGCAAGACCTTCAGAAATTTCCACTTCAGATAGCTACCCTGAGATCAGCTCTGAGAGCACAGATAACCATGCTTGATAACTTTCTTGCCTAAGCCCTCCAAAGAGGGCTGGGAGCTCTCCCCCAGCTATCTCTAGGCCCCAGCAGATACCCAAGCAAACACCCTGAATGGCAGCTGGGTAATTCCTGTTGAGTAACCCCTACCTTGGGGCTGGCAGACAGATTCCAGCCTGGGGGGACCGAGAGGCAGGGAGGCTCTTAGCAACTAAGCCCCACTGGCCTCCCATAGATGCTCAGCAGAGAGGCCTACCCAGGTCATTCCGGGGAAATAATGGGATTGCTTGGAGAGTGAAATAGACATCCTACCCCTGTAGGAGGCAGGGTAAGGTCAGAGTAAGAGCCCTGGGGGCAGGAGACCTGAGCTCCCTGGCTGTGTTTACTCACCTGCAAAAGGAGAGCCTGGACTCACCAGGTAGTCTTCAAGCTCCTAGCTGTGAAATTCTGAACCTTCTAAGAACAACTCAGACTCCTTCTTCATATCTCCAATGACAAGAGTGGCTGAGTCTTTGGAAAATGTTTTGCACTTTTGTTGTTGTTGTTGTTGAGACAAAGTCTCACTGTGTGCACAGGCTGAACTAGAACTCAAGATCCTCCTGCTTCAGTCTCCCAAGGACAGGGATTATAGGCCCAGGCCACCCTCACTGCTTCAGTCATCTCGAATAGCAAACAAGTTTCTTTACAAAGGATACAAATCCTTACCAAGTTCCTTAATTTTTGTTTTAATGTTCCTTCAGTGTGTGCAAACATAAAACTAGGTGCAAACTTCAGAAGCTTTTAGGCTCATCGTCAACAATAAAATCAAAACAAGCTTACAGATTCTACTTAAAAGAAACTGTAAACCCAGGAAGAGTCAAATGAGCCGCATTAATGTAAACGTGACTGTTGCTATTTGCCAAAACTAAATTGCTACTCGCAGCTTGATTTAGGTCTGGCTGTGATGGAGCAGGTGGCTCCTTCGTGTCTGGGACGCCTGTATTGCCTGTGCCAGCGATGAGTCAAGTCTCCCACCACTTTCTCTGCTTGAACTACTACACTGGGGCATCATTAACCTTCACTTGGTGGGAACACACTATAATGCATGAAGTTCCCCTCTGCTGTTTTCTCATTAACACTCAACAATTAGAGTTTAAAAAAAAAAAAAACAACTTTCAAAAATCTTTGTGCCAACAGGATCCTTCCTTCCAGCTTCAATCGCCTTCCTCTCACCTGCTTCTCAGAATGATGGTCCACACCCATTTGTTCATTCAGTTATTTATTGAGTACCTACTGTGTGCCAGGCATGTGCTAGGTACAGAGGACATAGCAGGGACCAGAATGGACAAAAGTCCCTGCCCTGTGGGGCTTCCATTTCAACGGGAAAGACTAATAAGAAAAGAAATATATTAGTGATAGCTCTGAGGAGAAGAATTAAGCAACGAATGGAAACAGTGTAGGAAGAAATGGAAAAAGGGAACATTTTTTAAAGGGGGTGTTCAGGGAATGTCTTACTGCATAGGTGACATTTAAGACCTAAATGAGATGAGGAAACAGCATTCCAGAAACAGCCAGGTCACAGTGGCTAGTGTGGAATTACGAGCATGAGGCACACATTGAAAAGTACAATACAAATGAGGGTATAACAGATACCTGTTGTTTTGCTGCCCAGCAACCATTTCCACCTCCTGGCAACTGTCCCTTGATATTCCTGTGGGAAGGCACCTTCCCTGTCCCAGTCCCTCTTCAGGTAGAGTTGACCCCACCCAGCCACCAGGGCTGGGCAGATCACTGGCCTGGCCAACTGATTTAGAAGAATAATGGGCACGAGACCCAATCAGAATAAAGGACACACAATGAGCCTCTTGCTGGCACTCCAGGGAAAGAGACACACAGTCTTTTCCCAGGAGATCCCAGAGGCAAGGATGTGACTGGAGCTTTCGGGAGTCACCACATGCAAGTTGAGAAAAAAGTCAGTGCAGATGAAAGCAGAGCTGAGAAGAGAAAGTCTTCCTGACTTGGCAGATCCCTTGCACCCAAGTTGTTCCTGCTTGTAGACTTCTTGGTTATGTACACCAGTTAATTCCCTTTTTTGCATAAGCTGGTGTATTAGTTATCTATTGCTGCATAATAAATACTGTAAAACCTAGCAGCTTCAGAGAGCAAACATCTCACAGTTTCTGTAGGCCAAAGATTTGAGAGCACCCAAAGCCAGATGGTTCTAGCTCAGGGTCTTTCATGCGATCTCCGACCAGATGTTAACAAGGACGCTGAAGGCTTGACGAGGCCTGCAGGATGTGATGTCATGATGTGATGTGATGAGAAGATATGATGTCTCCTCCCTGTGGCTGTTAGCAGAGGCTTCAATTCTTAGCCATGTGGGCTCTCCACAGGTTGATTGAATGACCTTGGGATGTGGTGTTGACTTCCCTGAGGTGAGCCAACCAAGACACAACTAGTGGAGAGGAAGCCTCAGTGCCTCCGTGGCCTAGTCTCTGACGTCACACATTGTCACCTCCTCTTGTTTCTTAGGAGTAGGCAAGTCTAGCCCATACTCAAGTGGAGCAGAATTAGGCTCCACTTCTTGAATTCAGGAAAAATGCAAGAATTTATAGACTTCTTTTAAAACCACCACATCTAATTAAGGTTTTTATGTTGCTTGCAACAAATAGAGGTCGGATAGACATTTGGGAGTTCATCACTATTATAGTATGGCTATTATAACACAGCTTTAAAAAAAAAAATTTTGACACAGGGTCTCACTCTACAGCCCAGGCTGGCCTTGAACTCGAGAGCCTCCTGCTTCTGCCTCACAATAGTGTGGCTCTTGATAAAACAAAGAAACAAAAACCAACAGCCAAGAAACACTAACAAAGTGGATCTTATAAATGCCAATTTGATCCTGTCTTGCCTAAGCTCAAATCCTCAATGGCCCCCATTGTCTAAAGGCCCAGATTTCTTTGCATTGGGAACCGGGCCCAGCACATCCAGGTCCCAGTCTCCTCTCTTTGGCTCCCTAATCCAGCCCTGCTCCAGCCGTTGTTGGGCCAAACATGCCATCCTTCCATGTCTCCATACTTGTGTCCTGCTGCCTATCTTCTCCCTTCAAAGTTCTGCTCATCTCTTGAAACCCAACTCCAGCATCATCTCTTCTGTGAGTTCTTTGACACCAGCGCTAAAAATAACAATACTACTTTCCTGATGGCTACTGCCGAACTCCATATTATCTCCAATTCCTAAATCTACACGGTGCCTTTATGTGCTACTTACATTATCCCATTTTACAGATGAGAAAAGTCTAGCTCCTCTAGAGTAGTCAAGGAACTTGCTTATGGTCATCCAGCTGGTAAGTGGCAGAGCCACTACTGGTGTATCCAAGTCAGAGTTAGTTACTCTTCTCCTACACCACTTTGTTCAGACGTGCTGAGTGTAACTGTGGGTGACTCTGGCTTCCCTGAGAGACCATGAACTTCTCCAGGGCTCCATCCTGTACAGCCACCTTTCATGGAACACTTACTCTGGATTTTAGGCCTAGGGATTAATGTTGCCCATTTTCCAGATGAAAAAATCAAGATTCGCCAACATGAAATGCCCTGTGTCCTTATCCTCCATGCATGACAGTCCATGATGTGTAGTAAGTGCTTGTTGGAAAGCATGACAGGAGTGAATGAGTGAACTGGGTGGTTCCTGGGCTTCCCACTCTCTCCAGCTGGGGGCTGTGAGGCTGCTGTTTACTGGCTTCAGGTTGGGTGAGGAGGCTGCAGACAGGTGCAGTGCAAATTCTACTTCACTGCCTCCATCTAATTGGGTGACCTTGGGCAGGACACTTCCTTTTCCTCACCGAAGATGAAGGGGGTATTGCTAGCATTCCACCAAGCAATGCCAGGTGGGCTCTGAGCTGAGTCCAGACAGAAAAGGGAAGGAAGCCCAGGCCTCTGAGGCTCAGCCACTATGCAGGTAGCACAGTGCTTGCGCTGGTGACAGAGGAGGGCCTCTGCCCTGTGCTGAGTGCCCACTCACCGTGGCTGGCTCTGGCCTCTCAGAGCTTGATCCTGAGTCCTGTGTCTCCCCAAAGGTGCTAAGATGAGGTTTACATTCCTTACCTTGCACGTCTCCAAGTTCAATTTTAGCCGCCTTCCTAGCCCGGGGCCCAGAGGAGATTAACTCCATCTAGGGTTTCTCACAGGCCTCCACCATCCTGGCCAGCTGAAAGGTGTTTCAATCAACAGCAACTTCATCAACTCATGTCCGCCTCCAACCCTTACTAAGTGCATTAGGCAATAGGAGCCCCAGAGTTGACCTTTGTGGCCTCCACTGTCATGGCAGTTATTACAGACACAAATAATAGGCAGGATAATAACTTGGGGATAAGTTGTCCTTTAACAGAGGGCTCGGGGTAGCCTGGGAACGTTACCTCACAGCCCGCCTGACACACCCTCCTACACACCTTTTCAAACATCTCTCATCTGCGCGCCTGCCTCCTGGAAAGCCCTCCTCCACATACCCTGTAACCATCTTGGCACAGCTTCTGACCACATTTGCAGGGCCTCTCTGAAAGCTGACCTGAAGAGAAGCTTCATGAAGGAGGAGTTTGCCTGGTTCTCAAAGGCAAAACTGTCTCCCTGTGTGGTCCACCCTCCCGAGCAGTCCCTTCACTGACCTATTTCTCCGTGGACTCAAAGCAAGGAGGAGAATTGTTAAAAGTGAATGTGTTGAAGTGTTTTCAAATACTAAGAATGGGGAACAATGGATACATATAATCTTGGAGCTGGTATGTGTCTTGCTGCAATTGTTGGTCCTCCCATTCCTGGTGGGCCAGAGGCACAGTTTATAGGTTATCTACAAATACAAGCTGTTCCTACAAAATGATTACCATTACCGTACATATGAACTTTGTTCCCGGATGTTGCTATTGGTTTCTGTCTGCTTTCTTTCCTTCTTACTTCATTTCTTTCCTTCTCTTCTTTCTTTCCACCATCTAAAAATCAGGATATATGGCTGGGGATATAGCTCAGTGCTTGCCTAACATGTGCAAGACTCTAGATTGTATCCCAAACAGCAAAAACAAACAAAAATAATGAATAAGTATCAGGATACATTTGCTATTACACTGGAACTACCCAGCTCTGACCAGGAAGAAGCTAATCTCTTTCCTCCCCAAAGAATCTCCAAAGCATTTTGGGAACCACAGCAGATCAAAATGTGTAGGACAGCCAAACACCTTTTCTTGACATGTGTTGGAAATAAACTTGCAGGCAGGAGGAGATGATCTGGAGTGTACAGAGATACAGGGAGACAGAACAGAACAGAACCTTCTATCCAAAGCAATGGTTGCAGCTGACCAACAAAATGGAATAAGGAAGGTTCTGAGATATTCTCAACTGTGTGAAGAGGAAGTGATGGCAGGACCAGGGGTGGCCATTGTCTGTGTTTAACTCACCCAAGAGCATCTATTGGTCCAGCTCCTGGAATCATCATACGCTAGAAAGAGGGCTAGTGAGGGAGTTACCTGCACAGATGAGCAGCAGAGCACACAAGACATGGAAAGAAGGGAGAGAAGGGAGAAAGCTGAATGAGCAAATTGCAGGTGGTGCTGCTAGTGGGCAGGGCAGGGAGCACAGTGTCAATGGCCATTATCTGGAGTGCAAAATTTTTTTCATTTTCTCAAGATTGAATTTTTTGAGATTTATTTTTAAATATGTTATTGTGGTATTACTGTACTAGGGGCACATTGTGACATTTACAAAAGTTCTCACAATATGTCATAGTTGACTTCATCCCCTCCATCAGTCTCCTTTATCCCCTCTACCCCCATCCCTTTAATAGCTTCAACAGGTCTCATTTTTTCATTTTCATACATGAGTACATAATATTTCCAGAATATTTACCCTCCTACACCCTATCCTTATATCCTGCCCCCTCCCACTCGTACCAACTCTCGGACAGGGAGTTTCATTGTGACATTTCCATGTATATATTATTATAACCCGAATTGGTTCATCCCCTCTATTTTCCTCCTTATGGTGATTTCAACAGGTTTACAAATTCTATATTCATTCTTGTATAGAAAGTACATCAACCAAATTCACCTTCTTAACTTCCTTTTTTTTACCCTCCCTCTTCCATTAAGGACTTCCCCTTAGCGTGACCTGTTTTTCATAATATTGCTTGTATTTATATGGGGCCTATATTCCACATATGAGAGAAAACATATGGATTTTGACTTTCTGGACCTGGCTAACTTCACTTAAGATGATGTTCTCCAGTTCCACCAATTTACCGGCAAAAGACAAAATTTCATTTTTCTTTATGGCTGAATAAAATTCCATTGTATATAAATAATCACATTTTCTTAATCTATTCATTAATTGTTGGGCATCTTGACTGTTTCCATATCTTAGCTATCATGGTGTACAAGTGTTTTGATTGTAACCTGACTTAACATTATTTTGGGTATATCCCTAGGAGTGGTATTGCTGGATCATATGGCAGTTCTATTTTTAGTTTTTTGAGGAGCCTCCACACTGTTTTCCATGGTGGTTGTACTAATTTACATTCCCACCAACAGACCAACAGTGTTGAGTGCAAATTATAATCCAGAGTCAAGTTGGGAAGGACCTAGAGCTCAGAAGAAAAACGCTCAACTTTCTCAGGTTCCTCAGGGCTAGAGACTGCTGACCCTAAGCCTAGGGATAACACCCCCAGTTTCCAGGGTTAGTGTCTCAAGGAGAATCCTGTGCTTGGGAAAGCAAAGAGTCATGGGTATCCCCAGAACAGACTACATAACTTAATGGAATTAACACAGCCTTCAAGTCCTTGCTCCACCAATGACACTGACACTGACCTAAAAGAAGCTATAGAACACTTTGCAGGGCTGGCCACATATGTGTGGCTCTGACTCTGCAATATGTTCTAATCTGTCAAATGGGGTTATTGACAATAGCTCCATGACATGGTGGACAAGTGTTCTCCAGAGAACCATAACCAATGGCACATGCCCACATGGGGTGTGTGTATGTGTGTGTTGTATTATAAAGAGTTAGCTCATACATTTATGGAGCTGACAGGTCCCAAGGGTTGCAGGATAAGTCAGTCAGCAAGCTGAGACCCAGGAGGGCTGATAGTGTGGTTCCACTCTGAAGGTTGGCAGACTTCAGACCCAGGAAAATCTGAAACGAGTCCAAAGGCAGGAAAAAGCTAATGTCCCATTTCTAAGGCCACCAGGCAGGAACCTGCTCTCTTATTTGAGGAGGTTCAGCCTTTTTGGTTCATTCCAGTCTTTGGCTGATGGATGAGGCCCACCCAAAATACAGAGGCACTGTGTTTTGCTTAGTCTACCAATTCAAATGTCAGTCTCATCCAAAACACCTTGCAGACACACCCAGAAAAATGTTGGACTAAATAGCTGGGCACCTCTGTGGCCCAGTTCAGCTGACACATAAAATTAGTCATCACACAAGGTTATCTTGAGGATGGACCAAATGAAATCAGACATGTGGGAACACTTGGCAAACAGTACAGATGGTAGTCAGTCAAGTAAGTCACTACAGCTGGGCCTGCTACCTGGCCTGAAATTCCCTCCTTTTCTCTCAAAGATAGACTGTGCTCTTAAGCTGAGGGAGGGGGGCAAAAACAGAGGGAAAAGGAGGTGGAATAACAATAGATAAAAAGATTGGTGAGCAAAGCCCTGACCAGAGCATCTGGGCAACTCTGTACTTGGGAAAGACAGCCAGAGAGACTGAAATCTAGAAGGATGCAGAGAGAATGGGCCAGGCAACGCCTGGCTGGTAGGTGGACTCTCCACTGAGGAGCCACATACAGTAAAGACTCTTATCCCATCCCATGCCTGTCATGGTCTCTGTGGTCTGCTATTCCCATCAGCCTTGTGCAGGAAAAAGACAGGCCAGGAGGCCACTCCTCCCACTCCCATGTCCTCAGCTAATAATTGTAAGTACTGAAGCTGTCACACACTCACGTACACACACATTCCCTATAAGGCTAGACTTAGACGAGGATTCAAAATCTAATCAGAGGCAGGGGATGTGGCCCAGTGGTAGAATGCTTGCCTGGCATGTGCAAAGCCCAGGGTTCATCCCCCAGAGTGTGTGTGTGTGTGTGTGTGTGTGTGTATTCAGAAGCAAGATAAGAATACTGGCGATATCACTCTGCAAGCTTCCTTTGGTACTCAGAATTCTGGAGGAGGTAAGTAGGATCTCATCAGAAGATTGGATTATTATTATTATTATTACTATTATTATTATTTTGGCAGTACTAGGGTGTAGGGTTTGAACTCAGGGCTTCATGCTTGCAAGTCAGGCATTCTACCACTTGAGCCACTCCACTAGCCCTGTTTTGTGTTGGGTATTTTTGAAATAGGGTCTCTTGAACTATTTGCCCAGGCTGGCTTTGAACTGCTATCCTCCTGATCTCTGCCTCCTGAGTAGCTAGGATTTCAGGAGTGAGCCACCGGCACCTGGTGGAAGGTTGGACTTTTTTGTGTGCCACCACTTCTATAGTAGGATTTATATTATGTATCCAAAAACATTTACCTTTAGCAACCCACAAGCAATCAAGAGAATGTTTGAAACCATGGGCCTCCCCTTATGTTGAGCCCAACTCCACAGGGTCACATCCTTGGGCTAAGTAGAGTCAGTGTTCAGGAGCCTCTGGGCAATACCTGCACCCAGCTTTCCAGGAGACACGTCCCCTACCCTGGGCAAAGGCATCCACAGTGTTGGGGGGGAGGAATGACCCCCTTTGGACCTGGGCAGTCAGCTGAGACAATGGGTGGCCCTGTTGTTCCTGCTAGGACTCTGCCCAGAAGGGTGCCAGGGATAAGGAAGTGGGCATGTCCAGAGGAAGTGTGGGGCTGCGGGGGGGAGCATTCTGTCCATCCTCACTCAACAAGATAAACCTATACTCAGGGCCAAATGAACTGTGGCTCAAAGTTCAGCTCTGCTACTTGCTTCCCATGACACTTGGGGCTACTCAGCCTCTCTGAGTCCAAATGCTCCTCTTTTAACACAGTGGTACTCACCCTATGAGCTTCAGGGAAACACCATACCTGAACCCAAGCATGACCCATGAACTCAGACTCTTTGGGGTGGAACTTATGCATCAATGAGCTGCTAACCTCTGGGGTGAGAACTCTGGTGCATCTCTACCTTTTCCGACTTGCTGCTTCTAATCTGCCCAGGCTGGTCACCAATGACCTGGCTTGTTAGGAGGGAGTGGGGTGGGGAGAGAGGTGGTAAAGAGGCCAATTCTCTGCCTCAGGGTTTGAATTGGAGACACGGGCAAATGACAAGGAAACAGATTTGGGTTCAGACTAGGAAGAAATGGCTCACCATCCCTGAAACATCTTTTCTGGAACTACCTTTGCGATGGCAGCCCATGATCACACAGGATGAACAGTCTTATGTAAATCTATGTAGAGCAAACCTGACTTTGCCAAGCTGGATGACTTACTAGTTCAGTAGACAGTGCTCCAAATCACTTCTGGCTGTTCCCAAAACTCAAGCTCTTTTTCAAGAGCTACGGCACTGTCACTTCCTAGCCAGTTCCCCAAGTTCTCAAAGCTTCCTGGCTTCCTCCTGGGCAAGGTTGTGACACTCACCCACATGCCTCACTGTGGCCAGGAGTCCTAGAAATCACAAAGGGCTGTGAAAGCTTCAGCCCCTCCCACCCACAGAAGGGATCAGAAAGGCTGCACTCATTCTGGTTCTGAAAGTCATTCCACCTGGCGTGGAGGATTGGAAGTCAGCCTGCATCAACTCCTGGCTTCCTCACTCAGGAGGAATGTGACTCTTTGAACCTCAGTTTCCCCTGATGTTACTGGGCTGTGAAAGTCAAGTGGATAATATCCACAAAACTCTTATCACAAAGCCTGCGTTTGGCATATGCTCCCTGAATGTTGATACCCTTGTTATTATCACCTTTGAAGTCAGTCCACAGTCTACCTAGGGGACCATGTGGAAGGGCTTATTTGGGGTGTTGTTAAGAAGCAGCCCCCAATCTGTGGTCACAGGTGGGTCAGAGGCTCATTGACATCCATTTGAGTCCAGGTGTTTGGCTCTGAGAGCTCATTCCTGCAGAGCTTGTCTAGGCGTGAGAACAGAGCCAAGGACATGTTTGCTTTGGAGCAAAGAAAGGACAAAGATGGATTTCTGGAGGCTCTTGCCACCTCAGAACAGGGAGGCTTCTGTTTCTCATAAGTCTGAGCACCACAGTGAAACCCATTTTCCAGAACTGTCTGAGATACCTCGCTACACTTTGAAAATGGACTTGAATTTCTTCTGCATCTTTGAGGATGGGCTGGAGGACTTTCCAGGTGCTCCCATCCTCCCCTCAATAACCACAATCACCCAGATTTGATTTGTATTGAGACAGGGGCTTACCGTGTTGCCCAATTTGGTCTCAAACTCCTGGGTCCTTGTGTGCCATTATACGGGGCTGAGTCAGGGCTACTTAACTGCTCCACTCCCTCCCCATTGAATTAAAGAAACTGCTTCCCTAATGCAGCTACAGAAGCAGGCTGCGTGCAGAGACCCCCCCCCCCCAACCAGAACCACCTCTCAGATAAACCCAGGCCTGTACGAGGGGAAAGTGCTTTTCCATGAGGATTTTGATTCTCCCTATTGAGATTTCATGGTCATGGCTGTCTTTCTTTCCCTTCTCTCTCTCTCTCTCTCTCTCTCTCTCTCTCTCTCTCTCTCTCTCTCTCTTTCTTTTTCTTGTGGTATTAGGGTTTGAACTCAAGGCCTTGAGCCCACTAGGCACTCCGCCAGGCTCCCAGCTCTGTGTTAATGATGTTTTTGAATCATTACTTTTTTTTTTTTTAAAGACACCCACAGCTCAGAGTTTCCTTTTTATTTATTTTGTCTGTATTTTGTTTTTCTTAGAGGCAAGGCAAGAGCTAGGTGAGGTGCAGAAGCCCCAAATGCTGATATTTCCAAATGTTTCCTTTGTCCTTCTTGACACTAAGGGGCCAGCTCATGGTAAGTGAGGCAGGAAGACACCCTCTCACTGCCACCCCCAACATCGTGCAGGCCCCTCTCCTCGAGCAGGATTGGTGAGGGGATGGGGAGGGGAGCATGGAGAGTGGAGTTGCCACAGTGTGTTGCAAATGGAAAATGGATGTCGGTGGCTGTCAGTGTCCTATCCCTCATCAGCCTCAAATTGCTGCCCCAGGATTTATATGATACGAGATGGGAAGTGTGGAGAGACAGAACTCTAACCCCTGCTGCACAATAGGGAATGTGTGTCTGCTTCCATAAGGAATTACTGACCTCATTGCTGTGTCCCAGAGGCCCATGGGAAAGTCTGATTAGGCAGCCTTATCTTCCTTTGTCAGGAACAGACCAGCTTGCTAGAGGAGGGCGAGATTCTAACATTTAGTAAGCTCCCTCCATGAGCCAACACTGAGCTAAGAGCTTGACACACATCCGCTTGTTATATCTTCACCACAAACCATATGAAATAGCTATTATGATCCCAGGATAGGCTAGACTATGCTGCAGTAATAAATAGCCCCCAAAATCTCCTAGTTTTTAGACAACTAGTATGTATTTCCCCTTCACCTAGCTGCCTTCCAAGCAATGAGACAATGATCTTGGTTGCTTTGACCTTTTGGTTCCCAGGTCAACAAAGGACCTCCTCTAGGCCGGGCACAGGGGCTTAAGCCTATAATCCTAGTTACTTGGGAGGCAGAAATCAAAAATATTGCCATTAGAGGCCAGACCAGACAAAAAAGTTCACAAGGCCCTCCCTATCTCAACCAATGGCAGGGCACAGTGGTGCATGTCTGTCATGCACCACGAACAGGAGAGTTGTGGTCCTGGCCAGTCAGGACATGAAGCAAGACCATATCTCAAAAATAACCAAAGCATTTTAGAGTGGCTCGAGTGGCAGAGCGCCTGCCTAGCAAGTGTGAAGCCTGATCACTGTCCCAAAAAGGTGGGGGGCTCCTCCACTGCTGTCATGGAGGGGATTGACTGAAGAATCACCTAAGGAGACTGGACTCCACTTGGCAGTGAACTTCCTCTCATTTCATTGGCCAGAACTAGTTCCAGAGCCTCACCCAGTGGCAAAGGAGCTGAGATGCACATGCAGGGCAGGGGAGGGGGACTGGAGACAAGCAAACCAGGCTCTGTCCACAGCCAAAGTTGACACTGTCGGTGGCCCTCAGGATCAGTGAGGAGATTCCTGTCCCTCAAGTCACAACAAGCGAGCAGGCACGCTTGAAGCACCAGGCCCTTGTGGTTCCACGAAACCTCACTGTTTGCAAAGTTTTTTCATGTACATAGGTTTACCAAATCCCCAAAGCCCCATAAGGAATCAGGGAGGACACTCATTCACAGTCACAGTGCAACAGCTCAAGAAACCAAAATCAGGAAGGTTACAGGACTTGTCGTTGGCAGTTAGTGACCGAAAGCCCAAGGCAAGGAGCTGGGACTGTGAAAGCCTAATTTGAAGCTCTTCCCAATGCACCCAGCTCCTACAATTTTGGAACCTGAAAGGACCACCATTTCCCCTAAGCGATGGCTTTGACCTGCTCACTGATGCCTAACACTTTATCATCCAGTCTTCATGCCTTCACCAGCCCCTCCGCTGGAGGAAATGGCAGTCAGTGGGCGGTCATCATAGCCACATTCAACAATGAGTGTCACGTCACGTAGCCTTAGGTTCAAGAACATTTGAGATGGAATTTAGAGAAGAGAGAGATTAGGACCAACGCGAGAGTCAAGGTAGGCGTCAGATGTGAATGCTTAGAAGTCCCTTTTTCCTTCCCACTGAACCCTACATCCACTCCCCCGGGCTAATAACCGTTAACAATTGGCTTTATACATATCTATGTATCTATATCATCTACGTATACATCATTCTGGAAGGCAATCTGACAGTCTGCACTAAGGGTCAGAAATATACCTATAACTTTGGGTGCTACTACCCCATCCTGGGAATTTATCCCAGGAGAAGGCCTTCCAGTCTTTCCTCTTTTCCTAGAAATGGCTAAGTTCATCCCCGTACAAGTCTCCTCCCTGACTATTTTCCCATCTAGAACCTCATTCCCCCAGAGTTTCTCATGATTGGATATTGTGTTAGTCAGTTTTTCGTTGCTACAATGAAATTCCTGAGGTAAGCTGCTTATGAAGAAAAGAGGTTTATTTAGCTCATGGTTTTGGAGGTTCAAAACTAAAGGTTGAGCCACCCCATTGGTTCAGCCTCTGGAGAGGGGAGTAGATGACATCACACATAGCAGAGTGTGTAAGAGCAAGTGGTCACATCTGGAACCAGGAAGGAGAGAGAGATTGAGAGAGGAGGAAGGAAGGAGGGAGGGAGGGAGGGAGAGGGAGGGGCCAGGCTAGCCCATTTTATAACAATCCCCATGAAAGCTCTGCCAAGGTGCTGTAGGAGAACTACCTTAATCCCTGTTCAGGGCAGCAGCCCCCACAACCAGGGACCTCCCACTAGGCCCCACCTACCACCTCCAATACTGCCACAAGCCTCCAACACAGACACAGCAGATGTCTAGTCAGTTCCAATGTCACCACCTACAAGTGTGCACTCAGGGTCACCTGTCCATACTGTTCCCTCCCCCATACCCCTTCCTTTTATTTGACCCTGCATTATTTTCTCCCTTGCACCTGCCGATCTCTGGCATTCCCTTACTTTTGTTGGATCACTAATTTGTTCTGTGCCTTGGCTCCACTCCATCCTAAGTCCCTTGAGAGATGGCTTTAGGTGCACTTGCTCTCTGCTGTGCCTCATCACCCGGCACATGGTAAAAGGCATCATAGTTGGGAGAATAAATGTCTATTGGTGACGCCACCACCTAGGATATAGGGAACAGCTGAAACTTGACTGCCCTGGAACCCAGGCAGCCCTTCTGCAAACAAAGTGCTCTTGTTAACCTTCAAGTGCGAAAGGCACCTCTGCATGGGGCCAGGCGGCCCTGGCTGTAGCTTCTCCCAGCAGAATGGCTGCCTTTCAGACGTGGACTACAAGGCCCACACTCTGCTCTTCCTCTAAGCTCTTCTCTGTCTTGGCTTCCAAAACAAAGAGGCAAAGAGGATTGGCTGGGGCAGAGGCTCTGTCAAAATAACACCCAAGCCACACTTAATTAAGAGAGTAATCTGAAGACTCTCAAGGCAGACAATGGAAACATTAAGAGTTTCCACCAAAGGAAACCTGAACTTGGCCAAGTGGGCTGGGTCACCAGAAGCCTCTGTGAACACTCAGAGAAGTGGAAAGCTTCTTGCTTGGCCTGGGGGGAGGGCAGGCGGGTGAAGTGGGGGTGGGTAAGGAGAAGGTGAGAGAAAGGGAACCTGGGCCCCCCAGTCTGTGCTTCACAAACACATTCTCTCTCTCTCTCTCTCTCTCTCTCTCTCTCTCTCTCTCTCTCTCTTCTCCTTTCTTCTTTTGCTTTTTGGTTTTTTTGAGACAGCGTCTCACTATGTAGCCCAGGATGGCCTGGTTCTTACAATCTTCCTTCTTCAGCCTTATGAGCACTGGAATGACACGTGCACACTGCAGTGCCTGGCTTCTCTTTTTCTTTGTTACAAACTAAAACATATTACCATAGATGATCCAAAGAGGAAAACTGCAGATGGAGGCGCAGCTCAGTGGCAGAGAGCTTACCTAGCATGTGTAAGGCTGTGGGTTCAGCCTCCAGCACCATCTCCTTGTTCATCCCCCACACTGGGGATGAACCCAGAGCCTCGTGCATGCTAAGCAAACACTAAACCACTAAGCTACATCCTCAGCCCAAACACTGTCTCCTTGTAATGTTTTCTTCTCTTGGTTGTTTTCTGGTTGTTGGCATAAACATGCTAATAAGCAAAAAAACATAAACAGTAAAAATGTACACCATGTACTGCCTTAGACATCGCTTTTCTCACCTTATCATTTACTGTGAGCATTTGCTTGTGCCGTTAGGTGCTAGTCAATGCTGTTATTTCGTGACTATATAGTATTCCGCTGTACGGCTGTATCATCCAATTAGTCCCCTGCCGTTGGACATTTAGGCTGTTTCCAAGTTTTTAAAAATTTTGTTTGCTTGTTTCCAATTTTTTATGAGAAGCTTGGAGGCGACTATTTCTGCACTTCACACATGACTATTTCCGAGGCTAATTCCTGAAGCAGCATCTCTGTGTGAAGTCGTTTTTTTCACACAGCACACTCATTAATCTGAGAGTGAGACTAACTGTGGTCCCACTCCCTTATTTTTTGGTCTCTTCACTTAACACTAAGTTCTGTCACACAGAGCTAGGGACAAGACACAAAATTCATAGTCAAATGCAAATTCCTTTCTTCAAAGGAGCTTGTATTTCAAAGAAAATCTTTTGAATTTTTGATCTGAACAAACATGAAACAAATTAAGAAAACATAAAACAAATTAAGAAAACACAAAAAGTGACCAATTGCTTAATCAAATCAATTAACAGAAGAAAATTAATAGGAGACCTGGCCTTTCCTGTTTTCCTCCATTAAATAACTAGCTAGCTAATTGCCTAATTACTTATTAAGTCTGCACGTGCATTAAGTCTGAGTGTGTGCTATCTGATGCCTGGCTACTTCTTTTTTGTCTTTGGTTGGAATGGGGTTTGAACTCAGGGCTTCCCACTCGCTCTACCACTTGAGCTACACCTACATCCATTTTGCCTGGGTTGTTTTGGAGATGGGAGTCTCACAAACTGTTTGCCTGGGCTAGTCTAGGGTTCTCCCAATCTCAGCTTCCCAAGTAGTTAGGATTACAAGCATAAGCCACAGCACCAGGCTAAGAGAGGCTGCTTAATTGGCCTTTCTAACCCCCTTCTCAAATTTTTTTTTTTTTTGCTCCTTACTATAGAAAATGAAAAGGCCAAAATTCACTTTCCCAGACCCCCAAAGCTAAAGATGACCTGTCTTTGCTCAGTGAGAACCTATTGAGGGATTCTGGAAGCTGTTTCCCCTGCATAATGAAAGGGAAAAAAGTCACAAAACAAGGTTCTGCCGCCTTGGACCTGTGCTCTCTTCCCAACCTTTGACTCTTGTCACAATAGTGCATGATTCCAGGAGCTATGGCAGCCATGTTGTAACCAAGAGGCAATAAGCCTAAGAATAAAAATAAATCATGATAATGAGGAGTCCTCCCTTACATCCTGGGGCTGCTATATCTACCTAGAGATACTCTGAAATCTAACTACCAAATAAATGTCTTTCGAGTTTAACTTAGTGGTTCTCAGCTTTAGCATAAGGCCACGGCCCAGCCCTGAAAAATCAAGAACCAGTGGTTTATTTTTCATTTTTTTGGTATGACTGGATTTTGAGCTCAGGGCTTCATGCTTACAAAGTGGGCATTCTACTGCTTGGGCCACACTTCCAGTCTATTTTGCTCTGGTTATTTTGGAGATGGGATCTCGTGAACTATTTATTGACTGGCCTTGAGTCATGATCCTCCTGATCTCAACCTCCTAAGTAGCTAGGATTATAGGTGTGTGCCACCTGTACGCAGCTTCAGAACCAGTGGTTTAAGCCAGTGCTTCTCAACTGCTAATTGCATACAAGTCACATAGGAATTGTGTGAAGATGTGCTCCCTGATCCACTGGGTACAAACTGAGGCCTGGGTGTACTCTTAGCAAGTCAGTGAGGCCAGTCCAGGGGCCACTGTTACTCTGGCTGAAGGCATCCTAACTGGTACATCCTCTTTCTGAAAGCAAAGGCCATCCTGATGTCATGGTGGGGCAGTGGGGGGGCAGTGGGGGGTAGTTCGCTGGAACTGTGGAGATAGCAGGAAAGGCTCCTCTTGGCCAGAGGTCTGTTAGCTGCTCTGTGTCACCAGCCCCTAGCTGTAGCCCCAGAGTTCAGAAGTTACCAATCAGCTGGTGGTAAGTCGAATCCCTGGTCACCAGGCTGCAGGCTGCTTGCCAAAGTCCTGTCCTGCTCTTGCTGCCTTAGCCAGGCCAGCCCTTCTGACCCAACACCCCAGGACTACCAGGCCCAGGCCACAGGGGTGCCATCCAGAGCTCCTCCTTCCACCCAGGCCTTGGCCAGCTATGTGCTTAGCTGGCCATCGGGGGGGTGGCCCTGCAGGTAGCATTCTTTTTCCTTAGTTCTGTTGGTCATGATTAAAAATCCAGCATCTAAAATTAGTGGTGGGAGGACAGGAGGGCAAAACTGGTCCTGTTTGGGGGTTGGTGCCAGTGGGGTATGGGAGGAGGATATAAAGAAAGGATGTAGGAGGGTGAACATGGTGAAAATATTAGGTACGCATGTATGAAAATGGAAAAATGAGAACTGTTGAAACTATTCCAGGAATGGGGGAAGGGGAGAATAAAGGAGAATGATGGAGGAGGTAAATTCAAGTAAGATATATTGTAAGCACTTTTGTAAATGTCGCAGTTGTACCCTCAGTATAACAATAGGATAATAAAAATTTAAAAATAAAATGAAATCGGTGGTGATGAAAGTTTTGGACCAGCAAGAAAGCATTCTGGCAGAGGCCTCCCCATCCTCTACCTGGTCCTTGACTCCCTCTTCCAGCCTATCAGGGAGGCTGTACCTGCTCCTGAGCAGTCCAACAGCCCAGTCCATCTGCTCTATGGTTCTAAACATCCC
This sequence comes from Castor canadensis, assembly GCF_047511655.1. Classification (NCBI taxonomy): domain Eukaryota; kingdom Metazoa; phylum Chordata; class Mammalia; order Rodentia; family Castoridae; genus Castor; species Castor canadensis. Next base: position 37,372,893 of record NC_133388.1, on the reverse strand, counting down.
AGAGAGGCCATCAGTGATCCCCTGTGCCACCCATGACCTCTCCTTCTCCCCCGCATGTCCACCTCCACCCAGCTGTTCCTTCTATAGCAAAATCTTCCAGCCAGACTTCCCATCCCGTCTCCACTCCCCTGTGCCCATTCCCTCCTAGACTCCTAGGCCTGGGTCCCAACCACCCTCCAAGCTGCACTGACCTCCAACTCAAGTCTGCACAGTTCAGGGCTGTCCTTGGGTCTCTAGACCCACCGGCCATGGCTGGCATAGGTCAGTCCCCTCTCCCCACCTTTCCACACACCTGCCCATGGGCACTTGCAGGACCGGCCACTGGTTTCACGCTCAACTCTGTGCACCCACTCCTCTTCTTCAGCTTCCTCCTCCTGACCTTTGCTCCTCTGCCGTTGTGACTACCAGCCACCGTGGACCTCATGTATCCAACTGAACCCTGAACTTGCCCTGCCGTCACCATCCACTCAACTGCTCACAAGAAGTTCCCCTTGATTCGTCCCTTCCACTTCACCCTTAAGTCCGTCAGCTCAACTTTCAAAATACAACAGCTTCTTAATCCATCCCTTTTGGTCACCTCCAAAGTGACTCCCCTAGCTGTCACCTCCATTGTGACCTCTTGCAGTGCCCCTAACTGGTCTCCCCACTTGCCCCCAATCATCTGTTCTCCACTGGGCAGATAGAGCAATCCTAGTAAGCCTGTCACACCTCATCCCTCCTCTGTCCTAAACCTCCATGGCCTCCATCGGTCACAGAAAAAGGTGGACCCCACAAGCCCTGGTGGCTGGCTCTGCCTGCCCCTTTCCCCCAATCACCAAAGCCCTCTTCTTGCTCTCTGCATTCAGGCCCTATGTCTCATACATGCCAGATCCCCTCTGGACTCAGAACCTCCGTGCTTGCTGTTCCTGGTGCCTGAAATGTCTTTCCCCTGAAGTGCCCTGACTTCATTCAGGCCTCTCTCTGCTCTGTCTTCTCTTCAGAGGACTTCTTGACCCCTCTGCAGTAACTCCTTGCCCCTAACTCACTCCACACTTCTGTTAAATATTAACTTCTCTCTCTCTCTCTCTGTCTCTCTCTCTCTCTCTCTCTCTCTCTCTCTCTCTCTCTCTCTCTCTCTCTCTCTCTCTCGGCAGTACTGGAGTTTGAACTCAGGGCCTCATGCTTGCTAGGCAGATGCTCTACCACTTAAGCCCCTCCACCAGCCCTGTTCTTCATTGGGTATTTTCAAGATAGGATCTCATGAACTATTTGCCAGGGCTGGCTTCGAATGGCATTTCTCCTGATCTCTGCCTCTTGAGTAGCTAGGATTACAGGAGAGCAGGGCCTTGTCTGTCCCATTCACAGCCAATGATAGGGCCCAGCACAGCTCCTGGCAATGGCAAGAAGTGAGTGACCAAGTGAGTGAACTCACTGCCTCAAACACTATGAGGAAGGTGCCTGGCCCAGGCTGATGACCCAGAGGCCACCTGTGCCCCTCAGTACTGCCTCTGGGGAGGAAGCAGGGTGGTGTTCCAGGGATGGTTCCATAGTCACTTGTGTCATGGCTGTTGCTCTTGTGTCCTGGCCCCCGGGAACCCCCTGGGCCAGCCCCGTGGGGGGCCCAGGTCTCCAAGGCCTAGAGATCAGGGCTTCCCCACCTCCCCAGGTGGAATCGCTGGGCTAGGGGTAGGAGCCCTGGGGAGGCCTCTGAGGACTGATGGCTGCCCCATGTCCTCTGCCACTTCGGTGCAGTTTCCCTGGTGGGCAGCATGAGTCTCTGCATGGTCCCCTCAGCCCACTGCTAGGGACTGATTTGTATCCCTCTAAATTCCCGTGTCAAAGTCCTAATGTTCAATGTGACTGTTTTTGGAGGTTGGGTCTTTAGTGAGTGTTCAGTGAGGATTTAGAGGTGGAGCCCTGATCCGAGAGGATTAGTGGGAGACGCGAGAAAGAGCAAGGCATTCCCTGCTCTTCCTCTGCCTCCTACCCTCCTCCTCCTTCCTGCTCCCTACCTTCTCTCCTCTCATCCCTCCCCCTCTTTGTCTCCCCTCTTCCCCTCCCTCACAGAAGAGGCCACCGCAAGGTAGCAGCTGCCTGCCAATCTAGAGAATAGACCTTAAAATGAAACCTACCTTGCTGGCATCTTGACCTTGGACTTCTAGCCTCCCAAACAATGAAAAATCAATCTGTTGCCTAAGAATCCAGACTGCGGCAGCCTGAGTAGACCAGTGCACCCACCTCGGAGGCTCAGTCGTCCTAGGGTGAGAGGAACCACCCTGGAGTGAGCAGGGAAAATAAATAAAGAAACACATACTGCCCCTGAAGCCCTACCCTTGGAAATTCACTGGTGAAGAACAAGAAGGATGTGATGCTCTATCTCCTCCCAGAAGCCACACAGGCCCAACTTACCTGTTCTTCCCCAGTGACCCCTCCCTCAGCTAAGGTCCTCTTCAGCCCCCAGCCCTCACCTCCCCCATGGCCTGGGGAAATCTCTCACTTCCCCCTCCCCACACACACACTAAATGAGGTGTCTGTGGCAGCTGGTTTCCTCCAAGTAGCACAGATTCCTTAAAATTTACTAGGGACAAAGTGAAAACAAAGGAAAGAAATCAGGGAAGCTGGTTAGGGAGCAGGTCCTGGGAGCCATCCCCAGAGCCTGATCCATTTGGTTTGGGCCGAGGCCTGGAGCCTGCATTTTAAGCAAAACATTCTGGTCTTTTCACACTGAAATGACCCTCAGATGACGCTATGAATGAGACCGCAAGGAATGCTGATGCCCTGGCTCTGGCAACCCCTGCTTTCTCTGGTCTGGGTGAATCCTGGACATCAGGACTCAAAAGTCCTCTCCCCAACTCCAGTTCTTTCTCTCTGACTCTGCTGTGCAGCCAGGGTTGAGAGTCACAGCTTACCAGGCACTCTGGGAACAAGTGTTGACCTGAGTGAGTGGCTGGGTCGATTCTAGCATCTTCTGGGGAGGGGTGAGTCATGGCTCCATATTGCCAGCTGTGAACAATTCGGTCTGGCGGCGTCTCCCTGGGCGCCCCAGCCAGGCCTCTGCTGGTTACTGGGAAAATACAAAGAGACATGGGCTCTCTCAGAGTTTCCACCCCATGGAAGCCAGCACTGGGAAGTGGTTTGCAGCCAGGCTGGGCGACGTGATGAAGTGTAGGAAGGGGTTGGGGAACAGCTGCCAGCCACCGGTATCCACACTGTGCCAGGCTGGCTCTGGGCACAGGCTGTGTCTAGGCTGGCCGAAACTTTCCATCAGATCTGCTTGGAGAGTGTCATGGGTGAGAGAATGAGGTACACAGAATTGAGGTGCCCAGCCTTGAAGGCAGGTGTATCCAACCTCGACCAGTCCTGCCTCCAGGAACTGCATGGTACAGAAATAGGCTCCAGGATGCAGCCCTGGGTTTGCCTCCTGAGTTCTGTGGGGGGCTGCGGGAACATGCTGCCCAGGGGTAGGACCCCTCCATCAGTGGGATGAAGGTGAGCCCCCTCATACACACACACACACACTCAAGCCTCTGTGTCCCATTTCACCTGCTCTGGCCTGACCTCACCCACCAGACCATGAGATCCAGTAGAGGGGACAGGCAGGATTCCCATCTCACTCACATTTACTGCTTACTCCCACCTCCCCAGGACAGAGCAGGGGCTGTGAGTGGTAGGGAAGACCTGAGGTGGCCTAGTGGCTGCAAAGTCCAAGGTAGCCTGGGATTGGAGAGACAGCAGAGAAGCCAGTGGTCCAGACCTAGCTGAGCTGCCATCAGCTGTGCCTGGGGATCCTCAGCTGCAAATGGAGAATCCTATCACATGGGTCCAGGAGCATCGCTCTGAGGAGCAAATGAGACAAAGCACCACAATAAATAAATGACCAGTCATTGTTCTAAGGGTTACTGTCACTATTGTCATTACAGTACCATTGCCTATTTCCCAGTTTGGCTCTGGACCAGTCCCAGTTACAGATCTTAAACTTTGAGATTGGGCTACTTACTCCTCTGGGCTTCTTCAGCCTCATTCTGGGGAAAGTCCAACTTGGTGGCATTTATAATAAATGACCTTGGTGGACCTGAGCTATGATAATTGTTAAGCCAGTGATGTTCAGCCTTGGTTGCATATTAAAATCACCTGGGGAGCTTTTTAAAATTCCAATACTCCAAAGCCGGGCATGGTGGTACATGCCTGTAATTCCAGCACATGGGAGGCTGAGGCAGAAAGATGAGAATTTGAGGTCAGCCTGGACTACATAGTGAGACTCTATCCCAAAAACCAAAACCAAACAAGCAAAAAGATCCTGATGCTCCAAAATTATAATCCCTGGGAGTGGAAGCCAGACACAGGCATTTTTGAAGCTCCCAGGAGACCCCAGCCACCAAACCTGGGAAGCAGTATTCTAAGCGACTCTCAAGCCTCAAACCCAGGACAGGCCACCCTGCAGTGGCTGTAGAGTCAGGGGAGTTTGGCTCCTGTCCTATCAGCTATCTGATTTTAGGATTGCTCACACTCTTAAAATGGAGAATGATACCCACTTACAGTTGGGTTTTGAAGACTAGCTGTAAATTAAATAGGGTGCTTGACATATAATAGACATTTATTGTACATAATTATTATAGTCTACAGCTCAAAATCCTTCAGTGATTGGGTCTTTTTCCAACATGTCCAACACACTCACACACACAAAGACACACACACACACACACACACACACTACATTTTACATACTTTTTCCCGAGATTACCTAAATCCTACTGTAAGCCTTGCCAAAAATGTATCCCCCAAAAATGCAAACTGGGTATCACCTCTGAACCCCTTGCAGGTCATCTTTAGGTCCCATTCACAAGGTGCTGCCAGAGGACTCTGAAGGGCAGGCTTTTCTCATGGGAGTAATCAGCTCCCTGGGTTAGGAATGGAGAGGGTCACCAATGGTCCACCCACCCAAAGCTGCACAGTCTGATTCAAATGTTATGTTTCCTGGCCTTGATGCTGATTGGAAGCTCTGGCAGTTGAATGCTTTTGACTAATTAAGATGCAAACATAAATCAATTATTACTTATTAAATGCATTTGTTTTTCTCAACAAACTTCTCAAGTATGAGTTTTCTAGAGAAAAATCCAGTCAGTACAAAGGATCACTGCTAATGGCACATCAGGGACCCCAACAGGATGCGACAGACCACAGGTGGTGACCCTTGGGCCAATTCATCTTCAGACATTGGGGCTCAGGTCAGAAGCAAGACACTGGGGCTGCCCTGGTGGGAGGGGATGACTTTGTGCTCTGAGCAAGTGGCAGGAGGCCATACCCACAGAACTGGTCTCTATCCTAGACCAGAATGACCTTCTAAGGTGAGGGTGGGGGCTTTAATGTTCCCCAGACAGAGTGTCTTCATTCAAAACCATTTACTGAGCCCTCATGTGCTCAGTCCCCAATGGCAGGATGGTATTCAGCAAAGCTCCCCACCCTCTGTCTCTTGGAGTCACAGTCTAGAGGAGGGGGCTGATCTTACTTGGACAGCCACAGGTCAACGTAGCAGAATGCTTTCAACTACATGCTGGACTGAGCTGTGCCAGACAGCCCTCTCTCCCTGTCTTGGAGAGACAAGGCCCCAAATACAAGGACAATACTAAAAGACCCACAGATGAGCTCAAATGAAAGGAAGGAAGGAAAATTCCAGATTCCAAAGAGCAAGATCTACAGCCAGAAAGAGAAGTGAGGCTGAGCCTGGGGCTGAGTGGAGGCTCATGGCGTTTTCAAAGAGAAGAGGCAGCCCCAGACGTTTGAGAGGGAGCCAGAACTGATGCCCCCAGTAGAGCATGGGGCCTTAAGAATGCCCCAGTCAGGGAAAGTAAGGCTGGAAAAACTCCCAAGCAGGCCTGAAGAAGAAGCAAAGCCCCACCTCAGCCCAGGGCTCCTCCACATGGAGGAGAGATGGACTGTCCCTCTGCATTCTACCCTGGCATGTCACCGGTCCCAGGATTCCTGTGCCAAAAAGTTCACATAACAATCCAGGACCTCCAGTGGCTCATGTCTGTAATCCTAGCTACTTGGGAGGCTAAGATGGGGAAATTCATATAGTTCAAGACTAACCCAGGCAAATAGTTTGTGAAACCCCCGTTTCCAAAATGACAAGAGCCAAATGGACAGGAGGTGTGACTCAAGCAGTAGAGCAAAGTGCAAAGCCCTGGGTTCAAACCTGTCCCCCCACCCTCCAAAAAGTTCAGGACTTAGGCTCCTGACAGAAGCAAAACCCAAAGTATTCTGATGATAGGTACATACCCAGGGCTCACAGAGCCCCCCCCACAGCAAAAACACCCCCAACTGAGCCCCCAACCCAAAAGGGAAACAAACCACTATAAGAGATAGTCAGTAAAAACAAAAACAAAACAATCAAACTCAGAGGAATCACCCTTGAAGAAGTGAAAGTAACAGAGAAACCTAAAAACATAAAATAAAAAGTTAAATGATTGCAAGAATTTTTTTTTTTTTTTGGCTATCCGTGGTAGCAATCCCAGCTACACAGTAAGCTGAAGCATGAGGATAGCAAGTTCGAGTCCAGCCTGGGCAGCTTAGTGAGACCCTGTCTCAAAATAAAACAGAAAAGAGGGAGGTGAGGGTGTAGCTCAATCGTAAAGTGCTTGCCTCGCGTGTACAAGGCCCTGGATTCAATCCCCCGTACTGAAAAATGATTGTGAAGGAAAAAAATAAGAACAGGATAATACAACAAACAAGTTGATGGAAAACTAGCAAAACAAAGTTCTAGAAATGAAAAATAAAATGTAAAAATGTTTTTATTAATATTAGTGAATTAAATAGCAGAAGGAGAAGTAGCTAAAGAGACATTTAGCAAACTGAATGACGCCTCTGAAAAAAATCACCCTGCCAGCAGCACCAAGGGAAAGAAAAGAAAAATACAGAATGCTATGGAAATAATTGTGGTTAAGAGACAGGGAGGAAACAATGGGAGGACCTGATACACCTTAGCTAACTAAGCATTTCTAGAAGGAAAGTAGGGAGAGAGTTGGGAGGGGGCAATATTTAAAGAGATGATGGCTGGGAATTGATCAAAATTGAAGGAATATTTAAATCTTCTGATTGCATGAACACTTGGAGGCCTAAGACTATATAACACATGTTCATATGTTAAAAAAAAGTGAGACATATTAAAATATGAAAGGGTTTATTTGAGCACACAGCAACGCATAAGTAGGGCAGCCCCAAATCAAAAGGGCTTGGGGTTCTGCCACAGCTGCAGGAGGGGAAGCTGAATAAAGAAACCTCCTGGTCCAGGGGACTGGTGGAGTGGCTCAAGTGGTAGAGCACCTGCCTAGAATGCATGAGGTCCAGAGTTCAAACCCCAATACCACCAAAAAATAAACAATAACAACAACAAAAAGAAACCAGTGGGTTGGGTAAATGTGAGCAGTTGCCTTACTTGGGCACTTGGAAAGTCTGAGACAACATAACTAATGCCTGCTTGGGTATCTGTGATTCACTGAGCGTAAGTTCTGTTTTCTTTGAAAATCTGAGTTAGGTTTTGTTTTATGCACACGGGTACAAACCAACCAGCATTAGAGCCACCTGAGTCTACTGGTCCCCTTAATCGTAACAGGTACTCAGTGAAATGTCTGGAGATCAGCAAAAATGAGCAGGCAAATATAACAGTGTCATGAATAAGTAAGGGTGGGGGAGCTGCTCCTCCCTTGGGGGGAGGGGGGAGTTAATATTGATGTGTCACCTGGGCTTAGCTCTGGTACCCACCTGTTTGGTCAAATGGTAGTTTGGGTGCTGCTACAAAGGTATTTTTATGTGATTTAGCATTTATAGTCAGTGCACCTTCAGGTTAAGCAGCTCACCCTCCATATTGTGGATGAGCCTTGTCCAATCAGGTGACGAGCTTGAGAGCAAAGGCTGCTGTTTCAGGAGAAGAAATTCTGACTCAAGATTGCAGCATAGAAACCTCACCTTATTTTACAGCCTACTGCCTTGAGTATTTTGAACTCGAGGCTGTATCTCTGGAGAGTGGGGGTGTAGCTCAGTGGTAAAGGACATGCTTAGCACACGACAGGACCTGGGTTTGATCACCAGCACCCCACCAAAGAAAAGTCTGTGCCAGAATCTTGCTGGGATGCAGAGAGTTTGCCTAGCATGTGCAGAGGCCTGGGCCTCCATCTTTGGTGCCACAAAAACAAACAAATAAATAAACAAAACTTGCAACTTCAAATCAGCCCCTATTGAATTTCCATGGATTTGGGACTTGTCAGCCCACACAGTCATGTGAGCCAACTCCTTAAAAGCAAAATCTTTCTGTCTGTCTGTCTCTCTGTCTTACAGAGCCCTGAAGGCAGAGGAGTTAACTATCCAGAGAGGGCAGAGCGCTTTGTGAACAGAAGCAGTGGCTGGGGTCCAAGTCCTGAGTCTGGGGACAGATCGTGCTGAACCGTGAAAGAATTTGGGGCTTTTTCCTAGGAGCAAGTGGAAGTCTACTGGGATTTTTGGAGGGGGATTCCACAGTTCCGGAGCTAGATGACCCAGGGCTGGATCTAAACCCAGGTCTTCTTGACCCCAGCGTTGATGCTTTGTCCCCAGTCCCACCCCACCTAGACAAGTTGGGGATGTTTGTTGTTAATTGGGGGCCCAACATGTATTTTACCCTTCTTTAGAAAGCAGCACTCAGGCCTGGAGTTGTGGTGCATACCTGTAATCCCAACTGCACAGGAGATGGAGACAGGAGGATTGGGGTCTGAGGCCAACCTGGGCAAAGTTAACATAAGACCATATCTGATAAACCAAAAGCAAAAGGACTGGAGGCATGGCTCAAGTGAGCCTGCAAGCTCAAGACCCTGAGTTCAAACCCCAGCAACCCATGCGCACACCACACACACACAGTAGCACTCATAGTCTCATATTTCACTTTTAGGGAAGGGTTCTCTCTCAATTTCCCTATCTCTCTCTCTCTCCCTCTCCCTCTCCCTCTCTCTCTCTTCTTCTCTCTGACTCTCTCTCTGTCTCTGTGCACAGTCTTGCTGGAGCTGTCATTCCAGCTCCCTTCCCCAGGCCTCTGAATCCTGAGCAGAGAGACCAAAGATGAAGGCGGATTGTTATAAACTGACCTGACACCTCCTCTCTCTCTCAGGCACAGCTCCTTCCTGTATGATTTTCCACCACGCGTGATGCAACTGAGGCCATTACTAGAAGCTGAACAGATGTCAGCGCCATGCTCTTGGACCTTCAGAACTGTAAACTAAATGTATTGCTTTTCTTTATAAATTTCCAGTCTCAGGTATTTTGTTACAGCAACAGAAAATAGACTGAGACAGTCTCTGTTACACATAAAAATCAATCTCTGTCAACCCATAGACTGATTCTGTGTGTAAGGGTTAAGACCACTCAGTGAGAGGAAGGTAGATTCTTCTGCAGCAGTGTGGGGACTTCCAAGCAATCATCAATCTCAGCTGGGGACAATCCTGCTTGCTGCAGAATTGATTCCACTCTCTTTGAGAGTCTAATAGTTCATGGATATATTTGCTGCTGTGAGGCCTGAAGGGAATGCCAAGAGGCGAGTTCAAGGCTGCAGCTGGGCCCCCCGTGTGCATAATGGGACTGCCCTGGTTCCTCTCCTCCACCCGGGTGGCAGCTGAGGACTGGGGCCAGATTCCTGAGAAGATATCTCTTTGCAAAGGAGGCCAGGAGCGCCTTCAGGGAGCTGGATTTTATCATTCTCCTGTTCGAGTCACTATGACCATGCCCAGACACCAAAGGGCTCAGTGCAAAATGGAAGGGAGAGAGGACGAGTGAAGGGACAGAAGGAAGAATTTCCTCATTTTCTTCCTCGGAGAAAACTAGAAACCCACAATTCCCTGGGCAAGGCTGACGTGTGGCCAGAATGTGTCAGAATTATTTAAATATTGAAAGGCTTCCATCCTGGTTTGTTGGTAACCTTCCTCCCACAAAACCCCCTCCAGTGCTCTGGCTGCTCCTGCCCCTACCTCCAGGCCCCTGCCCCAGTCCCTCCAGCTGCAGTCAGTTCTGTGTGGTTAGCACGCATGGGTGCCAGGTGCTATGTGGTCTGTCACCTGTGCTCACAGAGTCTTCTGTGCCTATGAGAGCAGCTGCTTTCTGGATGACAGGTTTGGCATGGTAATGCCCATAAAAACCACTCAGCTAAGACCACAGGGGCAGATGCATATGGGGAAGTGTATGAAATCAAGTGGCACTTGGCACTCCTGCCTGTTCTTGTGTGCAGGTAGTGGCTGGCACAGTGTTTTTGGGGTGCCACGCTGTCTGGGCTGTGTCCGAAAAGCCTGTGACCTCAGAACCACAAAACCCTGCCCTGACTCTGTATGCCTAGCTGTGTGACCTTGAGCAACTTTCTTAGCCTCTCTGAACATCTATAACCACCCCCCGCCACCACACAAGGTTGCTTGAAAGATAAACGTATTGAAAATTTGGAGCTCAGCCCCTCTGCTCAAGGTCCTGTGCTGAACCAGGACCTGTAAATATAGCAGTGAAGAACCCAACCCTGCACACTGGCTCCTGCTGTTCCCAGGACTCTGGTCCCTGGTGATGGTTACCAGGAGGCTGGGCTGTAACTAGGAGCCCCCTCCACCAAGGAGAGCTTCCCTCCTCTGCTGTCCTGGGGATGGCAAACAGGCACAGGGCTGGGGGGGCTCTCTTCCTGCGGCCTCTGCTCTGTCTGGTTTCTGGGGAGTGTGGCTTGTTGCTCCACTAGGACTCATCAGTGTGTAGACGGCCCACTCTTCCCAACTCCGTCTCACACTGCACTTGTTCTGTGTACACACGAGCACCTGTCACACATTCACACACACTTGCATATTCATGCATGCTTGCACACGAGCTCTACACACATACACCCCCCTCCACTCACCCACACATGCATGCTCACATCTACTCCCAAGAACATGCAAAACCCAAAGTGCATTATGTAAATTATTTTAGGTCGATCACACACAAGTTTAACTTTTTAATAGAGATTTATGTTAATATGTAACAGAGAAAAATGACAAACTTATCAAAGTAGGAATTTCACAGCAATGATTGCTTAGGATAAGGCTTGGTTTTTTACATTTTTTTTGGCGACACTGGGGTTTGAACTCAGGACCTCACACTTGCTAGGCAGGAGCTCTTACTGCTTGAACCCCTCCACCAGCCTAAATATAAGGCTAAAGTGGGAGGGAGAAAGGAAAAGCAGGAGTGAGTTCCTTTGAAGGGAAAATCAGGATTGGGGAAAGCACAGCAAAAGTTGTGTGAATGACACCCAAAGGCTCTCTGCTTGAGGAACATGGTGGTGGGAGCAGGAGCTGGGGACCCTGCATGAACAGTGGTCAGCAGAAGGTGTTAGCACCTCTGGGTGCCACAGGCCATGAGGCCAACAAGAGACACCAGGGACCTGCCTAGAAGAGGGAAGTTTCATGCATTTATTCTCATTGCTTTCTGGGCCTGCTTAAGAAATTTTTGCCCTCTCCTGGCTTGTGGAGATACTCTCTACATCTTCTAGAAGGTTTTAGAGTTTTAGTTTTTATGCAGAGGTGTGTAAAATTTTTTAAATTAATTTTTGTGTATGGTGTGAGGTAGGGATCAAGATTCATTTTTCTTTTATTTAATACAAATAACTAGCTGTTGCAGCACAATTAGTTGCCATTCCTGTCCTTTGCCCACTGAATTGTCTCAAAGTTTTTATTGGAATCAATGGATTGTATTTTGTGTGGCTCTCTTTCTGGACTTTTGTATCCTGTGGATGTCTTCATGTATGTTTTGCCAGTATACTATGACGATTATCATGGTTTTATAATGTGTAAGTCATACAATTTTTGCTTCTTTTTCACCATTATTTTGGCTTCCTTACGTACTTTGCATTTCTATACAAATTTTAGGACCAGTTTGTTCTGATAAGATTTTGGTTAGGATTGCACTGTGAATCTATTATATTGAATTTAAGAAACAATATATTGACAATGTTGATTCTTTTTGGGGGGGCAGTATGGGGTTTGAACTCAGCACCTCATGCTTGCTAGGCAGGCACTGTACTGCTTGAGTCACTCTGCCAGTCCAACATTGATTCTTTCAATCCACTGAAAATAATATAAAATACGTAGGAATAATTAAAATAAAAGATATGCAAGATGTATTTGTTAAAAACTACAGCTCATTGTTGAGAGAAATTAAAGACCTAAATAGACAGCACGGTGATATATCATGTTCACAGACTGAAAGAATCAATCCACTCCCACTTTGGTGCCTGGCCCCCTTCACACACCCACTCCCACAGCACTGACTTCCCAAGTAGAGCTTTAGCCACGAGCTGAAGTGTCACTCAATCTCAAAGATTCAGCATTTTAATCTATAAAATGGAAAATGGCCTATGTGCCTTGATTTATTTACTTAAATGACTAGACATTAGGCTATCCTCTGAGTTGGGGACCACAGTTCTGCCTTGCTTTAGCTCCACCAAATTCACACCTGGAGTCAATGAGGACTTCTGATGGACTCTGGTTGGTTGGTTGGTTGTTTTATATGGTACTCTGCTTTTTAATTAAGAAAATTATTTTATTTTTGAGACAGGATATATTTAATCTTGGCTAACCTTGAAATTGAATTCCTCCTGCCACAGCCTTCTGCTCCTGAGTGCTGGGATTATAGACCACCACATTCAGCACTCTGGTTATTTAAAAAGTTCAGTTAACTCCAACGTGGGGACTGATGATTACTGAGACTATACCTTTTGGATTTGATACATGTGCATGGATGAACTCTTCAAACAAACAATTTTTGTAAATGAGGTCAAATAATTTTGCCAAGGCCACAGGGCTGACAAGTGGTGGAACTGGATTCCAGTGCCAGTCACTGGGCTCCAGAACCGCATGCTAACCATAATGCTTTGCGACATTTTAGGAGCAGCTGTCTTCCAGCCTTAAGAACCATGAAGCAAGGACCATTAGTAAAAATGCCACCAAACAGAGGAGGGCCTTTCAAGAGGCAGAGACCTGGCCCTGTTGGGACTACATTTGTCTAGTGATGGTGACAAGTGAGACAGACGAAAGGAGAGAGCAGCATCTTTGAGCCCAGAAGAGCATAGCTCTTTCTCAGTCCAACGTTATCAAGGAAATCACTCAGTCCACAGAGAGAGCAGAGGAGACATGATTGACGGCTGAAACCCGTGGAGGGGGATTATCTCCAGCCACCTTGCTGAGTCCCGAATCCCCTTCTGTCCTACTCGTCACTTCCTAGATCCAACTGTTTAAACTGAGACCACGTAAAGGACTGCTCCCAGGCATGAAGCCGGACCTAAGTCCACGCGTTAGGCACCTGCTAGGTCATGCATTTGCCCCCATCACCAGCTTCCTGGCTGGATCACAGCAGCCACCTCCCAGCCACTTTCCCCACCCCAGACCCTGCCTCTCCTCATTCACGCTCTACCCAGCAGCCAGGGTGGCTCTGCTAAAATGGTAGCCCCATCAAGTTATTTCTTTGCTCAAAAGGCTGTGTCTCCCTCTCACTCAGAGCAAACCCCCAACTCTTCCCAACAGCCTGCAAGACCCAGAAGAATTCAGATCTCTACTCCTAGATCCCAGCTCCCGCCAGTCCTCTTTTACCCTACCACAGCTGCGCAGGCATCCTGGTTCCTTGAACTAACACCAGCTGCACTCTTGCCTTCGGTCCTCTGCACTTTCCGTCCCTTTGCCTGGAGCCCTCTTGCCCCAGAGACCTGTGTGCCTCACTCCATCACCTGCTTGCACTTTTCCTAAAGTGCTACCTTCTCACAGAGGCCTTCCATCACTGCACTATTTGACAACTGAGTCCTGTGCTTGTCTGTTCAGGCTGCTATACAAGCTAACATAGACAGCCGGGTGCCAGGGGCCTGTAATCCTAGCTACTCGGGAGGCAGAGATCAAGAGGATTGCGGTTCAAGGCCAGCCCTGGGAAGATAGTTTGCCAGACCCTATCTCAAAAATATTCAACACAAAAAAGGGCTGGTGGAATGGCTCAAGGTGTAATCCCTGAGTTCAAACCACAGTACTGAAAACAACAACAAAATAACACAGACAACAGACATTTATTTCCAAGCTCTGGAGGCTGAGAAACCCAAGGTTAAGATTAAGGTGCTGACAGATTGGTGTCTGGTAATGGCCCAAATCCTGGTTCGATGGTGGCAATCTCCTTTCTGTCTCCTTAACTGGTGGATGGGGCAAGATTGCTCCCTGGGGCCTGTTTTGGAGGGACAGCTTGATTAGGCCCTTATGACTAATCACTTCCCAAAGGCCTCACCTCCCAATACCATTCATTGCCTTGGGGGCTAGAATTTCAACACACAAATTTTACCTGTAGCATCCCCCAACATTCTCAACTTCCTACTTACTTTGTTTGTTTGTTTATTTATTTGTGGTGCTTGGGTTTGAATTTAGGACTTGATGCTGTCATTTGAGCCACACCTCCATTCCTTTTTTCCCCCTGGTTATTTTTATAATAGGAGATTTTGCCCCAGCCAGCCCAGACCGAGACGAGAGGTCTCTTGAACTTTTTTGCCCAGACTGGTGTCTAACTTGATCTTCCCAATTGCAGCCTCCCAAGTAGCAAGAATTACAGGCATGACCACCAGGGCCCGACTTTGTTTTTGAGTATATTTTATAACACCACATAACATATCATAGATCTTATTTATGTTACGTTTATCATCTGTCTTCTCTCCTAGCACATACCCTCTATGAAGATGGACATTTTTATTTCCTTTGTTTTTGTGGTACCCTAGATACCTAGTACAGTGCTTGCCACACACTATGTTCTTGGAAAAACATGCTGGATTAATTTGTCATCTCACTTCACCTTTACAAACACCCAGAGAAGTAGACCCTGTCATTTCTAATAATCCGTGGTGAAGGGGTTATGTGGTTGTTGAATTTGCCCAAACAATTTGGTTTATCTGATCAAGAAACTTTCCCTAGTAATCAGAGTTGAAAATGCATCTTAAATTCAAATGCATTACCTGAACAGGTCATCATCAGCTATCAGCACCTTGGCCCAGATTAGCTCATGAAGTAGAATTCATTTTACTGGAACTTTGTTGTGCTTCCTCCATATAGATGAGCTAAGCACCATGGAAGCCAAAAAGTGAGTAGGATATAGGCCCTACCTTCCAGGGTCTTCCTGTCTTTTCAGATTAGACAGGTCCCACAGTCGAGGGTGTGGCTCAAGTGGTAGAACACCTGCCGGGCAAACACAAGGCCTTGAGGAGTTCAAACCTGCCAATAAACAAACAAAAAAGCCATTGCTAAACAAGTCTGGCACTTCCCACAGGAGTGCAATCCCAGCCTCTCTGAGTCCAAAGCCTGGGTGACATATTGGTTCCTTAATGCCTCCATGGCAGAGTGGAGACTGGATATGCTCAGAGCAAAGGAATGGCAGCATGGCTCCTCAAACTTCCTCACCCCGTGCCTTAGAAGGTTAAGAAAGAGGCTGGTGTGTGGCTCAAATGGTACACACCAAATGCCTAGCTCTGAGTTCAAACCCCAGTACCACCACCACCACCAACAAAAAAAAAAAAAAGATCAAAGTTTGGGGGAGTCTAAGGCAGCTATAATTGTAGGGCAGTCTTCTTCTTCCTTCTTTCTTCTTCCTTCTTCTTCTGCTCCTCCTCCTCCTCCTCCTTCTCCTTCTTCTGCTCCCTCCTCCTCCTTCTCCTTCTTCTCCTCCTCCTTCTTCTTCTCCTCCTCCTCCTTCTCTTCTTCCTTCTCCTCCTCCTTCTTTCTCGAGAGCTACCTCAAGCTCTGTTCCTCCTAACCTAACTGGGGCAACTGGAGATGCAGAAAGGACAAATGATAGAAGATAGACATGCATAAAGTTGGGGCCAGGTGTGTAGGGTGCTCAGATGAAGATGCACAGCAGCCTCATTGCTTCTTTTCTCTATTATTCTCTTCTTTTACTTTGTTTCTTTTCTCTTATTCTTTAAAACCTTACTTCTAAAGTCTTTCTTTTTTTCTATTCTTTACAGTCTCTTTCCTCACACTGTCCCATGTTTTCTTTAATCTCTCTTAAAGTCTCGTTGCTCAAGCGTGCACAGTCCCATGTTTCCTCTAATCTCTAGCATAACTCAGCAGCAGCAGCATCATTCTCTCAAGCAGCCCACCAATCAATCAACCACCATCAAAATCCCTTGAGTCCTCCTTCAGCAAGACTTTATATATACCGTGGTGAACAAGGAGGTGAAGCAACAGTTCTCAGGGAGGGGCGTGACATTGTAACAAGAGGAACCTGCCTTCCTACTTCTCTGAATGTAAACAACTTAGGAAAAGCAGCTGTGCTGCATTTTGCCTCTCCCTCTCTTCTGCAGCTGGGGCTGTGTCAAACTCAGCCTGCAGATCATTGAGCATAGCTGTGCTTATGTCAAGTTCTCATAGGCTTTTCATAATCCACTCCCCACACTTCTTCTCTTTTTGATTTTTTGAGACAGGGTCTCACTATGTAGCCAAGGCTGGCCTGAAACTCATGATCTTCCTGCCTCAGCCTCCCAAGTTCTGGGATTACAGGTATGCACCACCATGCCCAGGAAGAGCTATCTTTGAAGGAGAGCTAAATTTGCCTTGGAATTTAGTTCATCCCCAAAAGAGCTTAAAAACAAGTCTTGAAGAGATTGAACTAATCTACTCGTGACTTAACTGTCTGCCAGAATCCATTACTCCTTAAAAAAACTAAAACAAAATCTGGCACTCTACAATGTCAAATTCATAATACCTGGAATGTAATTTAAAAGTTAACATATAGACTGGGTTTAGTGCACAACTACAGTCTTAACCACTTGAGAAATGGAGGTGCAAAAAAATAAAAGTAAAAAGTTCTCGCCATCCACAGCCTCCAGATGGTAGAAACCACAATACATGGTTCATCAGTTTTCTTCCTTCAACTTAAAGAGTTAAGCTCCTTTATCTTATTTTACCTTTGGGGCTGGTAGAGAGGTTCAAGTGGGAAGCCTGAGGCACTGAGTTCAAATCCCAGTGCTGCCCCCCACCCAAAAAAGTTTATTTCACTTTAGCTTTTGAAAGGTATTTTCACTGGACATGATATCTAATTTATCATTGTTTTTTCTTTCAGCACTGTAAAAAATATCATTCCATCTTCTCCTGGCTTGTATAATTTCCACAAGGAATCTACTGTACATCTTACATTTGTTCCATTATCTTTTCAAAAATGTCTGCATACCTCTTATTGTTGGCTACTTTTTTTTTTTTTTGGTAGTGCTGGAGTTTGAACTCAGAGCCTTTCTCTTGCTAGGCAAGTGTTCTATCTCTTGAGTTACTCCCCCAGCTCTTAAGATTGTCTTTTTATCATGAGTTTTTGCTGATGTTTTAACAATATTTGTTATCCCTCATTCCTCAAAAGTTGAAGGCACTCATTGCCAGAACTGTTAGAGGCTGTCCCTTAACAGATGGCATTTGGACTCAGTCAAAGGAATATAGAGCATATGACATGTCAAAAACCGAGTGAATGTAACCTGTTTTTCCATCTCATTAAAATAAAACTTCCCAAAGGAAATAAAAATAATAGCCAAGTATTGTGGCTTACACCATTTGTAGACTGTATCTGGGGAAAACTGGAAGTGTACTCTCTTTAGTCTCACATTGCACATGAACTGGTCCAAAATTTATCAACAGTAAATGGGGTAAGTCAAAGACATATGTTGTAAAATCCAGAGCAATCTATTTTAACAATAAAAACAAAAACAGCTAGCTAAAGAGGGACAGTGGGGAGAGTATGAATCATAAAAATGCTCCATTAATAAACATAACAAGGCAGAAAAATGAACAAAGAAAATGTTTACAGTAAATGTCTAAATATCCCAATTGAAGGCAGAGGCAAGAGGATCAGGAGTTCAAGGCCAGCCTGGACATCACAGCAAGACCCTGTCTTAAAATAAAACAACAAAGGTAAACATAGAGTTACCATAGAATTTAGAAATTCCACACTCTAGTACATACCCAAGAGAACTGAAAATACATGCTCACAGCATTACTATTTATCATAGCCAAAAAATGGATACCGCTCAAGCTTCCAACCTGATAAGTGATAAACACCGGTGGGGCACATGCATACCAAGGAGTATTAGTCTGAAGTAGAGGAAATGAAATACTGATACCACATACGTATGGATGAACCTTGAAAAAATTATGCTAAGTGAAAGAAACCAGACACAAAAGGCCACATATTGTGTTATTTCATTTCTATGAAATGTTCAGAATAGGTTAATTTGCATAGACAAAAAGTAGATGAGCTGTTAATAGAGAGTGGGAGGGGTATAAGCTTTCTTTCTGGAATATTCTGGAGTTAGATAACGGTGACATTGCACAATATTGTGAGTACAGTAAAAACTTCTGAATTAGAAACTTTAAAATGGTTAGAGTGGTGAATTTTATGTTATGTGAAATTTATCTCAATAAAAGACGTTTAAAGTAAATTAATGTAAAAAAAATCTTCCCACAAAGAAAAAGGTCCCAATGCCTTCAGTGGTAAATTCCACTTCAATTTAAGAAAGAATTAGGACCTATTCCACACAAACTCCTTAAAAATGAAGGAAAAGTGACACTTCTCAGCTGAGTTTTGAGGCCAGCATTACCCAGATAGTCAAATTACACAAAAGACTTGATTATAAGATTACAAGAAAAGAAATGAATCCCTAATGACCACAGACACATAGATACTTAACGAAATTTTAGCAAATCAAATCTAGCAAAAGAGAGAAAGGGAAATGAGGCATGACCAAATCAGGTTTATCCCAGGAATGAAAGGTTTGTTTCCACTAGAAAATCAATTCACTATATTAATACACATTTTAAAAACTATACGATCATCTCATTAGTGTTCTAAAAAGCATATGGATTGGGGCGTAGCTCAAGTGGTAGAGTACCTGTCTAGCAAGTGCTGGGTCCTGAGTTCAAATTCCAGAACCACCCACCCCCTCCAAAATTTAACAAAATTCAAAACCTATTCAATGAAATAAAAATAGAAGGGAAATTACTTAACTTGATAAAGGATATCTATAAAGCAATACTTTCCCCTAAAGACTGGGGAAAGAGCAAAAATGTTAGACTTTACCATTTTTAAATACTTTGCTGACTGTCCTAGATAGTACAAAAGGCATGTGACAGAGGTAGAAGGCATACAGATAGGAAAGAAAGCCAGGCTCAGTGGTGCTCCCCGAGCACTTTGGAGGCTGAGACAGAAAGATCATGAGTTGGAGGGTGGCCTGGGCTGCATAGTGAGACCCTGGCTCTAAAACAACATCAATAAAAACCGGTTAGAAAAGAAACTGCTCTTACTGAAAGACAACATAGTTGTCTAATTTGGAAATCTTAAGGTACTTACAAAAAAACTATCAAGCTGGGCCCCAGTGGCTCATGCCTGGAATCCTAGTACTCAGGAGGCAGAGCTCAGGAGGATGTCAGTTTGAAGCCAGCCCTGGGCAAATAGTTCAGGACCCTATCTTGAAAAAACCCAACAAACACACACACACACACAAGGGCTGGCAGAGTGACTCAAGTGGTAGAGCGCCTGCCTAGCAAGTGTGAAGCCCTGAAATCAAACCTCAGTATTGAAGAAAAAAAAAAATTAAGAATTAAATGGACGGTGCAGGATAGCCCAAGAGCTAGGTCACAGGGGTGGGGCTTCCAGCAGCTGGAGCTCTTGTCATGCCAGCCTGTGTGCTGCCACTGAGCATCATAGGCTCTAGCTTTTGCCCAGCTGGGTTTTCATCTTGTTTGGGTCCCATCCTTCCTCCCCCCACCTTTTTTTTTTTTTTTTTTTTGTGGTACTAGGATTTGAACTTAGGGCCTGGAGCTTGCTAGACAGGTGCTCTTTTACTTGAGCCACACAGCCCACCAGCCCTTGTCTTTTAATGGAGAAACAGTGTTTTCCAGACATGGTGATTGAACAATTTGGTGTTCATATTTTTTAAAAAAGCAGCTTCAACTTGTACTTCACACTATCTACAAACATTAACTAAAAATGAATTATAGACCTAAAGATCTTAAATTCTAAACCTTTGGAATAAAACACAGGAGGAAGTTTTTGTGATCTTGGGTTTGATAGATTTCTTAGATGGAACACTAAATGCACAGATTATAAATGGAAAAAGTTTGAGAATGCCAAGGTGGTGATGGTGCACACCTGTAATCCCAGCACTCAGGAGGCTGAAGGAGAAGGATCTCAAGTTTGAGGCCTGCCTGGGGTACATAGTGAGACTCTGTCTCAAGAAAAGCAAAAAGCAGCAAACAAAAACTTAAGCATTTTATTTTTTGAAAGAGACTATTAAGAAAATGAAAAGGTGCTGGCGTGGTGGTACATGCCTGTAATCTCACCTAGTAGGGAGGCAAAAATAGGAGGATTGGGGTCCAAGGCCATCTGGGCAAAAGTGTAAAACCCTATCTGAAAACAAACTAAAAGTGGGAGGACTGGAGCCATGACTCAAGTGGTAGAATACTTGTCTAACAAAGGTAACACCCGGCATTTAATCCCCAGTACCACCAAAAAAAAGACAAGCAACAGACTGAGAGATAGTATTTGTAATGCATCTATTTGAAAAAGGATTTATATCCAAAAGATATAAAGAACTCTTACATTCAAAAAATAAGAATTCTTAGATACACAACTCGATTTTTTTTAGATGGATCAAGTTTTGAGCAAAGATACCCGGAGGAAGATAGACAGCCGATAAAGACACTGCATATCATCGGCCATCAGGGAAACATGGACTATAACCACAGGAAATACCACTGCCTACCCACTAGGAGTGCCGAAATTACAAATACCAACAACACAAGTTTTGGCAAGGAGGTGAAGCTGGTAGACATGTAAAATGGTGTGACAACGCTGGAAAACAATTTTGCAGCTTCTTATAAAATTAAATGAACACGATTCAACAATTGCACTCTTAGGTGTTTATCTAAGAGTTTGTCCATACAAAGACATAAGTATTTATCTTATATCTAAATCTTTAAGTATTTAATGTAAATACGTAAGTATTTAGCTTGATTCATAATAGCCCAAACTGTAAACAGCCCAAGGGCCCATCAACAAATAATTGATAAGTAAATCAGTATATTTATATCATGGAACGCTGGTCAGCACCAAGAAGGAGTAACACTGTGGATGAATCTGAAAATACGAGAGAAAGAATAGAAGCACAAAAGAGGTCATACTGGAGGGTCCCATTTATTTGGAACTCTAGAAACAACAAATCTAATCTGCAGTGCCAGTGGTCAGTAATTGCTTGCAGAGGTTAGGATTAGCCGAGAGATGAGGAAACACCTTGGGATGATGGAAATGTCCTATATCGTGATTGCAGTAGTAATGTCACCAGTGGGTCACTGGTCTGGGGGCTTGATCCCATTGCTCTGAGAAAGAGTTCAAGGACAGACGCAGAGGAGAGTTAAGCAGGAGCAGGTTTGTTAATGCAAAGCAGAGCCAAGGTGCACCCTACTGATGGGAGGGTGGGCAGGCTCGAGAAGCAGACCTAAAGCGTTTATTGTGAAGACTGGCTCATTCATCATCAGTTCTGCCCATGTATCATGTGGGGGGAGTTCTTGGCCTTGGATGGTCAGACCAGGGTTTTTCACTTTTTTTGCAGACTTCAGGAGCTTTGGGTCAGCTAAACCCTGTTGAATCATTCCTCTAAGTTAGTAGGCAAGGATGCTTTTTTTTTTTTTTAAACCAATATCTGAGTCATCACTGTCAGACATCAGGTTTCCTAATTCTCTAATGCCTACACCATCCCTGTTCTCATCAAAGGGTCCGGTGACGTGGGTGCCAAGTTCTTATAATTTTTATGAGCACTCTTGTAATCAGAAAAATTGTGGTAGTCGGATACGGGTGGCTCATTCCTATAATCTTGGCTGCTTGGTAGGCTGAGATAGGGAGGATCGAGGTTGGAGGCCAGCTGAGGCAAATAGTGTGTGAGATCCCATCTCCAAAATAACCAGAGCAAAATGGAGGCTTGGCTCAAGTAAGAGGGAGTCTGTTTTGCAAATGTGAACCCCTGAGTTCAAACCCCAGTTCCAACTCCCACCACCACACACACGAAAGAAAAAAGGAGGAGAATTGCTGTGCAGTCTTAGTCCTTGGGTGCATAATTATCTGGGGCCAGGCCTGGGAAGTTGTTTTGACTGTGTGTAATTCCACTGGGAGGGTGTGCTGGGAAATAAGTGTGCGTGAGCTTGGTGGTGCAGTCTGCGGTCAGAAGACTTCCAAACTCTTTGTGTCCCACTTGGAAGAATCCATGGCAGGATATGTGGGTGTAAATGGAGTTTATTAAAAGTCAGGGAAGGCCGGGTGCTGGTGGAACATATCTGTAATCCTAGCTACTCAGGAGGCAGAGATCAGGAAGCTCGCAGTTCAAAGCCAGCCCAGGCAAATAGTTCGTGAGACCCTATCTCGAAAAACCCTTCACAAAAAAAAAAGGCTGGTGGAGTAGCTGAAGGTGAAGGCCCTGAGTTCAAGCCCCAGTACCGCAAAAAAAAAAAAAAGTTAGGGAAGGAAATTACAAGAGGGAGCATAGCAGGTGCAGGTGGAATCTAGCAGAGAGAGCATGCTTCTCTTTTCCAGGTGCTTTAAAAACCTATGCTGACCTATGGGAATGGAGGAACCAGGTGGTTTCCATCCAATAATGATAAGTGGGAGGGGCATTCGTGGTTCATGGGCCAGGTGCCCAGGAACACACACACACACACACGCATGCACACGCACGTACGCAAACACGCACACGATATTAAGTCACGTATTTTTTATGAGTCCTGAACTTTGCCTAATTCTAGCCTGCCTCAAGTTTCCTAACAGATTATCCAGTTTCTAACTCCTGCTTTTGGCTTCCTTTGGTCCCCATGGCATCACTCCCTATGCTAGCCTCCCTCAGTAACACAGGTGTGTACATTTATAAAACTTCATTGTACACTTAAAATTAGTACAATAAATATTTTCAAGACATTGGGCCAGAATACCTTGGTAGTCATATTTAAAAAGCAACCAAGCAACTTCAACTCTTGACTTACACCGTATTCAAAAATAACTAAAAATGAATTTTAGACCTAAGGATATGATCTTAAATTCTAAAACATTGGAATAAAACATAGGAAAAAATTTGTGCGATCCTGGGTTTCACAGGTTTCTTAGATGGGATTAAAACTGTATATAGGGACCAAGGTCATAGCTCAGTGATACAGCATGTTTGATGTTCCAGCACACAGAAAAAGAAACTATTGTATTGAATCCTCCCCTCAAAATAATACATTATTACTACAGAGAATTTAGAAGTTAGAGAAAGGTAGAGGAAAGAAAAGACATTTCAGAGTCCCTCCCAAATGCATCGGCTGTTGTTCCAATTGTATGAAAGGTTAATTGCAGTTGTTTACTGAGGGTTGATGAGGGCACACTTGGTTAAGTGTCAGCAGTTTACGCGCGTGCTTTCATTTACTTCTCTAACGCTGTCGTTTATGGTCATCGCAGTACATGAAGGACATTGTAGATATGAGCAAATACTGAGGCCAACAACCATGTCAGTGCACATATGATGCGAAGGGAGCTGATCACCGGGGCACCAGGGATCACAGCATGTGACACGCCCTTCTCACATTATTTCAACTATGCCAGGAGGCAGGTATCATTTCTCTTCCATGGTGAGAAACCTAAGGGTCCCAAAGGCCTGGGCTCTCAGAAAGGTGGGTGGAGAGCGCAGAGTCTAGAATCGCGGTTCAGGTTCAAAGTCCAGCTCTCTCACGTGTTACAGTCCTGTACAGAAATGAGCAACAGCAGTACCGGGTATTCTGCTACGAGATGCACTTTACAGGCACACGCTTACAGTTATAGCTGTAATTAAGTTAGTGACGAGACTAGATCAAAAACTTCCAGGGGTTTCCACCAGAACGCCATAGGATCTGTGCCCAGAAAGGCCATCCTAACCTGCCTAGGGCCCATGCCCGTTATAGGATTTAGGGATCTACTATGGTGCTTCCATGGCACCTGACAGTTTATAAAACACTTTTGTATACACTATCACGTGAGGAAGACATCGTTACAATGACACTTTAAAGTATTTTAATAACACCCATTTTACAGATGGAGAAACTAAGGAAGTCAAGGGAGGCTATTTAGCTAGTGAAGGACTGACACCCAAGGTGTGACACTCCTGATCCACATGACTTTGAGGCTGTTTGGCAGAGACCAGGGCTGTCCTGCCCGGTCACACTTGCTCTTCTCCTGAACATCTGTGCCTAGTGGTCAACAAGGAGGGAGGCCTGGGTGGCTAGGCTCAAAGTCAGGGTATGTGGTATGTCTGATCTAGAATGAGTCCCACGGGTGGTGTCCTTGTTGAGCCAGCTGTCTGCACAGCTGGTCTTCCTGGAGTCACCAGCATAGAAACTGGGAAAGTCAGAGCTGAGTCCCCCTGGGAGGCTTTACATATATATGCTATGAAGTTAGAGAACAGGCTAAATGCGTAAGTGGTGCTAGGAATCAAAGGATGGTTTCCTGCAGATTGGGCTGGGTGTGATTAGGAAGGGAAAGAACAGAGGGAGGGCCTTGGGGTGGCAGGATTGCTCCAGGTCTTATTTGGGGCTATGGTGACACAGGAATATGAAGATGTAAAAATCACTCAAATTCTCACTGGAATTCATCACCCAAAGTTTTGTGCATTCTATTGTATATAAATTATTCCTCAATTTTAAACGCAAAAAAAGAAAAGACAATTTAAAATATTGTTACAAAAAAAGATCAGCTTTCCAAAAAGCATCTTCTATATCCCTTAACACTGAAGTACAGGATTTAACTAACACTGAGAAGTTGAGGATTTCCGTTATGAAGAGGGTCACTTTGAGGGTGGGTCTAGAAGCCACCCGCCATGAGTCCTAACCCTCCCCTGCCCCGGGGGCCTCAGCGTGCTGAGAACCTCGTGTGTGCAGGGAGCTCTGTGGGTCCTGGACGCAGTGGAGCCTTTCCAGGTGACGTTATCTTCCTCTAACACAGTTTAACTGTCACCATGGGTCCCGGAAGGAGGGTTTTGGCCTTTCATCCTTTCCAGTGAGGGCTGAAATGGCAGTTTCACTCTCCACATTCATTTGCAAGGACTGGCAATTTTCTGAGCCCGTTACCATTTGGGCTATGTTGTTCCATTCTAGATAAAAATAGGAAGGAGACTTTCATCAGCAGGTCTGAGGACTGAATGGGTTTCTCTCCGGATCTATTTTAAACTTAAGTGCTTAATAAACACGAGTTTACCGGCAGCCATAAACCTACGTGCACCAAACAAATAGCGACTAATTATAGATGGCAAAAACTATTTTAAATGCAAGGGGAAGTTTACAAAATTAATGTAGGATGTTTTAGTTTATCTCTTTCATAATTAACCAGAGGTAGTCATTAAAAAAAGAATTATAACAGATTTGAATAATACAATTAAAACATTCAATTGAAATTACACACATATTTGTCTATTGAATAAAAGAGGCTGTAATAAGATATTTTCAAAAAAATCAATCCTATTTGAGATTTGATTCAAAATAATAGGAAGAATATTAATGAAGCAAACTTGACCATGAGTTCACAATTGTGGGAGTTGGGTGAGGAGGACACGGAATTTAATGCAATATTCTGTTTTTGTACATATTTAAACTTTTCCAGTATAAAATGTTTTGAAATGATCGATCATACTTATATATGAAAAAAAAAGCTTAGTAAAAATTTAAAAGTAGAGAGTAGGCTTATCCTCTAATCGTAATCCAATAAAATTAAACACAAAAATAATTTCCAATATTCTAATTACAGTCACCCTTCAGAAGCTCAGTGGGTTGGTTCCAGGATCCCCCAAGATATCAAAATCTGGGGATGTTCCAGTCCATTATATAAAATAGCATAGAATTAACATAATCTGTGCACATCGTCCTGCGTACTTCAAACCATCTCTAGGTTACTTAGGTCAGTCGCTTTTCCTCACTGTGACAAAATACCTAAAAAAACAATGTGAGGAAGGAAGGATTTATTTTGGCTCATGGTTGGCTGCCTGCATTGTCTTTGGGCCTGTGGTAAGGCAGGTGGAACATCATGGCAGAGGTGTGGAGGAGCAGGGCTGCTCACCTCCTGGCAGCCAGGGAGCAGAGCACGTGCAGGCACTTGAGAAAGAGCTGCCTGCCTCTTTTGTTCCATCTGTGCCCCTTACCTATTGGATGGTGCCACCCTGTTCAGGGCATGTCTTCCCTCTTATTTAATCACCTCTGGATACATCCTACACTCACACACACACTGAGGTGAGCTTTACTGACTTCCTAGGCATCTCTCAATCCAATCAAATTGACGATCAAGATTAACCATCAGAGCCTATGTAAATAGTTGTATTCCGTGTTGTCTAGGGACTGATGACAAGGAGAAAAGTCTGCACATGTCCAGTACAGATACACTTATTTTTTAGTTTCAAATACTCAATTGGTTGAATCTGAGAATGCAGAACTCCCAGATACAGTCTATTATATATAGAAAATTAACAAACACACCTAACCTTTGTATAGGAGAGGAAATGAAATCTAAAATTAAAAATTATCTAGAAAACTGCTGGGTCCCGGAGGCACACGCCTATAATCCTAGCTACTCAGGAGGCAGAGATCAGGAGGATCATGGTTCGAAGCCAGTCCAGGCAAATAGTTCCATGAGACCCTATCTCGAAAAACCCTTCACAAAAACAGGGTGGTGGAGTGGCTCAAGGTGAAGGCCCTGAGTTCAAGCCCCAGTATCACAGAAAAAAAATTATCTAGAAAACAATGGCAAAGAGAATACTTCATTCATTTATTCATCTATCCATGCATTCAGCTGCCTGTATTGAATACTCTCCATGTGCCTGGGACTGTGAGAGGGCAGAAGAGATACCAAGCCTTGTCCACGTAAAGCTCACATTCTCATGCTGTAGTAGACAAAACCTATAAATAAGTGACCCTATAGACAGCCTCATGAAGTGGTATGTGCTCCATAAACCAAGCAGACTGCAGGAGAGGGCCAGCAGGATAGGAAAAGCAAGGTGGGGTGGAGTGAGAGGTTGGCTTATTTAGTCAGGTGGACAGGGAAGTCCTCCTGGGAGGGGTGACATTTGGACAGATTTGTAGAAGGAAGCCAGCCGGGAGAAATGAGCCTAGAGCTCTTGGACACAGGAGTCCGTGTCTTTTCACACCAGTGCCAAGGGCTGTTTGGAATCTGGGCTCAGAGCAGGAGCAGGAGCAGGAAGAGCAGGGGCTGAGCCCAGGCCTGTCCCTCAGAAAGAAGCCTGAGAGAAGGGGTCTCTCCAGGATGGGGGTTATAATGCAGGCTGTAACTTGGGGCACTTCAACTGATTTTGGTAATGGGCTGGCTGCCTGGGAAAGCAGGTGAGTGTATCTGGTGGAGTGATGCATGGGAACCACTTGTCACTTCCCTGGGGCAGTGGTGACACCAGCACCTACCTGAGTCCCACACTACTGGGACAGAACACATTTCACTGCATGATACGTTATATATTCATGTATTTGTTGTCTGTGTACTGAGAACCTGAGTTTCTTGGGGATGGGGACTCTTGGGGAGCAAGCGGGTGGCTCCAGCTTTCATATGATGAAGTAGCTGTCGAGTCTCCAGCTCCCACAACACTGTGAGCACCCTGGATTCCTGGGAAGGAAGGTATGGGGATGGGCTATGGCCAGGCACAGAGATATTTCAGGCTCTGGGAAAACACTTGAGCAAGGATGATTCATGATTCTCCCCTCCAACAGTGAGACTGGAGACTCAGTTATACATGCTTTCATTCTCACAACTTCCCAACAGGGTAGATTATCCTATTCTCATTTTCCAGATAAGGAAGTCCCACTCAAGGTTTAGGTAGCTTGTCACATGACTAATAGGGGGCAAAGCTGCTTCTATCCAAGACCCCATATCTTTCTTTCTGCTCTGCTGAACATGGTCCCAGATGCTCAGAGTTGAGCTTCAGGACATCCCTTGTAGGTATGGGCAGTCCTTACAGCAATGGGGCAGGATGGAAGAGGACAGCCCCAGTTAGTTTTCAGAGTGGCTATTGGTTTCTTTTAGACACGGGGAGGGTGAGGGGACACCTTGGGTAAGAGGGGACACTGGGATGTCCTCAGATACTGCCTCACACTCAGGCAGCATGCTGCCCCAGAAACACAGCTGCTCAAATATCATGCAAGAGGTGGCCACCAGGGCCTTGCAAGTTTGATGCCAACCTAGGCTACAGAGTGAGACCCTGACTCAAAAACCCAACCAGACCAAAAAAAAAAAAAAAAAAAACCCAAACAACCCCCACGTGATCAAACCCCAAGGTGATCAAAGTCCTCCTGCCCAAGGTACATCCATTCAAAGAGCAAGAATATCCTGTGAAAGGGACCCATTAGCCAAGAGGAAAAGTCCCAGAGCACCTATGGACTCCCAAGTGCTCGGCACACCCACTGAGTCATCAGAGGTTAAAGTAGCAGTGTGTCTGACACATAGTGGGTGCTCCATCACTGGTTGCCGTTAGTATGATGAAGACCGAAATTGGTTATGCAGAAACTGAATTAGAAGCTGAATTTCCTTGTAGGCCGAGACCAGGAGAGTTCTCCAGGGCCCAGGCTGTGGGAACCAGATGAAATCTGTTCCTAATGGGGGTTCTGTGGAAGCTCAGCAGGTCATTCTATCAAATTAGCAGGCCCAATGGACAAAGGGAGCAGACTTCTTCCTGAGCCTGGGCCCTGCCATCCCTCGTCCCCTGGAAATCAGATTATAGGGAGGGCAGAGCCAGAGAGGAAACTGAGCTAACACGATTAGCAGCCCTGGCTTGTCCTTCTCAGACTGGGAGCAGGGCAGAGAGCAAAGAGGAAGCCAGAGCCTCTCTCAGGACGTGACAAATCCAGGGTGGGCCAGGACAAGCCCACCCTGGCCTCGCAGTGGGACCATCCTGGGACTGATGTTAGTGGGCTCTTCTCTATGGTGTTCTCACAGAGTGCCAGTTACAGAGGCCCCAGCTCTTCCTTGGAGATCAATGTAGCCATTTCTTTTGTAACTATGATGTCGTCACTCTGGCTCAGTCTCCCTGGTGATGGGGTGTTGGTTACCTGTCAAGACCTTCTGTGTCATTATTGATTCAAAAGCAGCTGACTGGACTGTCCAAGACTGCTGACAGCTGGTCTTGGATTTGCCATAAGCTAGGTATTGAACTGTGGGAGGTCTTCAGCTCCAGCCTTTTCACCTGTAAATGAGATTTAAGATCGTGTGGTAGGCATTGAGTTAGTGTTCTTAGCGTCCATCCATCCTGTTCCATTATCATGATCTTACAGATGGGCTCTGATTTAGGAGAACTGGTTAGCCCAGCACCACATGGGCCTCTTGCCCTCGTGGCTGTAGGAGCTGTAGTCCTTGCTCTGGCTGTGGGGGTCCAGGCAGAGCCACTCCTCAGACTGTTCTTCAGGGATTACAGGAAGCTTGTCTTGCTTGTCCCCAGATGGGAATAAGGCAGTGTATTGTCCTGACTGATGGTGCCGGCTACTTCAACACCTCAGAGGGAGCCAGCCTGAGACAAAGCAGAGACTAAGGCTGTTCAGGAAGTGCTAGCACCCAGAGAAATCGTCCGGAATTTTTGAGTTATGTTGGAAAGTCACTGTCATTTTTCATGCAGTTTGAATTGCATTTTCTGCCACTTGTCACCACCAGTATCCTTATGCACCAAGACTTCTTTCAGGCTTCAAAGACCTCTGATGGGAAACTGGCTTCTGTAATCTCCACCAGTGACAGCAGTCACAGCCTGTGTGGCTCACTACTGGATGCACTGTTTCCACAGGAAAGGAGGCTCAGAATCTGTGTGGCGATTCCTCCCATTCCCCACCCATGTCAGGAAGCCGAGAGGCATGGGAATTTTTCTTGGCTGGACAGCAGAAGCCTGCCCTCAGAAAATGATGCAAAGGGGGAGGACAGCAAGGTCCAATAACT
Organism: Castor canadensis; assembly: GCF_047511655.1. NCBI lineage: Eukaryota > Metazoa > Chordata > Mammalia > Rodentia > Castoridae > Castor > Castor canadensis. The sequence goes on along the minus strand of NC_133388.1, from coordinate 37,342,935 downwards.
CAACTCAGGGCGCCACTATGTTCTCTTGTTGGCTACTGCCAGTTCAAATTTGGTTTTTGATGCTTGCACCCGAGGCAGCTGACTTGTAGAACCATTTTATTTACCTTTGTTTCCCAGCATTCAACACTGCCTGGCAGGTAGAATTTCAACCAAAACTAAGACTTTTGAGCTGGTTTAGGTGGCACACACCTGTAATCCCAGCACCCAGAAGTGAAAACTTGTGAGTTTGAGGTCAGCTTGGGCTACATGGCAAGACCACGTCTCAAGAAAAAATTATGACTTTACGTTTCATGATCTGAGCCCTTCTACCAACTTCCCCAAACTTAAGGTTGTATTAGAATTTTTGCTTGTCTGGTTGGAGGAACAGGTTAGGTTTGGGGAATTCAGCAAACGCTATGGTACTAGGTTTTCACACATAGTTCCTCATTTACAACCCAAAGCTGCTCTAGGTAATTTTTATGCCCACTTCCTGGAGAAGGAGATTAAAGGTCAGAGAGGGTAGGTAGCATTTTAAAGTCGCTCAATTAATACTGGCAACATTAGGAGGGAGACTCTTAATCTTCCACTCACACTGTTGATGATAAACTTCTAGTGAGGTGACAGAACACCAGAGGCCCTGAATGTCCTTTCCAATCTCCACTGTGCTGAAGTCTTGACGGTCTAGTAGCAGAGGAAGAGGTCTGGATGCTGACAGTAGGTAGTCAGTCAGTCCTCCTCTTCAGTCAGCTTTGAACCAGTTCCAGAGAACCCTCGCATTTCTAGCCTGAAGGGCCAGAAGCAAGTGTGCATCATTTGAGGGCAATGGCCCTTGGGCAGGGTCAAGGTAGGTGACTTACCCAGCCAGTTCCTGTATGAAACCAGAAGTACCCAAGGGTAACTCATGTGACCATTCTCTCCCCTCTTTTTCAGTTTTTCTTTTTAAACATCTTTATTGAAATATAGTTTGTATACCATATAAAATTCAATCACAAGACAATGATTTTTAGTATATTTACTAAGTTGCTACAATCTAAGTATAGACTATTTTCATCACTGCCTCTCCCCCCAAAAAAACCCATATCCATTAGGAGTCCCTCCCTATTTCCCCTCCGGGCCCTTCCCCTTTTCTACCCTAGGCAAACCTAATCTACTTTGTGTTTCTTTAGATTTTCCTGTTCTGGACATTTCATATAAATGGAATCATACAGCATACACTCTTTTTGTGACTAGTTTCTTGCACTTAGCATATTTTCAAAGTTCATCCATGTTGAATCAAGTATGAGCATTCGTTTCGTTTTATGGCTGCATAGTATCCTTTGTGTGACTCTGCCACATTTTGCTTATCTTCAGTTGATGGACACTTGGGCTGTTGCACACTTTATGGGTGTTGTGAATAATTCTGCTGTGAACATTCTTGCACAAGCTTTGGTGTGGTCTCCTCTTCTCTGGACTTTCTTTTTTGTATTGAAAGTGACAATAAAGTTTATTAGGAAAGGCATAGACTAAAAGCGGGTCATTTCTTGAATGAGCATGAAGGTGACCTCTTCTCTGGACTTAGACATTCATCCCTGACTTCCTCACACAGGTTATAGCTCTAGTACATGTAGTAATATATATCCTTTATTTTATGCATTTCTGAAAAAATGCATTCCTTCTTTGTGTGTGTGCACTTTTTATTTCCATACATGGTAGTGTGATTTAGTTCTTATTCTGTATCACTCACTCCCTTCACTGTTTTTAGGACCCATTCATGTCGCTATATGCTTTGTCTGATTGTTACTTTCAATAGCTCGTGTGGCCCCTGGGAACGGGTTGCTATATTTTGCATATCCACTCTCATGAGGATGAATATCTTATTGTTCCAGCTCCCTGCTACCACCCACAAACCCACAATGGACATCCCAGCCCAAGTCCACTATGGGATTAGGTGGAAATGTCTAGAACACGTGTCCACAGGAGTGGACAGCTGTCTCATAGAATGTGTGGTCACCTCCTTTGAGGAATAATGAATTGTGAAGTCTTTCACCTGCCAACAGGCAAGACTGGGGACACAAGGAAGGGAGAGAATTGTTGTTTCCATCCATCCATTTTTCCACACAGAAATAATAGCTGAAACACACTCTCTATGCAGGTTTAGAACCCAGGGCTTCCGTGCTGGGACCAACTGGCAGCTGAAGGATAGAGACAGGCCCATCTCTTTGTTTCACATCTCACATCACTTTGCTGAGTGCCTGGAACTTTGAATCCCTTTAAACATTCTGGTCTTGTTAAGTGACTTTAGTTTGTGTGTGTATTTCTTTTTGCAGTACTGGGGATGGAACCCAGGGCCTTACGCCTGCTAGGCAAGTGCTCTATCACTGAGCTGCACCGCAGCCTTTAAGTGATATTGCCATTTCTCCCTCAGTTTTGAAGGGAAACTACTGTTCAAAGAATTTACTTTTGTTCATGGGGTGTGAGGACCTGTGGCCTGTAGTGACCATTTATGTTTCATAACTGGGGAGAATGGATAGGGAGGAATTCCTCCCCAGCCCTCAGGATTGCCAGGGAAAGGGAAGGAGGAGAACTGACATAATCTTCTGGGAACATTTACCTCTGAATTTGGATTTTCTTTTTTGGTAGCACTGGGGTTTGAACTCAGAGCCTCACACTTGCTAGTCAGGTGCTCTACCCCTTGAACATTTATTTACCTCTGAAGGCTGACAGCTTCCCAGAGAGATTAGTATCCTCCTGGGTAGAGGTGTCCAGACATTTCTTCTTGTGGGGGAGGAGTTCCTATATTTTGGGATGATCAGCCATCTTGAAGAGGCTTGGGAGTTCTCCCATCACTGTAAGCCTCTGAAGAGGAGTGTCTTCTTCAAGGTGCCATCTTCGGAAGTCTTTTGCAGAGACTACATTTGCATGTAACGTGATTCCCTTTGTCCTCATTTTGGTTTCGTGAGTTTGGATGTCTCATAATAGGCTTTTCTTCAAGTGAAAGTCATAGTCCTGCTCTGCAGACCACAGCCTGAGAGTGAATGAGGCAGTGCCTGGACATCTCAGTATGCCACTGTCACCAAGAGGCCGGCTGGAGTTGGCAAGGGAAGCAGTGGCTGTGAGGGCCTAGGGTTCCCTCCAGCTGCTGCCACTTTCTTCCCTCCCAGCTTCTGGTTTTTAAATTCTAGCTCCGTGGATCAACTTCTGTGGCTGGCTGTACTCAGAAGTATTTAGGACAAAAAGGGAAGCCTGATTTCACAAATGGTGCTTCATCTCCATGCACGTTCTCAGAAATGCTGAGAAGGGATAGATTAGCAGAAGGAGATGACGTTTTTAGAGAAGTCACCAGGACTCTCGTGACTTGTTTGTCCCCAACATTTTGTTTAGTGGCAGCATTATGCACAGTGGAGCCATACGACCTGAAAGATGAGGTGGTGGTGATAATAACAGCAACTCTTTTTACCCAGCCCTGGTTGCACGACGGGCATTGTGCCAGGTACTTTGTGTTTCCAGGAGTCCATACAATAACACTGCAAGACAAGTCTCATTTCAAGTTCATATGAAGAGATTCAGGTTCAGAAGACAAGTGACTTGGCCCATGTCAAAAAGCAGTTTACCTGTCTCTCTGGCTTTTATTTTTGGTGCTGGGGATTGACTCAGGGCCGTGCACATTCTAAACACATGTTCTACCACTGAGCGCCACAGCAAGCCCTCTCTTGCTTTAATGGCCATCTCCCTCCTCCTACTCCATTCTATCCAGAACTGCCACTGTCCATCCCTCTGAGGCCCTTGTCCCTCCCTGACTCATTACTTCTATTCTTCTAAGGCAACTGAGCTCTGACTCAGAGTATGGGGGAAGGTTTCTTGGAACCAGAACAGGGATAACAGCTCTGGGAGACAGTTTGTGGAGTTGGAATAAGCTTGTCTGCTCCCTTTCTATGGGACCGAGGGACAACAGCAGCTTAGATCATCAATGCCCAGAAATGGTGGGGAAGGGTGCTCAGGCACGGTGCAAAACTTCTCAGTTTTACCCTCTGATCCCACTGCCCCCTCCCAGAGTGGGGCCCACAGGGTTTCCTCAAGGGGGGAATTTGAACAGCAGAAGCATTCCAGGAAACTGGGCAGCTGAGCCCTTCCTGATCTACAACGTCCCTCTGAGGTCTGAGAGAAGTCCCAGTAACAGAACTGGGCAGGTGTCCAGGGATTCGTACTGGGCTCCTGAGCTAGCTGGTCATGGGGCTAGAAGAGGGGAAGCAAGGAAAACTGAGTGGAAATGTGCAAATTCTGGGAAAAGCCTGGGTGTCCTTACCAGGAAGGTATGTGGGAAGAGGAATCAAAGAGGAAAGGGAGCTGGGGGGCAAGGATGACCCTTGCAGGACTGGCTGCAGTTTGCCTCCACAGTCCTGGGGCAGCCTGACTCACTACACAGACTGCAGGAGCCCAGCAGTGCTGCCCTCAAGTGTCTAGGGGTCATCTTAGTGGCTTCCTGTTATTCTAGATTTTGAAGGTGGAAACCCGGTAGCTTGAGGAAAGTGGAATTCCAGGAATCAAACAGGCTGTCATCTGTCATGATATCTATCAGGCACTCAAGGTAAGGGCCTGCCAGAGATCTCCTTCCTGCCTGTCAAAACCTTGATCATGACCCTATAAGCAGCTAGGGCATCATCACTGGATTGGTGATCCCAAGAGCTAATTCCAATGAGAACAGAAAGTCTAAATTACCTTATTTGACACAAATTAGCTGATCATCTTAAAAGAAAATATAGCTTGGCTTCTTATGCCTGCTGCTCCAGCAATACCAGTCTATTCCATGTTTGACTTCCTTTCAAAGAAGACCCTAGCCATGCTAGCCATTGGTTCTCTGACTTTGTGGGGTGCCTACCCTCCTTCAAGCCCCAACATCAGGATCAGTCAACCCACCATCCTTTCTTTCCTCTCTCCCTTCCCTTCCAGTGAAATACCAAAACTCACCTTTTCCCAAATTCCTCATTTCATGTATATTAGCCTGAAGGATGAAGTGTAACTGTAGTGTTTAGCAAGCTCTAAAGACCTGGTCCCTGGGGCAGATCTTAGGAAGTGAGTTTGCCTCCTGGACTTCAAGTCAGGGGAGGAGAGTCAGTAGATAGAATGTAGCCACTGGCTAGCCTCAACTGACTTTCTGAGGAATACACGGTATGCCATGATGCAGTGGGGACCCACACCTGGGACATCTCCATGGGACTTTCCACAGGACAAATTCAGGGAGTTGTGATTCTGACACTGGTCCTACAGTCAGCCAGATGTGGAATAAGGCAGAGTCCAGGCCAGCCGTACACCTGCTGACCCACTTCCCTGCTAGGCTAAGCATGGCAGCCCCTGCCTGTGGAATCCCAAATCCTGCAGCTGCTTGAAAAGTAGCTGCTGGCATTCCCTTTGACCCGGATAAAGGGATATGAGTTGCAACTGCTTATCACAGCTAGCTTAAGGGAAAGATCTTACCAGGATCCAACAGTCAAGAAAACAATGCTTTGGGCTTGCAACTGGGCAGATTCCATTTAAAACTTGTCCTTTCCTCTTCTGGCTCTTTCTTATAACTTGAAAGGCATTCTAAAGCCCCTGCTTACCTAAAACCCAAAGAATTCAGCTCCCATCCTCTGGTCCCTTTTATCTTTTCTTCCAGTCCCCAGCATACTTATTGCTTCTCTGAAAGTCGTCAGAAGGACTTATTTCCGTCACCTAGATGCTGAAGCACTAGGACAGCATTCAGCAGCCCAGGAGTGGTGCGGTTGGTAAGGGAGGTAAAGGTAGAGTGGAAGGCCCTTGTGTTGATTTTCGCAGAGGCCTCCACCCAACTCAACCTGCCTTCTTACAGCCCTTGACACTGCCACATATTGTAACCAAAGCCCCAGCTGTAGTCATACTTGGTAAGGGTGAGGAGGCCAGGTATGCACCTCTCCAGGAACCCTCTCCAGGAAGCAGCAAGATGTGAGGAAAGCATTAGCCTTAGAGGCCAGGTCCACCACTAACTGGCTTTGGCCTTCTGACCTCTAAAATGGAACGGAAGCAGATAATGGAGCAACCCATGCCCTCTCTCCTTCAGGATCAACTCAGAAAAGCTTTATTAGGCTTTGACTCGTTGTGTCCTGTCTCCTCTGCTAGCCATGCTCTGGCTTCTTTTCTGGAAGATGCATTTTATCCCCCTCCCTCCCAGTGTAATTCTGTTGCCTCTTTTCCACCAGCAAAGCAAAACCCTCCCCTCTCACATTTCTCTGCCTGCCAGCTCCAAGTGCTACAAGTGCTCCTACATCTCTCATCAAGCTCTGAGGACTTAAGGGTCTGACAGTGAACTCACTCTTCCCCTTGGCCTAGCCAGACTTCCTTGTTTTTTTGCTTTCGGAGGCTGAACTCCTCATGCTTGCTAAGCAGTGCTCTACCACTTGTGCAATGACCCAGCCCTTTATGCTTTATTTTTGGATAGGGTTTCTCATTTTTGCCCGGGCTGGCCTTAGACCTCCATCCTCCTGCCTATGCCTTCCCACACAGTACACACCACCACACCTGGCTTATTGGTTGCCATGGGGTCTTGCTAACTTTTTGACCATGTTGAGTGACCTCAAACTGTGACCCTCCTGATCTCTGCCTCCCAAGTAGTTGAGATTACAATCTTGCACCACCATGCCCAGCACCAGGTTATCTTCTTGAATCAGATGTTACAAAGTATTTCACACACACACACCCCAATCCTGCATGGTCAACACTTTTTTTTTGGCACACATGGGAAGCTTTCCATGGCTTGCCCCTTTCTTGTCTTGGTTCTCTTGGGCTAGCCCAGTGCCAAGTCAGAGAATTTCAGCTTTGAAGGCCAGAGAGAAATTTGCCATCCCAGCTCCTGAGGTCTGGGTCATTTCCAGTAAAATCTGCCCCTCCTCACCTCAACCCCTGCAGACTTGCTGTCATAAGCTAAGATCTATGAGGCCTACATCAGGCCTGGCTTTGTTTTAAGCTCTAAGTCCGCTGTCAGAGTTGGCTGTCCAAGTCAGAGGTGGTACCAAAGGCCCCAAACTCACCCCTGTCAGGTCAACTATAATGGTGGTTTCAGATTAACACTTGCAAATAAATAGTAAATTCTTTCTCTGAAGGAGAACTTACTTCTTATATTCCTTGGCAGATCCCATCCAAAAATGCCTTCTATGTGCTGTGCACATTGGCATCATATAAACCACTAGAACAACAACAAAAAAAAGGTATGCCAACAACAGCAAACACTTCTGTGCTTTCTAGATATTGGCTACTGTTCTAAGCTATACACACGTGCGCACGAGCACACACACACAGATTAGTATAATTTTTTTTTATATTACATATCAAACATATATAGCTACTATGTGCGTATATATGGCATACATATACTCATTAGATCCTTTGGACAACTCAGGCACTCTTGTCTCAATTTATAGAGGAGATTGAGGCTCTAAGCAGTTGTACACTTGTCAAAGATCTCGGCTCACCAACTGGTTCTGATGGGCACTATGAAGAGATGTCTCAAGAATGAGAACACAGCTGAGTGTGGTGGTGCAGGTCTGCAATCCCAGCACTTGGGAGATGGAGGCTGGAGGATCGTGAGTTTGAGGCCAGCCTGGAATACATAGTGAGACCTTGTCTAAACCAAATCAAACCAAACCAAAAACCAAAAAAAGCAACCCAAGGCCTGGGGTATAGCTCAGTAGTAGAGTGCTTGCTTGGCATGAGTGAGGCCCTGGGTTCAATCCCCAGAACTAAAAAAAGAACTCACCAGAGTGGGTTCTACAGACATGTACATACAGGTGCTAGAATGGAAGAAATCACACCTTAGATTTAATGGGATTCTGTTTCAGTTCCCAAGAGCATGGGTAGCTTGCTCAAGACTCAGACAGCTACATCATCAAAGATCCAGCATAGAATCTACCTCTTGCCAGTTCTAAGCTACTTCTACTCATAGATCTGCTTAAGGAGGGAGTTGGAGAGTCTTGAAATGTTAGAAAACATTGACTCTTAAGAAAGTGAAATAAAAAAAAAAAAGTGAAATAAAGAAGTAGGACAGGTCCTAAATCCAGTCACTAACCAGTCTAGGAATAGTCCAAGTAGTGAGATGTTACCTATGAAAACCTATGCGAATTACTAATAGCCACACATTCTTCTGTTTTAGGTGCATGTTTAAGCAAGCTCATGTTCTGGTCACAATACAGTCTTTTTTTTTTTTTTTTAATGCATTCTAGCAAAATTAGGGTTTACACTTGGTGATTTCGGCTGGAGTTTTCCTTTTGTGGTACTGAGGATCAAACCCAAGGATTCACACATTCTAGCTAGCTCTATTAGTGAGCTACCTCCCCAAGCTGGTTGGAGAAATCTTGATGACTATGTGTTTCTAAGGCGAATCCCAAGGCATGCTGAGTGCTAGCTGTAGGATCCAGGAAGCTGCTGAGCCCACCTAGCACTTCATTTCTTCACTGCAGTCTTCCTCTCCCCCTTCCCTAATATGTGCCATCTAATTTCCCTACACCACAAGACTTTTCTGCCCAAGGATTCTGCGTGGATAATAGGGTATCTTAGCATTTTCTTGTCTTTCCCTAGGGTACTAAAAGAAGCAGATAAGGGAGAGGAAGCTAGCATTCCGTAGTTCAGCTGGAATCATCCATGAGCTCATGGCTTCGGGCCCACGAAAGAAGCCATTTTCTAACTTCAGCAATTTGAAACACTAGATATCCCACTTAGTCCTTACAATAGGTCAAGCTCAAGTAAACCCTGTTGTGAGATCAATGAACTTTTCCTGCTTATTCCTGGTGGCAGGGCCATGGAAGCTTATTTTTGCCTCTAAGCTTTCATCCTGAGAAGCATCATACCAACCTTTGTACTGACAATGAAGTATAATTAAGAGTAAACATGGGTCAGAGTCTCAGTTATACTTTCATATAAGCAGCAATGGTTCTTTGAAAAAATTCAAAATTCCTTTTAATTTGCTTAATTTGTGTTATTTGAGTGCTCAAGACAAATGGAGCACTCTGACTAGAGAATCTCACCTGAGAGAACCATACAGCTATCCAAGCCATCATCCTGCCAGGGATGGTAGCATCCCAGCACTCAGGAGACTGAGGTGGGAGGATGGCAAGTTCCAGGGTAATCTACATAGCACAGCTGTTTTACCTTACTTCAAAGATGAAACAAAATTAAAACAAGTGACAACCCCCCCCGCCCCCCCCCCCAAAAATAAGGGGGCAAGTCTAGGACTTACTGCACCTTACTTCACTGTGGTGTTTCTCCCTGGCACCTAGCCTTGGCTCAGGTCATAAAAGAAGGACATCCTTCCTTTGAAGTGTGTTTTCCTTACAAAGTCTTGATTGACAAAAACTTTTTTCAGTTAACTGTAGGAGGCAGCTTTACAGGCAGGATATGAGTTTTGCTTTTTTTTCCCCTCTCCCCTTTTAAGGAAAAAAAATTGCTGGGTGTGGTAGCATGTGGCATATGTCTGTAATTCTAGTACTCAGGAGTCACAGGCAGGAGGATCTGGAATTCAAGGTCAGCCTGGGCTATATAGCAAGACCCTATTTCAAAAAAAAGAAAAAATTTGTACTCCACACCTGGGACAAGCCAGGAAAAGCAATTTGATATTTGAAAACATTTGTTCCTTAAGTTCTAGGATCTCCCTATTCTTAGTCCCTGTAAGCCTAGTAAAAGAGATCAGGTAGATGCCACCTCCTTACTATACCTTTTGTTGTCAGATATGACCTTTGTCCCAATACCTGACTATTGTCATAGATATGGAGTTTGTCTGCTAGTCTTCAGCTTGGCTTTGAATCAAATTTCCAATGGGCAAGAATTAAAACCACAATGAAGAAAAGGAGAAGGGGTGTCTAAGCAACGCAGTCTTCCCCAGAAGAGAAAAGGAGGACGGGAGGAGTAAATAACAGGTTTATTTGCATATACACAAGAGAATAGTCAGCATTGCTGGGTGAGGAGAGGCAGGGCTGTGAGGAGGTAAGGCTTTAGCAGAGGAAGGCACCTTGACAGACAACAAGAGACTCTTGGCTTATTAAACCGAGCACAATTGCAAACTTCATTTGCCCCAAGCCAACAACTCATTTAACTTATTTACCTTCTGTCCTCCAGAATCATTTACAAAACCAGGTGGGAGATAAAAGAGAAAGGGTTGTGTATATCTGAACCTGCCACTTAAAACTTTATGTACAGAATGCACAGAAAAACAAAAAAATCCCAAAAGTATAAGAGGTACTTCCAAATAGTTCTTAATCTAATCAGGGCCATCCACCCTGCTAGGAAAAATACCTCTCATGAAAGAATCTGGGTATTAAATATGTTTCCAGAGTTGGGGCATCAATTTCACAAGGGCAAAGGTAAAGGGACCCTGGAAGTAGTTCCTGCCAGGTTTCCAGGACCATGATCACACACACAAAATCTCTGGAAATGAGGGTGAACAGCTAAAACTAACATCCGTTTTCCAGCCTGCTCCAGTGGGGTATTGTTGCATGGGACTGTTTCTAGGTGAGCTGAACCCGTGATGCTGGACAGTCTGTCCCAAGGATGGAAGGCCACCTTCTAAAATGGTCTTTCTTGACTTCTACCGTTATCCCAAATGAACTCTTAACTTTATGAACTTCTCTGTTAAGTACCCAAACCACATAAAGGTTCTTAGCCTGAAAGACCAAGCTCTGCATTTGGGAACTTTAACTACCAATAGCTAGTTCCCAAGGGAATTTTGCTTCTTTTTGTCCAGAAAGATACATGTATTGTTAGAGAAGTCAAAAGAGGCTACCCGCTAACTAGATAAAAATAAAATGTAAGGATTAGGTATGCTGACTAAGAAGGGGAAGAGAAACACACACTGAGTGGTTATATCATTTTTGTATATAAAGGATTAAAAAAATTCCAATTTAATACATTTTGGAAAAGCAAATGTAAAATGACTTGGGCTTATAAAACCAGAATTTACAATTATCTGTGAATAGTCAAAGACAAATTATAGAACCATTTTGATTACAAATTCAAAGTAATCTAATGTTAATTACAGAATTACTGCCCCACTTCCCCAGTAAGAGTCCAACTGTTGAATTATAAACATCCCCACTCTACTGACACTCCTCCACCTCCTGTTAAAACAGTGCTGTCTTACGCCACATCACACATACTAGGCACATCTTTCCTTCAGCAAAGCTTAGCAAGATGTTATCTCCTTTGGGCTCACACCAACCACCTTTATAAATAAACCAGTCCCCAGCTCAGGACTTCATCCATTCTTCAGCCTCCACAGGTGGTCTCCTCTTGGTCCAAGTTCCAGCAGGACAGGTCCTTGTCTAAAAGTAACACTGGGTCAGTGAGGTCACACTAGCCTCACTCCCACTAGGTCCTCCCAACTGCAGTTCTAGCTGTCTAGCACCTTTGCACTCAAGAAAACTATTGCTCTCTTCATTCCTTGCCAGTATTCTGCTTTTAGTGACATCTATACAACACAACATCTGGTCATTCCTTGGTCTTCCTGTCTTATATAACTCTTCATTGTCAACCAAGGACTATAACTAACACAGTGCTGAAAATCTCTTGGTCTTTTCTCAATCCTTATCTACTACCTCAATAGAACTGAGTCTCTTCTGGAACCTGGAGTCAAATCAAAGATCTTCACACTCTCTGCCTAATAGATCTACTTGGTAAGAATCTGTCACTTTGAGATGCCTACTACTTTGCAAAGTTCAGTCAGAACCTTACAACCCAACTGTAAGCCTGAGGGAAGATGCTAGTCCCATCAACTCTGACCAGTGGTTTTGGGTTGAATTAAAAGAATACAGTACCACATTCCACTCTTTATTCCACTTCTTCATTAACACACCTCAAATATCCACTTTAGTAGTTTGAACACAAAGCTCCAGAACTGTCTTTTCCCTTCTTTCTATATGCTTAGACTTCATCACATGGAGCCAAGGAATCACCTGCTGGCCTAAGTTCCTCTTGGGAACTAGCATCTAAATGGCTAAAATGTGCTATCCATACCTAGTCATATTGCCTGGCCTCCATATACTACATATTGCCACACCACTCAGCTTGCAGAGTGCAAGTGATCAGGCATTTATATGCTCTTAAATCTGATCTTAAGTGCAACCTCTCAATAGCATCAAAACACTTCACTTTTAGCATGTCCACATTAAATGCTCAATGAAGTGTTCCTTACAGAAAACATGGAAGATTTCTTTAAGATAGGAACCATGCTCTCCCCTCCAGCACAGCCAGTGGGCTCAAGACCTCTTTTCTGTTCTCCTCTTCATTCCCCCAGCATAAATCTATGACTCTCTTGTAGCAAAATCTGATCTAACAGGTGCTCATCGTTAAGACCATAACTCCTATTGGCATGTGAAAGGTGAGATGGCAAAAATGGCAGATCCGCAGGTTCTTGCTGATGGACAACTAAAAGAACTTGTGAGACAAGGAGCTCGCACATACACACATGAGAACAAGCCAAACGTTGCAACAAGGATTCCCTTTCAAAGAACCTTGCACAGGTGTACTATGCCCCCAATCTCACGAGAGAGGAGCCACTTGGATGTTCCCCCTCTCTTAACACAGCACAAGCCAATGGCTGGCTAGACATTCTGACCCAATGGTGAATGGTGAATACAAGGGAGCAGCAGCAGACACGAAATTTCAGGCCCTGGTTTTATGTGCCTTTAATACTTTTTTTTTTCTCCTTTCCTCTGTGTTCACTAAACAAGAAAAAAAATCGTAAGGCTACTTTTTGTAGCTTTTTGTTTTCCCTTTATATTTGTCATGTTTTTAATTTCTTCTCTGAGGAGGAATTCTCTGAATCTGTGTCTTCCAATTCAACTCGGTGCCTTTTGAGGCCACTGTGGCCATAGACAGCCCTACTGCTATCTGTGGCTGAGGGGTCAGTGGGGTCCTCTTTTGTTCCAGCACTGGGGGCCTCACAGGCCATTTCAGACCCACAACAATCTTTATGCAGGAGAGTCCCTGACAGAGATGAGTTATCATGGTCAGTGTCTGAGCGTCCTGGGGAAGAGTAGGCCACCATCTCCAGTTCTCCAAAGTTCTGCCCATTGTTGTGGGGGTGAGAGGGCCGGGGGTGTAAGCGTCCATTGTTGTGGTTTGCACAGATGGTTTCGAGGCTTCTCTCCTCACTGTCATCAGACTGGGTCCTAGGACAGTTGCCAGACCCGCTGTTGAGAGTAGTACCAGAAGACTTGGGGATAGGAGGAGAGGGTGGCTCCTCAGCCCGGCTGCTCAGAACCTTGCTTAGGGCCTTTCCATTCAGCTTCTTGGTTTCAAAAGGGTGTTCTAGAGAGCCTCCACTGTTAGTGTCTTGAGAGGTGCCCTCTGGTACCTCTGCCCAAGGGTGGCTACTGTGTTCAAGGGTTGGGCCACTGCTGGGATTTCTAGCCAAAGTCCCTTCTTTAAAAGCATCCTTGCTGCAGCCTTCAGGGGGCAGGTCCTGGTTCCTCTGGGGCACTGTTGTGTTTAGACAGGCTTCCATACTAGAAGAAGGGGCTGGGTTGTCTTTGTGGCTGGTTCCTGCTCTCCCTTCATCTGCCTCTCCTGTCACTAGGGAGGTCTCTCCATCTTTGTTATTCGAGTAGGAGATATAGGAGTAGCGGAGCCATTTATAAGCTTTATAAATCTTTCGCTCAACGGATTCTATGTCAGAAGCTGGTGATGCCCGGCTTGGTTGAATCTCCAGAGTAGAAGTGCTCCGCTCAGGCGAGGAGGTGGGGGAGGAGGAGAGGTCATCCACTTTGATCTGGGGGTAATCATAGTTGTCTTCACCAATGTAGGTATTGGTAGGCTTGATTGGGGCACTGGGCCTCTCTTCTCGGGGTGTCTTCTGTCGTCGTCGCATGGCATTCCGTTGCCGGGTGGAGGCTCGGCGTTCATTTAGTTCCTCTTCATCCTCTGAGCTGCTGGAGCTACTGGAACTGCTGGATTCATCTTCAGGGCTGGGTGACCGTGGCCGGGGGAAGAGATCTGTGTCCAGTTCAACCTCACAGGCGTTTTCTTCAGAATCAGATTCATTGGACAAGGCCAGGAGGCGTTTGTCCTGGTAGCGCCGCAGAGCAGACAGGCGTTGCTGGCGAGAGGCTGCATCCTCACATGTGGGTGTTGGCGGGGCTGGTGCCACTGTATTTGTGGTGGTGACCCGCAGGGGCCCCAGGTGGAAGGCATTGTCGGCAGACTCATCTACTGTGGGAGGTGGGGAGCGGGGCAGTGAGGCTGAGGATTCTGAATCAGTGTAGCCTGAGCGCTCACTGACTCCTGCATGTAGCTGAAGGATAGTACTCTCACTGAGGTCACTGTCTGAATCAGAGCTCCAGCCCTCAATCTCTCGGCGTACCAGAGAGTCAAAGAAGGCCATCATCCGGGGGTCTTCCTGGACCGATTGGTTAGCGTAATCATGGGACAGGCCACTCCCACTGTTCAGCACAAGACTGATATACTCTTCATGGGTGTATAGGCAGCGGGAATCATCCTCAATCCGACCATCAAGGTCTCCTGTACATCCTGGCTGCTTGTATGGGCTCCAGATCTGCACAGAAGATAAAAAAAACAAAAGCAACTAGGACTGAATGGAAAGTGTTCTAAATCCATAATAATAAAAACCACTAAGTCAGAGCTTCCCCAAATTTTCCCTGTCATTTTAAAGTCACCAACTAAAAACATTTTCTTTGAACTAGCGCCAGTGGCTAACACCTATAACCCTAGCTACTTGGAAGGCTGAGATTGAGGGGACTGTGATTCAAGGCCTGCTTGGGTAAATAATTCTTGAGGACCCCCCCCACCTCCAAAATAATCACAGCAAAACGGGTTAGAGGTGTGGCTCAAGCAGTAGAGCATCTGCTTTCCAAGCTTGAAACCCTGAGCTCAAACTCCAGTGCACAAGGGGAAAAAAGTGTGTGTGTATTTATATTTATATTTGCCAGATGTAGTGGCACATGCCTAAATATCCCAGAAATTAGAAGCTGAGGTAGGAGGATTTGCAAGTTTGAAGTCAGCCTGGGCTACATAGCAAGATGCTATCCGCAAAAAACCAAAACAAAATACAAAAGTGCTTTACCAGACGGATCATGTGAGTTGCGTATGAAAATGGAGGCTTCCAGAGTCAGAAGTGGGAAAAACCATGGTTTAGGATATAGAATTAGCAGTATGTCAGGAGACGTAGATCCTGTCTCTAGGTCCAGGAAAACCATACCTTGTCTTCCTCGTGATTCCCCTCCATTCAGTTGCCTCTGTTAGTAGTTTGGAAATTATAATCCTATTCTAAGAGGCTGCATGGAAGAAGACTTGAAGATGGGCAGTGTGTTAAAACACTCAGAAGATTAAAGTTGTGCCACAGAGAGGTATCGCTTTTCTAGCAGACAATCCTCTGTGAGAGTTAATATTTTAGCCTATAGCTCCACTTCTCCCCAGCTGCAGTATTTCTGTTTTTAACCAATGAGAATCACTCATTGGAGCTTGATAAGAATAGCCAACTGCCTACACTACAATTCCCTGTTGGACACACAGACTTCAGTTACCCAGAAAACGGGCTTCTTTTACCCAGAGAGCTGTTTGGCTTGATCCCCAACTCTTCTGTTAGTTGCAGGACAGGTAAGACACACTCCCGGAGTGATGACTGCACCTTCATCTCTTAATACCTCTCTACTCCATGGTTAGGGGTATGGGTGGCAGAACTAGGATTCTAACTCAGGTCTATCCAATTCAAAGGCACAACAATTTTACAGGCTGGATAAGTTTGCAAAAATCAAGTTCAAAGTAATTAAGCTGTCATTGCAAGGGAGAATGATTAGCTCCACCTGACTGCCAGACTGGTCCACAGAGCAGTACAGAGAAGCTCAGTTACATCAGCCTGTAGCCATGGCAACTCAATGATAATCTGGCTGATTGTTCTTGCCTGACAGGTTGGTGTCTATCTTTAAATGACATCTAAGCCAGAGAACAGTAGTTCCTCATTCCCCATTCTCCATCAAGTCAAAGTGTGTTTCCTTGAAGCTATCTGTGAATAAATTCACCTCCTTGTGGGAACTTTCCCAAGTCTCATTTCTGCTGTGAATTACTTAGCAATTCCTAGGAAATGGTATCTCTTTGGAGGACGTCTAGTTCAAAAGAGACTGAAGAAACCTAGAGTAGCTTCTCCCCACCATTCCCAACTCAGGTTCATTCTACCTTCAGTTTTGCTCCCTGTCCACAACTCCTCAGGCATTCTACTCTGTCTAGTTTCATAATCGTACCCCCGAGTTTCAAAGAAGTGATTCCCAAACTTTAGAGTGCTCAAGAATCACCTACCGAACAATTACAGTGAAGCACTATTATTCTGGTGGAACTGAGGTTTGAACTCAGGGCTTCACACTTGGAAAGCAATTGCTTGGAAAGCAGGTGCTCTACCACTTGAGCTACACCTTCAGTCCATTTTGCTCTGTTATTTTGGAGATGGGGTCTCCCGAACTAACTGCCTGGGCTGGCCTCGAATTGCAGTCCTCCCAATCTCAGCCTCCCAAGAAGCTAGGATTATAGGCATAAGTCATCAGTGCCCGGCTGAAGCACTACTGTTAAAGATTTGGCCTCAGCCAACAGGAAAAGGGGAACAGGTACTAGAGAAAAGGTGAGATCAAAAAGAATTAACCTAGAAGGTAACACCCACGCACAGGAAATCAATGTGAGTCAATGCCCTGTATAGCTATCCTTATCTCAACCAGCAAAAACCCTTGTTCCTTTCTATTATTGCTTATACTCTCTCTACAACAAAATTAGAGATAAGGGCAAAATAGTTTCTGCTGGGTATTGAGGGGGGGGAGAGGGAGGGGGTGGAGTGGGTGGTAAGGGAGGGGGTGGGGGCAGGGGGGAGAAATGAACCAAGCCTTGTATGCACATATGAATAATAAAAGAAAAAAAAAAGATATTAAACCAAAAAAAAAAAAAATTTGGCCTCAGTAAGTCACAGATAGGTACCAGGACAATGTAGTTTAAAGAAGCACTCAAGAGGTAAATAGAGGTGAGTCAGTTTGAAAAAACACTAGAATATAGCTAGGATAAAATAAGCAGAAAATAAAGGATTTGTCTGAAGAAATTTTCAAATTCTCTGTGAGACTAATGTTTGGGAAACATTTAGACATAATCTCTAAGATATAAGTGATATCTGCAAACAGATGTCTAAGAAAATAGTTTGGTGGCTTAGAAAAGAAGATGAAGTGTCTAAAAGGCAAGTCCCTCAGAATGTTTCTTGAGGTCTTATTCTTAATTCTAAGCCATGTCTCTTATCTCCCCAGTTTAAAAATGTACTTTAATATGAAAATAAATCTACTTGTCCTTCATAGGTCCCAGAATCTGTTAACAGAAGTACAAAATAATAATGGTGAGATGCTGGCCTAACTACTTTGCAAACCAGCTTTAAAGGTTCCAATCTACCCAGCTTCCTCCCTCCACTTTCTCTTCAGGAATGAAAATCATAACATTAAAAGCCAGCTTTTATTTGGGCTCTGGAATGTATTAAGCTGAGGTAGACTGTTCATTCCTGAAACATAGAGTAATGGAACAAATCAGAATCAAGAGGGTGAGTTCCCATTCAAACCTTAGCTAACTGGTGACCTCAGTGAAGCTCAGCTTTTTATCTAAACAGTGAAATTACATGGATCTCATCCAGTCCTAAGATTCAGAGCAAAACAAAATTCCCATTGCAAATGACTAGCCTGAAGGGGCTGACAGTATAGAGCTGCAGGAGCAGGTAGAAGTCACCACTTCTACTTTTGCTTTTGGAAAGCCTCTGTTTCCCACCCGCTGACTAAAGAACAATGAAATGACATAGGCTGTATATCTGAGCACCAACAGACACGGTGTTGTCATTTCTGGTTGGTGATGGAGCCCCACAGACAGAATCTATAGGCCCATCCTCAAAGACTCTTTTCTCTTTTGTGACACTGGGGCTTGAACTCAGTTACTACTTGAGCCAAGCTCCCAACCCTGTCTGCTTTTAGTGATAGGGTCCTATGGTTTTGCCAGGGCCAACCTCGGACTGCGATCCTCCTACCTTCCCCTCCTAAGTAGCTGTGGTTACAGGGTATGCCATCATGTCTATTCCTCAGAGAAACTTTCAAGCATCAGAAGTACTAACTGTCCCTATAATATTGGTCTTTATCCTTAAAGCATCAATTTCAAACATTTGTGAAATTGTTCATTGTTTTTTACCCTGAACATCAACAACTCAAAATCAAAGCAATGAAGAAGACAACTTCCTATTACCTATTAAATGTGGCTGGGCATGCCTCATCATGGAGCAAGGTTCTGAGAAAAGGAGGAGTGCTGAGTAGCTTTCTTCCTAAGCCTAGTGAAGAGTTGGCTTAAGCCAGGTACTGGTGGCTCACGCCTGTAATCCTAGCTAACAGGGAGGGAGAAATCAGGAGGACTGTGATTCAAAGCCAGCCTTGGGCAAATTGTTTGCAATACCCTATCTTGAAAAAAACTATTCACAAAAAAGGGTTGGCAGAGTGGCTCAAGTGGTAAGTGTGCCTGCCTAGCAAGCATGAGGCCCTGAGTTCAAACCCCAATACCGCCAACAAAAGAGTTGGCTCAGGCTGCTTGAGGAAAAGGATGATGTTCATCCTTCTTCAAAAAACCCCAACATTTTCAAACCCCAGTGCTGCCAAAATAAAAACTACACCAGTATTTTCCATAAGCACAATGCCTGGTATAGAGTAGGTGGTGAATACTTGTTGATCCAATGAAATAAATAGCCTTAGCTATTCCTTTACTTGGAATATTTTTCCTGTTTTTCTTTTGTCTTTCCTTTTGAAGTCTTTATCTGCTCTTTAAAATCTAGTTCAAATATTAACCTATACTGCGATTACCCTGGATGAGAAAAATTTCTCCTTCCTCCTTCAGCACTTTATGTCTCTTGGGCATCCACTGCATTTCTCATCTCTCCTACTGACTGGGTAATCAGTTCTTAAGGAGACTTGCTACCTTTCTTCATCTTTATGTTCCCCATGGGGTCTTGCATGAATGGCACACAACAGGTATGTTTCAAATACAGGATGAATAAACAAATCTTTGGCTTAGAGAGAAAAAAACCCCAGAATCTGTGCCATCCCCCACATGTTTTAACTATAAAACTTTTACCAAGTGTGGGCATTCAGGGAGATAGAAGACCTGTTGTAAGCGAGAAAAGGCTGGCTCTGGCAAAAAGAATTCTTCTCCAAGTGAAAAAGGTGACAGGAAAGGATAAATACAGGGAGAAGGCAGACTGAGAGAGAAAAGCAGGTCTCATGCCACACAAGAACATGGTAGGTGAAGTTCTTTGAGTCACTGACCCTTGAGCCACTAATCCTTTTAAAAGCAGCAAGGAGGAAAGTGACATTTATTTTAATAGCAACTGTCAGGGTGGCAAGTCCACACTTAACATATGGGAGACAGACCCAAGGGTGCTGAGACTCAATGGCCTTTCAGGATGATGTAGGCACAGTAATTCCAGTAGATATATGAGGCTAACATTGAACTTGATGTCAACCCTCTCCTTCCTATCTCCCCTCCTACAAATAGCCCAGCCTGGCCTTCGAACTCACTATGTAGCCCAGATTGGCTTCAAACTCTTGCCTCAGACTCCAAAATATTGGGATTACATGTGGGTGCTGCCACGCCTGGCCTACAGTGCTTTTAATGCCATGCCATTCCCAACCAGATGGTAATTGGGGAAGACATCTGTGGAAGAGCAAAGCTGAGAACTCCAGAGCTTTTTGCTTTCCCTGTTACTGTGGTCATCTCTGTAGGACTTAAGTTTCAAATAGCTAAATGTACCTCCTGGTTCCTATGGGAACTTGGGAGCAGTGAGCTCTGTAGCTCAGTCTGGATAACCTCACAGAGAAAACATTTTCTTTTTTTTCTTGAGAACTTGGCTAGTTTCCAACTTATGACCTTTAGGTTAAGGACTTCAGTTGACTAAACAATAACTGGGGAGACTTAGCACAGAAGCATCCCAGAGTGCATAGCCAAATAGGAATTTCTCTTCTAAAGGAGATGCCCAAGGAGAAAGCTCTCTGAGAAAGAGAATGATGTCAACAGGCCTAGACAGGACATGTTATGGTGCCAACTCATTAGTCATAGGCCAAAGGAGAGAAGAAAGCAATGTAAGGAACAGGGTGATTTCAATGACTGCTCAAGTGAAGGACTACTTAGATGATCAAATCAAGCTGCCTGCTGCCTTCCTAGTAGCATGGCAAATGTGGTGGGATAAAGCACAGAGCTCTATGTGAGCTTTACCACTAATTAACTATGTGACCTTGGACTGTTAATTTATAATTTAAATTTCAGCAATTGCAAAAAAAAAAAAAAAAGAAAGAAAAAGTTGGAAAAATGATGTAGGAGTCTCATTCTAGCTCTCTGGGGAAACAAGTACAACCGTGAAAGTCAGACCTGATCCCCAGGACTAACAAAGCTTAAACTGACAAATAAATATTCTATTTCTGATAGCTATCTACTGTCATCAACTTAATTCCAGATAGTTAAAAAAGAAAATTACTAAATCATCACAAATGAGTTTTTACTTTTTCTCTGAAAACTGTCTCAGGTTTTGTCATTTTAAGAAATGAATTAACTTAAACTTTTGTGGGGAGCATCATCTTTCCTTAGTGATCACAGGGTCCTAACGATTCATCATTTTCCCTGAAATCTTATTTCTTCTGATGTAGAAAATGGGTTACTAGCAACTAGAATGTGAGTGATGGGCAGTAGGTTATCTTTCTGTGGACACAGGCTAAGCTGGGCCCCTCTGTTGCAACTATGAAAATATTGCTTGGATGAGGTGAGTTCATTCAACTGACATGCAACTAATGTGCTATATTCACACCCAAGTAGCCTCAATCACAACCACATGCAGTGTTTGATATCTATCTATCTATCTATATCTCCTAAGGCAGCCATGGTTCTGACAATCAGGTAAATCTGTGCCAAATTAGAACAGCGATTAATTCAAAGTGTACAGCAAGTAACTGAAGGGATAGTGACTCTCTTAACCTCCAGGTGAGGGTAAGAAAGTTGAATTCATCATCCTCATTAGGAATGTCATACAACATACAAAGTAGTGTCTAGAAGACACTATGTTTCAAAGCGTGATGACCAGTTTTGAAAATGGTCTGGGGCCATAACCCAAGGCCACAGGGAAGCCAGGGGACTTTGGACCAGTAGCCCTCGGAGGTTTAAAGATGGCTCTGAGGTCAACAATTATAGGTTGAGACCTATATGGCCTCCTCCATAAAAATAGCCATGTTTGATAAATAGTTACCTATGTGCATATGTAAAGTGATATTGATAGAATATATATAAAGCATACACATAACCATTTAAGTATGCATATATGTAAAATACAGAAATATATTCATGTACATATGTACTCACTATCTGGAAACCTTTACTATTAGTAAAAGAAAAGCCATTTATGCTTTTCTGTGGAATTGTGTATATACACAAATATATATTTCTAATATACATATATCAATTTATTAATCAACATATTAAAACAGTTCTGAAAGGAGTTTAATTGCTTTTAAAATATCAACTTTTTTCTTTGAGAAAGGGTCTCACTATGTAGTCTAAGTTGCCCTCAAACTTGCTACAAAAGCACAAGCTGGCCATGAATTCACAATCCTCTTGCCTCAGACTCCTGAGTGCTGGGATTACCAGTGTGTGCCACCAAGCCTATCACTCACTGAGAATTTTGATAGATCTTTAGTATGTTTAGATATGAGATCCCACATATACTATATGGAGGACATACACTGTTTTCATTTCTAACTATGAACTGTAATAATTTTTCAGAAAGGACAGAAGTGAAAAGTGCCTCACCTTGATAATCTTTTCCACACCAGAAGAGCAGATCATGTAGGTGTGGGGATTAAATCGGACCTGGTTAACAATGGACCGATGCCCTTTCAGCACCATGAAGGCTCCGTTGACCACCCTGCCAATGCCACCTAGGAAGACAGAAGGAAACAAAAACCAAACTATAAAACAAATGAAAGTCAACAAGTTCCAATAAAGGCACACAAACAGCTATGAACAGGAGCTGAGATTTTTTATTAACTATGCAGAATGCTTAATCTTACAGAGAAAGTTGTGATGGAAAGAGGGATAGACGGATGAGACACCTCTCAGCATATGTGCTCTTATTTAGTTTGCAATCATTGCCCACACTCACCCACTGCAAACTCTATTGTCAATGAAACCAAGCCACTTAAAATATTCCTTAAGTTTTTGATTGCCAAGTTAGAATCCAAGTGTTACCTAAGAAAAAGATAATTGAGCAAAATGAGACAGAACTGCTTGGGACTAGTAAGCTATGAGGGACATGCAAAACCAGAAGCATGTGATGATTTAAATGCACAAAAGACATCTTTGATCCTTTTGTCCTCATTTCTCATGAAGACAGGGAAAGAATAAGGAGGAGGAGGGGGAGGAGCAGAAGGAAGAAGAAGGAAGGAAGAAGAAATCCCATTGGGCAAAATTTGGTTCTCCCCCTAATAGCAGGAAGAACCAAAGATAAAGGATATTTGGATCACTTTCATAATAAGCAGGGCCCAAGTATTAAGAATTTGAGCTAGAAAATGTGTAAGCTGGGCACCAGTGGCTCATGCCTGTAATCCTAGCTACTTGGTTGTCTGAGATCAGGAGGATTGAGGTTTGAGACCAGCCCAGGCTAATACTTTGTGAGACCCCCATCTCTAAAATAACCACAGCAAAATGGACTACAGGTATGACTCAAGTGGTAGAGCCCCAGTTTTGCAAGAGGGAAGCTCTGAGTTCGAGCCCCAGTAACCCCCCAAACACCACCAATAACAAAAAACCCAAACTATGATGTATAAATTAAAATCAACAGCCTACTGGCAGAAAGACTGACTGATTGATTTGGTTCGGCTTTTTGAGACAGGGTCTTACTATGCAGCCTAAGCTGGCCTGAAACTCACTATTTAGCCCATTGGCCTTAAACTTGTGATGATTCTGCCTCAGCTCCTGAGTGCTGGGATTATGGGCATGAACTACTATGCCTGCCATTGTAAAACTATGTTTTAGAAACATCCTGTAAATTATTTTAATTCACAGAATGAGAAAAGTACCAGAATACTGGACATTTTAACAGACTGAAGATGTCATTATTTAGGAACCTGGGAGGTTCAACTCCACTGGTCATGACATCACACTCACACAGACCACATGCAACCAACCAACCTACCTCTGAACACCATTACTTCTTTGCAGTCATCAAGAGCTGAGTACACATAAAGCCAACTATGCCCCAGCTAAGAGGCAAAATGTGACAGATGCAGACACAAACAAATGAGTATTCATTGACTGAATCCATGAATGCCTTCATAGTGCACAGCAGGAACCGGCACTAAGTATCAGTAGGCACAATATCTGCTCCATGTGCCTCCATCCTACATCTAGCTCCACCTTTCTCAAACATTCATTTCAAACATTTCTCCATGTCTCAGTGCCTAAAGGAAAAATGACCTCAATATCCCTTCCCCTCAAATAAACAGTTTCTAGAGATATCTTCTGCTTTTGGCTTCCTGATACAACTTCTCTTTTGCCTCATGGGAAGAGATACCCCTTTATCACCATAGATATCTTTTGTTTATTTTTTTATGACAGCAAAAGGTTTCAGACATACCTATTTGCTCGTTGGTGGTGCCGACAGCTTAGTTGCTTACTCTATTTGGTGGGTGACAAAAGACCTCTTTGTCTAAATATTTTCCCATATATGAGTTTTATTAGTATTTTTATCACACAGGATGGATAATACATTTAAGCTATATATATTACAGCCCAACACCATCAACTTTGCAAATAAACCACAAAGGAAAAGAGACTAGTACATAGGATTAGAGGGTTTTTAATAGAGAAAAAGGATCAGAAAAGGTTAAGCTATGAAGTAAGCTATCACGGTGGGAATCCAAGTGCACTGGGTTTCTAGGGTGGGAGGAGGGCACCATGCCCTGGGCCTAGTCAAAATAAATATAAACTCAAGAAAATTAGAGAAGAAGGAGCCATCAGAATCTATGGAGCTAAAACAGTTGCCTTGATACAGAGATCTAGGAACTCCCGAAGAGTTACTTTGGGTCTATTTCTTTACTAGATAAGGTTGACTTGACCAGTAGCATTCCTGTCCATGCTTCTCCTCTGAATTCTAGTCCTACCCCTACTCCCACATTGGGATGGTCACTAGCAAAAGAAATTTTGGGCTAACACAAGTATCAATCTCTTGTATAATTCTACTGCTTCAGAAAAAATGAATTTAAGTGACTTATCCCAAGTCATGCAGTTAATATAACAGTGGTACAATGCCTATAAGCTTTCCATCATATCAACTGCCTTTAGGGGACAGAAGGGTTTGAACAGAACTGGAGGCTGATAGCTGATTTCTACATCTTTCAGGAAGTTATCAAATAGAGTGGCTTTCTTTTGACATTCTAAATTAAAGGGGAGTGAAAGGATTCTATCCAATTATCCTAAGCACAAGCTCTAGTGTGTCACTAGGGGACATTTCATCACACTCAACACTGAATACTCCATGAAAGTAGAGATGGATCTCTCTTAGTTACAAGGAACAGTACTTCTAGAACCAAGGCACAGCAAATGTAAAGCACAGCAGATGCTCAGCAAATACTAGCTGAGAGTGTAATTTAGAGTAAGTACCCAAAGAAAGTCAAATACAGGGCCTCATATCTTAAAGAATTGGCTACACAGAACTAAAGTCTATTGGCCAAATCAATCTTTCTGTCAGTGGTTACTTGGAACTCTTTTAAGAATAATAAGGAAGTATCAATGCCAGAAAATTCAGACCATGGAAACACTGTTTCTTTTGCTAGTTTGTCCATTGTGGTCTCATCTGAATTCTCTTCTTGGCAACATTTTTTGTTTTTGCTTTTTGAGACAGGGTCTTGCTATATAGCCCAGGCTGGCCTGGAACTTGCTATGTCCTAGTTTAACCTTAAACTTCTTTTTTTTTTTTTTTCATTTTTCTTTTATTATTCATATGTGCATACAAGGCTTGGTTCATTTCTCCCCCCTGCCCCCACCCCCTCCCTTACCACCCACTCCACCCCCTCCCGCTCCCCCCCCTCAATACCCAGCAGAAACTATTTTGCCCTTATCTCTAATTTTGTTGTAGAGAGAGTATAAGCAATAATAGGAAGGAACAAGGGGTTTTGCTGGTTGAGATTAACCTTAAACTTCTGATCATCTTGCTTTTTGCCTCCCAAGTGCTGGGAATACAGGTGTGCACCATGCCCAGCCTCCAGGAATTTTTCTCCCTTGAGGAAAGAGTCTCACTATGTTGCTCAGGCTAATCTTAAACTCATGGGCTCAAGCCATCCTCCTTCCTCAGCTTCCTGAATAGCTGGGATTATACACAGGCACCACTACATCTGCCCTTGGCATCAATTTTAATAGGAACTTTTTTTCTCTTTCTTCCCACCCATACTGGTACCACTGGTACTTAGGAAATCTACTAAAGACAACAAAGTCAATACAGCCAAGGCATTGATAGTGAGAACAGGCACAGGAAGAATTATCGCTGCCTTCTGTTTAAAGTAACCAAGGCTGTAGTCACAAAATCATAGCAATGAATGGGCATGAAAGAATATAGTGTTGTTCCTGGGTTTCAAAGGAATGAATTTGGCTGCTATTATACAATGTACAATTTATATACAATGACTGAGAATAAAATTTTATTAGTCTAGGATATTTGTATAAACCAGTTTCTGCATTAACCTGAAATGGCTGAAGTGAAGATGCTACTTATCAGTTAGGACCCGATGTCTTCTTTCCTCCATTACCCTGCCAGACCACCAGACCCTCTGATAAACAGCAGGGTCAAACTGGAATGAGCTAGACGGGGAATTTTTTTTCCCCAAGAACTATTATAACCTACACAATCTTTCTTTAGGGTCATCTCTAAGGTTGTGGGTGAAGGCCCAGGTGAGGCTCTGTCTTACCCCATCCTTAGGAAGCTGAGTAATACCTAATCATTAGTAATGAGTACCAATAATAGAATAGCACACACCCAGAAAAAAGGACCTGACTCCTTGCTGAACTGCCATTTGTTCACACAGTTCTATAAAATGGTCATTTCTTAGGGCCATCTGGCTAGCTAGCTTAGCTAAATATGTTGGCACTCTTTTGTAGGTTTCATTCAAAGGTCAAAGCTGGAGTTCCCATATAGTCATCTTTCTTTGGTTTAGAAGGGATGCTAGAGAGGTGGGAAAGGCTATAAATTACCTTATCAATTCTTTTATAGACCTGAGAAAAGAAAAGAAAAGTAGGCTATTTCACAGAATCCAGCATTAGTAACTCACTCACTACCTCAGGGGACCCCAGGATCTAAGCAACTCAGAGAAAACATCTTGCTCAGAATCTTAACAAAGACCTTTCTAAAATGTCATGCAGCAAAGTGACCTCCTCAGAGAAGAAAGTGAGCAAAGCAGAAGGTCCTAGTTTTAATTTCTTCTGCTTATTCTCCTCTTTTCACAACTTTCAACCAGGTGTCTATCCCCTTAAGCCTCTCAAGGGTCAGAACAACACTCATTTCTGGCCAGCTTCAGTCACTTCTTTCTTGCCAGTGTCACTGGTTTCACAAATTTCTCCAAGAATGACTGTGCTTTCAAGTTAAAAGATAAAAGCAATATGGTCAAGATTTCTTGATGCCTTCATCTAACAGCAACATATCAACCATGCTGGGCAGTTGTCCTCAGTGGCACATGTGGCTATAGAAGAGGGCACTTAAGTATCTTGTACTGCCTGGGTACCAGTGGCTCACGCCTATAATCCTAACTACTCAGGAGGCAGAGATCAGGAAGATCATGGTTCAAAGCCAGCCCAGGCAAATAGTTCTGTGAGACTTTATCTCGAAAACCCTGCACAAAAATAGGGCTGGTGGAGTGGCTCAAGGTGATAGCCATGAGTTCAAGCCCCAGTACCTGGGGAAAAAAAAAAAGTACCTTATACTGAAATCAATCCCAAATGCAAACTCAATAAAATTCCATCATTGATTTTCTTGTCAGTGTCTTTGGACTTCCCTTTTCTGGTAACCCATGCATTCTCACAAATGCCTTTGTGAGAATGGGAAGGAAAAGTGCTGAGATTAAGGAGGGGAAAGTATGAAGGCAGCAGTGAGGGACAGAGATCAGACCACATGACTGGAAAGGGCTGGTGGAAGACAAAAAAAATTAAGACAGCTGACCCACCTGGACTACATAGGGAGAACCTATGTTTAAAAAACAATTAAGACAGGCGATAAAATATGCATTTCCAACCAAGAGCACTGGCCCTTGTGAAGAGGGAAACTACCTTGCTCTTTCAAGATTTGGATGCTGACATATTCAATATAGTAAGAATAGAGTCAGATGTGCAAGAAGGACTTGAGAAATGATTGTTAAATGGAAATTAGTGCAAAGTAACTGTTGGGAGTGGCAAAAACTTATACTCACATTAAGAAAGAGAGATTATGGTAGGAAATGCTTCCAGAATTGCATGGAAGAACCTTATCTGGTAACTCTAGAATGAGGTATCAAAATTCTATAAAACACAGTGATAAGACAGTGAGCAAATATGTAAAAACGTGGTACATTATAGGAGAACTTGAAAAATCAGGTAACAGTTATTCAAATGGTATAATGGACATCAAATTTCTATAATTCTTTGGGCTTAGGAAAATTCAGCACATGATATTCATCAAAGAATCCAACCTAACTCATCTTACTTGACCTATGTAAGATTCAACAGCTGCCTCCTCAATTTTCCTACTACCTCACTGGTTACTCCTTATTCTTTCTGTTGTTTTGTTTTTGAAGCAGGATCTCAATCTACTTTCAAATTGAGTATGTGTATATGTGTATCTTGTGTATGCATGCACATGTGCATACACTCCCTTTTCTCATTCCTTTTATATTGGAATTTTTTCAAGTCAAGAAAGTGTCTATTGGCTGGGGATGTTAGCTCCATGGTAGAGCACACACTTAGCATGCATTAAGGCCCTGGGTTGGATACCAGCGCAGCAAAGGGGGGGAGAAAAAAAAGAGTGCTCCCACCCACCCCCCATACTGGGGTTTGAACTCAGGGCCTCATGCTTGCTAGGCAGGCACCTTTACCATTTGAGCCACTCCACCAGCCCTTTTTTGTGGTGGTATTTTTGAGATAGGGTCTCATGAACTATTTGCCTAGAGCTGGTCTCAAACCCTAATCCTCCTGATCTCTGCCTTCTGAGTAGCTAGGATTACAGGTGTGAGCCACTGGCACCCAGAAAAAGTGCTTATCTTTTGAAGGCTTGTACAGCTTTGCATGATGCCTTATCTAGGGAACTCAGTAAATGAACAAATTGAGGTAAATCCCCTCATCATCTTCTCTGGAACAAAGCTTGAAGGAGAAGGCTAAAACTATTTATTACCTGCTAATTAATTGTAATTAGCAGTTGAGATACTTAATTTATTTTGTTCTTACTCTTAATCTGGTAGAATTAAGAGTTTATTACTGTGAGAGGCAAAGGACTCTTTGTGTTCATGGTTCACTTAAGAGAAGTGCCCAAACAATCTGTTAGCATTTCCCAAAGGCCTGAGTGAACAGTTACAGGGTCTTCAAGTGTCAAACATAAAGAGAAATACAATCAAGGATACTGACAACAGAGAGAGCAGTGGCTGCCTCTTGGTGACCATGTAACTACATAAGAGATGAGAGAAGCCAGATGGGGACAGCCAGTGCTGTCAGTAAAGCTCAAAGAGCTCCAGAGGCAGTAAGGCTTAAGTGTACAAAAAAGTCAATTATACTAAGCTCTTTCATCATATGTACTTCACATATGTTTGCAACCAACTACTTGTGACCAATTAAAAACAGTTGTTTTTCCAATTACATGTGAGGAAAAAACCAGATGCCTAAGCTTAACTCATTGAGAGTGAATGCATGTCTACAACAAGGAAGAGAGACACACAGCTCTTTCCAGCCTTCTTCCCCAACCTACTGCCAGTGGGGGTAGCTGCAGTGACTTGGCAGTGGAAATGCATGTTTCTCACTTCAATTCAGGGAAAAACTTGTCAAATAAGGGAACCCCTTTAAATTACTCATCAGTCAAGAGCAGTATTCATATAAGAACTCAACCATTCATTTAAGAGGGCACCAAAGGACAATATCTAGATCGCTAAGTTATTGAAAGAAATGCTTAAAAACAAAGTTCTTGATGAGGAGTAACAATTAGTGAATAGCTATGAAGTACTCTCACAATAACCCCAAGAAGGTAGATGCTATTGTTCTTGTTGATGATGTTATTATTCATATTTTACAGATGAAGAAACAGTTTAGCAAGATTAGGTCATTTTTCCGAAGCCCCCAAGTGCAAGATGAATGGACCAGGAATTTAAAACAGGGCCTACTAACTCTACTACGTTATATTTCTTTCCATGAATAGTTAAGGTCTTTGAGGTATATCTCAGAGAAAGCTACACTCTCTGTGAAAACCTTAAAACCTTTTCTAACAAGAATTAGGGGAGACAGAAGGAAATATAAATATTTTCAAGAGATACTCACCTGCCCTTTACTTTGCCAAATCCATTACTTCCTTACACCTAAATTACTTGAGAAAAAACATTTTAGAAATCATGGATCGACACTGACCTTACTATTCCTAGTGATAACAATGTCTTGTATTTGAATACATGTAGCTTTTAGAAAGCTTCCAAGACTATTAAATCACTAAACATAAGACAAAAGTGGGGGGCATTTTACAGAAGAAACTCTGATGATTATTATTATGGAACCCACCTAGAATTGCTCTTCTGGTTGGTGCCAGTCTGGTACCTGGACTTAACTGCAGGTATGATTTCAAGCCTTCTAATATACCACACTGGCTCTATATGTAACTTGAGGTCTTCTTTATTTTATCTTCAGAATTATAACATAAAAACAGAGGCCCTTCCTACCTACTTCAGAGGTATAAAACATTCTGATGGGTTTTTCTCTGCCACACCAAAATTTCCAGTTCTATTCCTTCCTCTGATTTTTAAAGGGGATTTCAGAAGGAGTTTTTATTTGATATCAACTAAAAAATGGGACCTGATCTTGCCAGGTAGCAAGTCTTAACATCTAGAAATTATCTCATCAGTCCACTCGGAAGTCCTGTGTGAATTACTTAGCCAATACAGTAAGTCAGAACTGTTTATATAATAAACAAATCTCATCTCTCTGGAGTTTGTGAATCATTAAAAAAAAAAAAAGACCAATTAACAGTCTTTCTGAACAGGAGAGTAGAAAAGAAAAAGATGCCCTTGCCTTTGGCTCATACTCAGGACTCTCAGTATTTGGCACACACTGTGAAGCACACAGCAGGCGTTCAATAAATGCTGACTACTTATTATCTAGAATCAAGTACTGGTTCATCTACTAAGGTACAATTTTTAGCCTGCCTTAGTATCATTTATTCAACAGGTCCAAATAGAGACATGCTTATCTTTGTCCATAATTAAATGCTTAAGTCAAAGAGGGAGGTAGACTGGATTAGGAGTTTTCAGACAGGTTCTTCTTAACTGAAGCACTCAAAGTAAAAACTCAAGGTCCCCAGGTCCCTCAGATGTTTGACTTGTTGAACTTTGCTAAATAATTTTTTTTTAATTATGAGTTGCCAGTTTTTAAAAATAGAGATATTACATATAAAAAAGAGACATGTCAAGTATTTCAGAAGCCAGGATAGAGGGGTTGAAAACATGTATAAAGAGCAGTCACTTCATCATACTCCTCTCCTGAGCCCACCTGGCCAGGAAATTGGCTTATACTACACAGTTGGCATGGGAATTGCCAACTGAAGTTGACTAAAGATGTTTTAAAATGGGGACAAGGCACAGCTGGGTGAGGAGGAGGATTAAACAAAACTCTGTAAATTATCAGGTGTTGGTGGCTCACGCCTATAATCGTAGCTACTCAGGAGGCAGAGAGAAAGACTGCGGTTCAAAGCCAGCCCAGGCAAATAGTTTGTGGGACCCTATCTCAAAAAACCCTTCACAAAAAAAATAGGGCTAGTGGAGTGGCTCAAGGTGAAGGCCCTGAGTTTGGGGCAAATAAAAACCCTTCACAAAAAAAAAATAGGACTGGTGGAATGGCTCAAGGTGAAGGCCCTGAGTTTAAGCCACAGTACCACAAACAAACAAAACAAAACTCTGTAACCAGATCTACAAGACCCACAATTCCATTCCCCTACTTGGCTCTCAGACAACTTTTTTTTCCTGAGGCACTGGGGTATGAACCCCTACTTGGCTCTTAAAACCACAGTTTAACTGCCAGACAAAGAGCTCACACACTGGAGACCGAAGATTCCTCTTTTGGGAAACTGACTGATTTCAATAGTAGAAAGTCAACAGAGAATGTCATGTCCAAAATTGAAAATTCCAAAATATTTTAAGTATGTTAGAATGAGTGGTAGAGGAAGACTATATTTTAAAGTAAGCTTTACAATATTATTTGATTTAAAACTATATATACATATTACTTTATGAAAAATAAATAATTACAATAATAGTAGAACTAGAGAAAAAAGAACAAGAAGCATAGAAAGAAAGCAGAAAGATTCACAAATAAGGAAAATGACAAGAACCTGGTGGGTTCTGTCAGAATAGCGGCAAGAAGGTTAAATTCCCAAATGAGCTGAGGTTTGCTATAAATAATCAAAAAGGCGCATTTGTAATATGTAGAGCAAGATGATGATTAAAGAGACAGACTTTCCATGATCGATGATGTAATGCTAAAGAGAGGTACAGAGAAAACAAACTCCTCAACTACCAATTAGTGAAACCAACAAGAGGGATAATCATAAGGTCCTGTCCTTCTCTGCAGAGAAACCCAAGCACCAAGACCAGCCATAGCCTGTGTGGAAACAATGGGCGTCTAGCCAACTCAGTATAAGTAGGTCATGGGTTCTATGGCCTCCAAAACAGCTTATGTGATACTGGGTGTACTTTCTGAAATACCACTTTAGAATACACAAGCTAAAGATTTTTCTTTAGAACACATACTCTAAGATGCATGAGTCAAAGCTTTTTCCTGGCCTAGTCAGACTACATTACTGAATTCATTCAGTTAATCCTTAAACAGAGGTAGGACAGGTTCAGAGAGAAATCAGTGTATCAAAAGAACCAGCATCATTTCTTTGAGAACTACAAAATAAATCTGAGGTTACAACTCTGAAGAACATTTAAAAAGGACATCAGCGCTACCTTATAAGAAGAGGGATGTATGCGCACAGAGAAAGATGGGAACACAGCAAGATAGTGGCCATCTTCAAGTTAAAGAGAGGGGCCTCAGGAGAAACCAAAGCTAGTACTCTGACCTTGCAATTCTAGCATCTGGAACTGTGAGAAAGTAAAGTTCTGTTGTTTAAGCCACCAATTGGTGGCATTCTGTTATTGTAGCCCTGACAGACTAAGTGGCCCATACCCTAAGGCAGTACAGATGACCAAGGGTGGGGAGGGACAACCTATTACTAATTCTTTCCACGTTTTTCTTTATATAAATATGAAAAAAGACTGCAAAGAGCAGTCCTGCAAAGAAGGGATAGGATTATGCACTTTCTATTTTAAAAGTCACACTGACAATAATTAAAAGTTTTCAGGGGCTGGAGGCATGGCTCAAGAGAGCACCTGCTTAGCAAAGATAAGGCCCAGAGTTCGAATCCTAGCACCACTGTTAAAAAAAAAAAAGAAAGAAAGAAAGAAAGCTTTTTAGGTTCAGGTTAAAACAAAACAAAACAAAACACCTAAGCCCAAAGATTATTTCTCAGCTAATCAATCTAGGATCTGTAGGGTAGGAGACTTAATCTAAAACTACACCCTTCAGGCAGACTACTGCTGTCCCATCTGGTTGTGCTTCAAAGGTAAGCTGCACAACCTTTACAAATCTATCTCAATGCTTTACAAATCTAGAATGGGAAAGCCCTCTGTAATTTGTTTAGTGACTAGAACACAGCAACTGGACAGTTACACCCAAAGTGGGCCTTAAAAGATTTTAATAAAGGTATTTGGAATTGTCACAATGAATTCCCCCGTATAACGAATATATCCTAATAAAAGTGAAAAGCAAATTTTAAAAAAAGGTTTTAAAAGACAAAAATCTGATAACAACATTATTATTTCAGCAACAGGCAAAACTTTCTTCAACTCTGAACACTAGGCACAGTTTGTGTCCTATACTTGTCATAGCCTTCAATTATTTTTCTAATGGCCATTTTCCAGCACGTATCACCCAGAACAGATGGCTGTACTGAGCAGTCTTCAGCATAAAAAATAAACATCTTCTACCAGTAAATAACACTAACTAGGTAAGGAATTAATATAAAAAATAAAATTTGAAAGTTTAGATCCAAATTTATGGAGTGCTAAAGGCTTTTCTCAGAATACATTTAGAACAAATGAAGAAATATAATTTCTTTGGTATCTGGGGTTACCAAAACTCCAGCAAAGACACATGTCTATTAACAAAGTCTCCCTTTAAGTTAATATCACAGGGAGGCCTACAGAAGGGAAAGGCTCTTCTTTGTAAAGTAACAGCCAGGATATAGAGATAAGTAATGAAGAAAAAAAGAATATAAAACCAAGACAAAAATATTCCACATATGAAATAGGAGAGAGGAAATAAAGGAGATCTATGAGGTCTACAGAAAGGTTCTTAGGAGGAAAAAAAAAATCTAAGCACCATTTATGACAGATAAGGTTGTAAGAGATACAGTTAAATTTGGCTTATAATTTTTATTTTTAAATTCCTTTGGTCACTTTTCTGAGAAACTGCTGATTTGTTAAAAGAGAAATATCTTTCTCTATTGTGATGGATCTGTCCTCTCAGGCACTGCATGCCAAAGGCCAACAGAGTTAACCACAGCAGTGGGTTTCTCCTGGGACATACTCACCTGCTTCTGGATCTGCAGGAATTCTCCACATGTACAGGTTGAAGTCATCAGAGCCTGAAAGGATATACTGTTGGGACAAAAAATATATTATTTTATAATTGGATATATAGCTATCCAATTATAATATATAATAATAAATATGTAATATATAATAATAATCATATAGAATTATGATGTATCTATCCGTAGAGAAAATTAAAAAATAAACAAGACCAAGAGGTATATATTTATAAGGCACCATACAGCAAATATCCTCATAAAAATACTTGCACATCAAACAGCTTGTTGGCTAAGACTGTCAAAAAACCAATCCAACTTAAAAGTGGGCAAAGGATTTGAACAGACATTTCTCTAAAGATGACATACAAATGCTCAATAAGTACAGGAAAAAATGCTCAATGTCACTAATAATTAGGGAAACCAAAGTCATAGTGAAATCCACTTAGGTATTTCACACCCATTGCATACCCTTAGGATGGCTGTTACCAAAAAAAAAAAGAGAGAGAGAGAGAGAGAGAGAGAGAGGAGACAATAGTCTTGGCAAGGATGTGGAAAACTTGTTACTAGTATTGCTAATAGAAAGGTAAAATGGTACAGCCACTGAGGAAAACAGAGTGGTGATTCCTCCAGAAGTAAACATATAGCTACAATCTAACCCAGAAATTCCAATCCTAGGTATATCCAAGAGTTGAAACCAAAGGCTCTAACAAATATCTGTAAACACATGTTCATAGCTGCATTAGCCAAAAGGTGAAGGATACCCAGTGTCCATTGATGGAAGAGTGGATAATATACATGGCATTACATACAATAAAGTATTACTCAGCCTTCAAAAGGGAGTAAATTATGACACATGCTACAACACAGATAAACCTTGAGGATATTATACTAAATAAGGTACACATAAAAAGACAAATATTAAATGATTCCATTTGTATGAGGCACTTAAGAGTAGTGAAATTCATAGACATAGTAGGTAGAATGTGGTTGCCAAAAGCTGGGGTAAGGAGTTGTTTAACTGATAGAGTTTTGGTGTGGGATAATAAAAAACATGTGGAGCTGGATAGTAGCAATGGCTGCACAACAATGCACGTACTTAATGCCATAGACATGTATAGTTTTACATTATTTATTTTTAGTGCTGGGGATTGAACCCAGGACCTTGCATGTTTCAAAAACACACTAAACCACTGAACTGTATTTTTTGTTTAGGGACAGTTTCTCCCTATGTAGCCTTGGCTGGCATCAAACTTGCTATCCTCCTGCATCAGCCTCCTGAGTGTTGGGAGTATATGCATGTGCCACCATGCCCAGTTGAACTGTATAGTTTTAAATAGTAAATGTCATGTTATACATATTATACACCACAATTTG
This sequence comes from Castor canadensis, assembly GCF_047511655.1. Lineage (NCBI taxonomy): Eukaryota > Metazoa > Chordata > Mammalia > Rodentia > Castoridae > Castor > Castor canadensis. The sequence goes on along the minus strand of NC_133388.1, from coordinate 37,307,666 downwards.
AAAAAAATTAACGCAGAAAATAAAAACTAGGTGCCTCCCACAGAGCTTTTATTTTTAGTTTTTGCGGTACTGGGATTTGAACTAAGGACGTACACCTTGAGCCACTCCACCAGCCCTTTTTGTGATGGGTATTTTTCAAGACAGGGTCTCGCAAACTATTTGCCCAGGTTAGCTTAGAATTGCAATCCTCCTGATCTCTGCCTCCCAAGTAGCTAGGATGACAGGCGTGAGCCACTGACATGCGGCTCCCAGAGAGCTATCAAGGCCAAGCATCCTGTACATCCCTGCTACCAGCTGACATCGTTGAGCAGCACGCCATTGCCAACCCAGTCACAAGTTAGTGCCATGGCAGAAGTAATCTCCTTTTATGTGGCAGCTTCAAATTGCTTGATCTGAAAAAAAGACTACTGCCACATCTATTCTAATTTACATTTATAAAAGCACTGTCTAATGTATATAACATTAACAAGTGAGCAATTCTAGGACCTCATGTACTTCCAAATATTAACAAACAGTTTTACTCTGAGGTCAAGATTACTTCCTGTGTTTTGCTTATTTTTCTGCAGAAAAAAGAAAGGCCTACAGTTTTCTAAAGAAAACTTACTTGAAAAGTACATCGTGAAATTAAAAAAAAAAAAGTATAAGCTCAACATACACATAACTTCATGCCTAACACAAATACTTTACTAAATACCTTGGAATCATTTAAAGGTCAATTTACTAGCCTTTAAAATACATGTAGGAACATGAGAAAAGAGGAAAAGGCAGGTAAGTTTAAAGTTAAGCAAATGTTATCCCATAAGGGATAGGTAATCAGCCCAGGGCACAGGAGAAAAAGCAGCAGGCTCAGTTTTCTCATCTGTAAAATGAGAGAACCAGGCTGATTGTTCTCTGAGGACCATCTAATTCTTAAGATTTTTTGATTACTTTCTGAAGGCATGGTTGACATGAACACGGACAATATGGACTCATTCATGTCAAGACTTGATGATGTTACAATGCGCCAACAAAGGAAGCGAGAGCTTGAGGCACACACAAGGGTGTAACCAATCCATTATGCCGCAGAACAGCACATGCTGAGTTGACACTGTAAAAATTGACCAGCTATTCTCAGCCACCAGAGCACACTTCTCTGCATCCTTCACCCTTAAGCAGTATATGTCAGCATCAAGGGACTATTCCTGTGTGCCTTTCTTTGCCAGCCTTCTTGCCACTCTTGGCGGGGACCTTCCTTGGTTGTTCTGGATCTCCCAAGTTGCAGCACCAATCCATTGGGACCAGTACCTTCTAGCTCTGGCCACCTGCTACAGGTCAGACGCCCACTCCTGAGTCCAGTTACCCTGGTCGCCTTTTTTCCCTGACAACCTTACTGTGGACCCGAGTGATCCCAGCAGGCCTCCGCCAGTGAGCTTGCTTCCTCGCTTTCATGAGAAAGCTCTCCTCCTTGCTTTCACGAGAACCTACTTTGGGTCTCTGATGCTTCTGCCAAGGATCCCTTCTCCTGTTTGGTGAGTCCTTACATGTACAACAATTCGCTCAATAAATGTATGAACTGAACTTGTGGCTCTGGGTCCTCCTTCCGATGTGTCACCAGCCAAGTGTGGCTGAACACCACGACTGAGTATACACTTTCATGGGCCTGTTCACTACAACAGTGGAAGCCAGATGAGACCTGAAAGTTCTAAGCTGCCAGCCCAAGTAACTTGATAAATCACTCCACAAATATGCTCAAGACAGGTAAACGCAAAGGTTATCATGTTACACTTCAATTAAGAAGTTTTCCTAGAGGCTGGAGGTAATGGCTCAAATGCTAGAGTAGTTGCCTAGTAAGCACAAGGCCCTGAGTTCAAACCACAGTATGGCCAAAAAATAAAATGAATTAAAAAGTTATTTAAAAAAAAAAAGGAGGGGGTGGGGGCAGGGGGGAGAAATGACCCAAGCATTGTATGCACATATGAATAATAAAAAAATACATAAATTAAAAAAAAAATACATAAATTAAAAAAAAAATCACTCACACCTGTAATCCTAGCTACTCAGGAGACAGAGATCAGAAGAATCCCAGTTCCAAGCCATCCCAGGCAAATAGTTCAAGAGACCCTATCTTGAAAAAAAAAAAAAAAAAAAATCTTAAAAAACCAAAAAGAAAAAGAAGTTTTCCTAGGAGTTGAGGATGTAGCTCAGTGTTAGAGTGCTTGTCTAGCATAAGGGAGGCCCTGGGTTCCATCCCAAGGATCACACACAGAGAAGAAAATGCTTCCTTTACAATAACAAAAAACCTAACAACACAACTCTTAAAAATGGGCAAAGGACTTGAGTAAACATTTCTCCAAAGAAGAAATATACCATGGCCATATACAAATGTCCAATAAGTACACAAAAAGATGGCTGACATCATTAATCATTAGGGAAACACAAATCAAAATGAGACACCACTTCATACCCATTATGATGGGTATCAAAAAACCAAAATAATTCCTCAAAAAAATTAAATAGAATCACTATATGATCCAGCAATTTTGGGTATAAATAGAAAAAGGACTGAAAGCTGAATTAGAGATATTTGCAATCTGTGTTTTTAGCAGCACTATTCACAATAGCCAAGAGGTGGAAACAAACAAAATACTGTTAACATGGATAAACAAAATGTCATATATATATATACAATGGGATATTATTCAGCCTTCAAAAGGAAGGAAATCCTGCAGTTAGGACACAGATGAATATTGAGGATATTATACTAAGTGAAATAAGCTAGTCACAAAAAGATGAATAGTGTGCAATTCCACTCATATGGGGTACTAAAATAGTCAAATCACAGACACAAAGCAGAATGGTAGTTGCCAGGGGTTGGGGGGAGGGGAATGAGGAGTTAGTGTTTAACCTATACCTGATGTGTGTTTTGAATGGTGAAAAAGTTCTGGATAGGAATGGTGATGATTCTTATACAACAATGTGAATGTACTAAATATACTAAGCTGTATACTTAAAACCTTTTTCCTTCAAAAGAGAAGAAAAAAAAAAGGATGAGTCCTCATTGCCCTGATTTTCTGGACTCTCTAATAACTCCCTGCAGTTTATGACACTCTCTGGTTGAAGTTATGAAGGTTAATTCAGGAGCCCAAGGGTTTTTCTCTCATAGCCTGTTTTGCAAAATAATCTATTAGTCAGGGGAAAAGATGTATTCATTACACATTAACCCAGACTTATTTTTATTTTGTATGTCATATACTATGATGCTTTCAAAGACAAGTAAAGGCAATACCTGAGTTCCCAAGGAGCTTAAGTCAAGTAGAAAATATAAAACATGTATACAACAACCACTCCATGAAATAGAAGTCACTAGGTGCTATCAGGAGAAATAAGCCTGGTGATTCACAGAGGAGTCAAGACAAGAAGATTTGCACACTGAGACAGCTTCAAGAGAAAGATCTGGTTTAAAAAGTGAAAGGACAGAAGAAGCAAAGATAAAGCAATAGCTCTCTTATAGTCTACCATTTCTACAGGAACAGGAAAAGTACAGGGCAGCTACCTTTGACACTCTGCTCATATCCCTCGGTCTTACTGCTTTGTACACTTTGCCTGATCTCCAGCTGCCAGTATCCACACCTCAGCTTGAGGGCTTTTCTCCAAAGCCCATGCTCTGCAGACTATCACAGTGATTGAATACTGTAAAGGAGCAGCCCCCCACCACCAATGACTGAGGCAGCAGGTGTAGCAATAGCCCAGCTTCCTTGTCTCTGATGGAATCTGGATGTTTGTGTTGTATTCCCTTCCCCCTCAGGATCAAATTCCAACAGCCCACAACTGTAGCTCTCTCACTAAATCTTCCTTTCTGTCCCAGCTTCACTTCTCTATTCTTCTGCTATTGTTTACTGCATTTCTAAATAAACAAGCTGCACCTGAAACTTATACCCAAATTAAAACAATAGGGAGGGTATACAGAACATAAAAGAACCACCCACTAATTATATGTATATATGATATATAATTTCTTTGTTATTCAGCATCTCATAATTTCATGCTTTGTTTAAAAGAGGCTGTGTACTTCATATAGATTTCCTGCTATCCTGCCTCCTTCCCCAACCCTCCACAAACTAAACAAACAAAAACTACACACTAAAAAAGAGTGAGCTAAGGCTGGGCTTCTCAGAGGCTTTACTATTTCATTGTAAAGCATTGGCACTTTCCTATTTGTTTAGCTACTCACCAGGGCAGAGCCCTGAAAAGGTAAAAGGGAACCCCCAGGCAGAAAGAAACCCCTTCTGATTCAGAAGATGGCCTTAAAAGGAAGAAAACTCTCCCAGAGTTAAGGTTAGATTTAATATGACAACTCCTTAAATATGTAGAAAATGCTTAGGATATACAGGCTTTCTCTCAGGGATAAGGCAAGTTGTGATTTCTCTTCCTCTTAAAACATCTCTTCCACCTACCACAAGAGAACAGCTCAGGATGATTTCCAAGGAGTGGGTCTTTGACCCACTGATGTCTACTCAGACTGTTTAAGTATTCACACACTGGAATCACACTGCTCCGAGGAATTCATTTATGGCATTTCGTGGTTGTCTGCTGGACCCCTGCCAGCATTAAAAAGTTGGCTGCCTAAGATACTGCTGACTGTGAGAGACTGAAACAAAAATGAGTTCATTCCTTTATCTATTAAACAAATATTTACTGAATGTCTACTATTTGTTGGACATTGTTTCAGGGAAAAGAATACAGAACTGACCAAAAGAGGTCCTATCTCTGCCATCATGAAGTTTACACTTTGAATGGGAGAGGAAAAAGTATGATCATATAGGTATGATGTGGATAAAGGGGAAAAAGTTAACAATAACAAAAATATATATATGATGTGCCTAGTGGCAGTAAATGTCAAAAGAAAAAAACTAAGCATCAGGTTAGGGCATACAGGGAGTGGTGGGGGTGGTTAATTTCCGTTTCATATATGTGGTGCTAACAGAAGGCCTCTCTGATAAAATGGCAGCCCTGAAGGAAATGAGGAAGCAAGTTATATGGATATCTAGGAGAATACTCCAGGAGGAGGGCACAGAGTTCGAGGCTATTTTAAAATGTTAAGTAGCCATTTTTTAAAGCTAAGCAGAAGTAAAAATTATTTCAAGTGGGCTCGGTTAGAGCTACATTTACCATCATCAGAGCAGGTGGATAAAGATTCCTCTCCTAAAGCTATGCTAGAATGATCACTTCCTCCTGTATGTGGGCTGGATTTAGCCTTGGCCTAAGTGAGGCATGCTACTGATTAATGCTCAGGAGGACCAACAGTCTTGTCTTATCTCACAAATATTTTTCTGTGGAATACAAGGGAAAATGAGTAAGAAAACAAAGACAAAAGAGTTCCAATGTCAATCATTACCAAAAGAAACCCAAAGTACATAATCAAATTAAAATTTGTAAAACACAGTAAATTACTCTAATTAACCATAAAATTGAACTTCACAGCTAGGTGTAGTGGTACATGACTATAATCCCAGCTACCTGGAGGTAGGGGCCAGAGGATCACAAATTCACACCAACCCAGGCAAAATCAGTGAGACTCTATCTCAAAAAGAAAATAAAAACAAAAGGACTTACGGGCATGGTTCAAGTGGTGAGCATGCCTGGCACACATGAGACCCTGGGTTCAAAACAAAAGACCCACAAAACAAAAGACTAAATTAAGCCTCACCTCACCTCAAAAATATGCAGCTTTTTCTTGCTATCTCTTCTCTTTTATCTTGGTATCTAATTTTAAACAATATCTGCACATTTTTGCCCAGGAAAGCTGTTGTTTGGGGTCCGAAGCTGACCCAAAGTAAAGGGGATAGATAGCAGAAAGGTTTGGCAACCAGGTAGTCCTCTATAAGTAGGCAAGTTATAGAAACATATTAGGAAAAATGGTTACCCCAAATTTAACTAACGGTGACATTTAAAACACATCTGTGATGGGATGTGGTCACACACACACCTGCAATCCCAGCACTCAGGAAGTTAAGGCAGCAGGATTGGGAGTGCAATGCCAGTTTGGGCTACATAGCAAGATCCTGCTTCAAAAAAATAAAATATTACTGTGAAAAAAGATGTAGATTATTATTCAGTTTTAGAAAACGCAAAAACTGAGCCGTGCATGGTAATGCATGCCTGCAATCCTAGCACTCAGGAGGCTAAGGCAGAAGGATCACAAGTTCGGGTCAGATTGTGAAGAGACTGTCTTAACAAAACAAACAAATAGCCATAAAGAGACTGTCTCAACAAAACAAAACAAACAAAACAAACAAAACCCCTAGAAACTAAATAAGGTGGAATTAATTTTGAGGCTGGATGCAAAGATGGATATGAAGAGTTCACTGACCTTTTCTAAGTCCTCATTGTAAAGAGTAAGGGGTAAACCATAAATTAAATACTTCAGGACTCAAGTGGTAGAGCACCAACTGCCTAGCAAGCACAAGGCCCTGAGTTCAAACCCCAATATTCAAAACCAAACCAAACCTTCACTTAATATGAATCTTACCCAACTGAGTAGAACAGGGAAAGCTCTAAAGAAGGAGACTGTTTCCAATACTCTGTTATCTAGGCAATTGAGTCCCCATTTCCCCAAATGCTCTGATCAGAAGACTTCGTCTCTGTGGGAAAAATGAGTGGTACCTATGCAAAAACGAGCATGTATTATTGTGTGGATCCATATTATTCACAATCCTACCCAGATGGCCACAAAGCTTGATGGCTGGCCACAGTGTGACCATCTTACTGCTCATTCATTCTGGAGTCCAAGAGGGCAATTTGTTTACTGATATGAATACAGTCTGGACATTTTTAGTTAATCTGAGAACACAGCATGGTAGGCTTTTATCTAATTCATTGTCAGTATGGAGATATTAATTTGATCAAGCACAGAGAGAAAGAGAGCAATTACAGCTCCTTCTCAATAGATTTCCAGAAGGAACACACCATGACCACTACCAGAAACAACAATGCAAAGAAGATTACTGCACTGGCACTCTGTTTCTGTCTCATTTGCTCAGATGTTCTCTGTCAATGCATTAACCTCCACAGGAAAACAGCTGCTCATGCCACTAGCCAGGAGGTAGCTGGGGCAGATCAGCAAGGCTGTCCAGTCATGCAGCTTCAGGAGAGACTGGGGAAGGGCAGTATTAGGGCAGCTCCTGAGTTGCCAGAGGTGACAGGACACCCAAACTAAGACAGAGAGCTTCGGCTGGAGGCTACCTGTTTCCCATGAGGCCTCATAAGTGCACACATGGAGTCAGCTGCTTCAGCTAGAGGGTCAGTGGGAGCCCAGGCTGCTGTCAGCTCTCATGGCCCAAGACTGTGCTCCCCAATTCCAGTAGCTCCCATGGACAGGGTGGGTCAGGCCTGGGTAGTAGTCATCCAGAGCCCAAGTCCTCCCTGGGGGCTACAAACTGCACACCTAGAATCTGCCTTGAAAGCCTGAAGCAGACATTTCCTCCTGTTCCACAGCCTCCTGCTCCTCAAGAGTAGATGCCTCTCTTCTCAGCAGCCCTGTCCCTATGGCCATTCCACTTCCCAGGGTGAAGATACCAGCCCTATGTTAGTTAGGGGCAGGACTCAACGAGGTCAGAGAGCATGACTGGCAAAAAAAAAAAAAAAGAGGAGGAAGAAGAAGGAGGAGGAGGAGGGAAGAGAAAGAAGAGGGAGGAGGGAGGAGGGAGGAGGAAAGAGGAAAGAGGAGAAGGAGAAGCAGCAGCAGCAGCAGTAGCAGCACATAGAGCAACCCAAAACAAAAAAATTCTAATGGCTGGAAATTTCAAAGAAGGATCTAAATGTGGTCTGCTATAGAAAAAGTGCTTAATAAACAGAAGTTTTCTGGAAAAAAATTAATTGGTACTATCAAGTAATGTAAACTATTTTCCCCTAACAGCTTTATTTAAATCTTAATGGTTAAACAGATCAAAGAAAAGACTAATTTGGAATACATATATAAATCCCTATCATTTATTTTATAAGTTTTGTATGGTTTAGAAATATGGATATGAACAAATCCTCCCCCACCTGAATTAAAAAGAAGAAAATGTTCAAAAGAGGTAAGTCATCCACCTGAAAAACTCCAAGAATAACTCAGAATATGTCTCAACAGGTCCTCTGCTAACAGAAAAATCCATTCTGCTCCCTTGACAGATATATACATAGATGGACTGATGAGTGAACAGATAAAAACACAACGAAACATGTGTGTATGTTTGCACAGCCTTTGATATTCCCAAACATCTTAAGGAAAAGGAAACATACCAGTCAGTTACTGTTCATTGAGTACTGATCAACTTATAGTTCTCTCCAAAGGCTCCTTTCACGCTGACTGATTAATTATTCTCTAGTAAATGGTATGCACGTCTAATTAACTGTATTGACTAGAATAGAAAAACCAGATGTCTCTGTAGCCTGGATCAGTAACAGAAGAGACTGCTATTTAACATTTAAATCAAACTCAGTTCTTATTTCCCCCTGACCTTTTGTCAGAGGGGAAAAAATATGATGGAACAACTTTGTGATGCTCTCCAGAAGACCACTTCCAGAAGGATTTGCTAACTGCTATAAAATATACCTTTGATCCTATCATTTATGCCTAGAGCTTGTCACAAATAGTATTCAAGGCAATCAGAGCAAATTTTTTTTGGAAATGGGCAAAGCCATATATGTGTTTTATTTGTGGTAAGAGAAGTAGAATTTCACTGGCTCCAAAGAAAGCATGTACCCATAAGATTAACACTACTTATGCATGTGAAGTCACATTAATTCTTGCTTCTTTGGATCATTTGCCATTTCAGCTCCATTAGCTTCCTAGAATCCTTGTTTATTAAAATAAGCAACCTTTATGGGCTCTGAGTAGGAAAAAATTCTATTAATAAGGAAATATTCCATAATGGCAGCCAATAATAGCCAAATAATTGGTAGGAAAGAAATTTTTTAAAATGCTCTAAATCACCAACAGCTGCTTTAACAAAGTAGCCTGCATTACTTAAAAATGAGTCTTTATTTGGCAAAATTCATTTTGAAAACCTGGGCTTGGACTGAGGGGCCACCAACCAAATGGCCTTCATTTCTCAGTATGCCCTCTGTGGCCTTGAGCATGTAGGGACTGAGAAGTAGGGAGGAAGCATCACTCAGTTCAGTCCCCTGTGAATATTTACACTCTTCATTCAAGCAAAGCTCTCCAAGAATTCTGAGTAAAGATTATTACTTTCCATTTTCTTCAAAACTTGGAGATACCCAAAAAAGAGGCAAAGCTACTGAGAATTGTATCTCTTAGGAGTCTGGCAGGTAGAGAGAGCAGGTAGAGCAATCTATCCACTTTGATTATGTCTATCTGAGTTTTCCTAGGGGGGCCCATACTCCTAGCCAGGAGCTACGAACTAAAAGAGAACTATTATTTCATGTTACCGGATCATAGCAATTCCATTTATTCTTAACCTAAGAAGATATAGGATGCTTAGCTTTCCTTTTGAGTCAATCAATTATAAACCAGACCATTTCTAGGAGGCCTGCATATACTTCCAAATTTTCCATGCTTTCTACATTCCAAAACTATATTAGTAAATGCACTATAAGATGATTTAACCCAATGGAAAAATGTTAATCTAGGATTGATAACTGAGCTTCTAGGTTCCAGGAGTCCCATAAATCCCTTATGATTATATGCAAAACTATATGGATATGTGTATTTTTCTGAGTTTAGTGTTCATTGCTCTTTGAGAGGTCTAGTGTTCTAGAGGTAAAAATGGCTGATTTAATAAACAAGTTATTTTCTTTCACTCATTCATTCACTCTTTCATTTTGGTTTTTTGAGACTTGCTCTGTAGCCCAGGTTGGCCTTGAACTCCTGAACTTCTTGCCTCAGCCTGCCAAGTGCTAGGATTATAAATGTGTACCACCATACCCAGCAACAAGTTATTTTTTATTTATTTATTTATTGGTGGAATTGGGGTTTGAAATCAGGGCTTCGCCACTTGCAAAGCAGGTATTCTACTGCTTGAATCATACCTCCAGACTGCTCTGGTTATTGTGGAGATGGGCTCTTACCACTAATTTGCCAGTGCTGGCCTGAAACTGCAATCTTCCCGATCTCAGCATTCCAAGCAGTATGATTACAGGTGTGAGCTACTGGTGCCCAGCTAAACCAAAGTGGGGATGGTTTTTTGTTTTTGTTTTTGTTTTTCGGCAGTACTAGTATTTGAACTCAGGGCCTTGCACTTGCTAGACAAGTGATCTACCACTTGAGCCATGCCTCCAGTCCAACAAGTTATTTTCTTTCTTTCTTTCTTTCTTTATTAATTATTCATATGTGCATACAATGCTTGGGTCATTTCTCCCCCCTGCCCCCACCCCCTCCCTTACTACCCACCCCATCCCCTCCTTCTCCCCGTCACCCCCTCGATACCCGGCAGAAACTATTTTGCCCTTATCTCTAATTTTGTTGAAGAGAGAGTATAAGCAATAATAGGAAGGAACAAGGGTGTTTGCTAGTTGAGATAAGGATAGCTATACAGGGAGTTGACTCACATTAATTTCCTGTGCGTGGGTGTTACCTTCTAGGTTAATTCTTCTTGATCTAACCTTTTCTCTAGTTCCTGGTCCCCTTCTCCTATTGGCCTCAGTTGCTTTTAAGGTATCTGCTTTAGTTTCTCTGTGTTGAGGGCAACAAATGCTAACTAATTTTTTAGGTGTCTTACCTATCCTCATATCTCCCTTGTGTGCTCTCGCTTTTATCTTGTGATCAAAGTTCAATCACCTCCAACAAGTTATTTTCAATCTACCTTTATTTAAAAAAAAAGTCTCCTAAAATATTCACTCCCTAAATATATATGAAGAATTATACTTGCTACAACATCCTGTATTTAGCACTTCCTCATGAGCCCAATAACACAGGTGGCAGCATGCCTATGAGAAAGAGGGCACAATCATAAGCAAGCAACTGACTTTAATCCTGGTTTAGTCCTACTACCATTCAATCAGCCATTTCAGATTACTCTGTACCTCAGTTTCACAAGAGGGTAAACCTGTCCAACTATACCTAAAGGTCTCTTAAGAGGATTCAATTGTAATTAATAGTGGGGTGGGGGGGGAAGGCAGTGAGATTAAAAAAAAATAGTCTAAAGTCACAAAACAAATCAAAGGATGGAACCTAAGAGTTGAATTTTCCCCCTATTAAAAGTATATTTTTATTTCAGATAAAGGAGAACATATGGTATTTCAGGCCTTCAAGTGGGTGTCACCAGACTGAATGGAGTCATAAAAAAAAGAAAGAGAAAAAAAATCAAAGCTATAACTTTGCAGGGTGCTTCTCTGGCCTGGAGAGCACTTACTGGTGCATTCCTGCCCCTTTGGATCTATCCATATACCACCAACACAGAATGGCTGAGTGGTGATGTAATATCAAAGGCCACATAGTTGGATTCACATGGTACAAGTCTGCCCTTTGGGGAATGGGACAGGATGACTTCATTATCATGATTTTGGAGGCCCTGCAATCTGTCATGTTCAAAAAAAAGCCCTGAGATTCCAGTATTCAATCTTTTAAAACAAAACAAAAAACTTTGGTTATATTTTCTGTTTCCTTTTCTATCCCTCTTTCAGCAAGATGTAGAGACTATTAGATAAGCCTAAAGCAAGAAAAAATTTTAAAGTAGTCAGCCTGTCCATTGCCAGGCACACATGGCTCTAGCTTTAAAGAATAACTTCCCAGAAGTCTGAGCCACTCTGCTGGACTGACAATCTAGGACAAGGGCCATTTAAGGAATTGTGATAGAAAGGGAACAGAAGACTAATGCTGTTTTGTAAGTATGGGCCAGAAAAGCTGACAGGTGGAACACTGACATTCTTTTTTAACCCTGTTAAGAGATTTGTTCACTGAGGGTATAGCAGGAGTTTCATGAAGCTTAGAAGACAGAATGTATTTAGTCAGATTTCAGGGGGATAATAAAACAAAACAAAATTTAAGTAAGATGTGAAAGAAAAGAGGAGAACCCTTGGGTTTAAGCATCCTCCAGAGAAAAGATTTTTACTGAAAGATTACTCACTATATTGCAGGATTACAAGACGAGCTGTCAAAACAATAAAGCTCACGGAGTTAAGAGTACAGGTGTGCCTGTAGGTCCTGCTGCTCAGCAGGCTGAGACTAAACAATCCCTTCATGAGCCCATGAGTTCAGGGCCAGCTTGGCAACATAATTAGACTCTGTCTCAAAAAGAAAAAAAAAACAAAAGTTCAAGCCTTTAGTTGAAGCTGTTTCTGTTGAGACCCAGTCAACCTGGTATCATTTTCTGTCACCTAATCTGATGGCATACATCTTAAAATATTATACTACAAATAAAAACACCATGTTATTTGTACTCCAAAGTAGGGAAGCCAGATTATATGCAGAATTAAAAAAAAAAATCTCAAAAGTGAGTACATATGGCAAGGTCACGTGAATTAGTCTACCACATCATCGAGGGTATAGTAAATGCTCAGTAAACATCTGCTTTCTTATTTTAAAAGATAGGGGGTTAAAAAAATAAAAAAGCATGAAGTTAGGAAGGGTCAGTAGGAATCAGGAAGAACCACTCACCCCTGAATCAGTGGCAAACCATGAAAATAAACATAAGGAAATACCACACTGCTGATGTTCCAAGCTAGGCAGAATATATATAGTACATGGAACTGTTTTATCCACACAACAAAGTATAAATCTGTTACAATAATTAAAAATATGGAGATGTCACATTAAAAAAAACCAAAAAACAAAAAACCAAACCTACCTTTCCCTTGGGAAAAAAAGTCAGAACCCTGGCCACACAGAGACTCCTATGACAATGGCTGAAGCTGAGTACAAACTGCCCCACTTTTTTTTTCTTTTTCTTTTATTATTCATATGTGCATACAAGGCTTGGTTCATTTCTCCCCCCTGCCCCCACCCCCTCCCTTACCACCCACTCCGCCCCCTCCCTCCCCCCCCCAATACCCAGCAGAAACTATTTTGCCCTTATCTCTAATTTTGTTGTAGAGAGAGTATAAGCAATAATAGGAAGGAACAAGGGGTTTTGCTGGTTGAGATAAGGATAGCTATACAGGGCATTGACTCACATTGATTTCCTGTGCGTGGGTGTTACCTTCTAGGTTAATTCTTTTTGATCTAACCTTTTCTCTAGTACCTGTTCCCCTTTTCCTATTGGCCTCAGTTGCTTTAAGGTATCTGCTTTAGTTTCTCTGCGTTGAGGGCAACAAATGCTAGCTAGTTTTTTAGGTGTCTTACCTATCCTCACCCCTCCCTTGTGTGCTCTCGCTTTTATCATGTGCTCATAGTCCAATCCCCTTGTTGTGCTTGCCCTTGATCTAATGTCCACATATGAGGGAGAACATACGATTTTTGGTCTTTTGGGCCAGGCTAACCTCACTCAGAATGATGTTCTCCAATTCCATCCATTTACCAGCGAATGATAACATTTCGTTCTTCTTCATGGCTGCATAAAATTCCATTGTGTATAGATACCACATTTTCTTAATCCATACGTCAGTGGTGGGGCATCTTGGCTGTTTCCGTAACTTGGCTATTGTGAATAGTGCCGCAATAAACATGGATGTGCAGGTGCCTCTGGAGTAACAGTCTTTTGGGTATATCCCCAAGAGTGGTATTGCTGGATCAAATGGTAGATCGATGTCCAGCTTTTTAAGTAGCCTCCAAATTTTTTTCCAGAGTGGTTGTACTAGTCTACATTCCCACCAACAGTGTAAGAGGGTTCCTTTTTCCCCGCATCCTCGCCAACACCTGTTGTTGGTGGTGTTGCTGATGATGGCTATTCTAACAGGGGTGAGGTGGAATCTTAGCGTGGTTTTAATTTGCATTTCCTTTATTGCTAGAGATGGTGAGCATTTTTTCATGTGTTTTCTGTCCATTTGAATTTCTTCTTTTGAGAAAGTTCTGTTTAGTTCACGTGCCCATTTCTTTATTGGTTCATTAGTTTTGGGAGAATTTAGTTTTTTAAGTTCCCTGCATATTCTGGTTATCAGTCCTTTGTCTGATGTATAGTTGGCAAATGTTTTCTCCCACTCTGTGGGTGTTCTCTTCAGTTTAGAGACCATTTCTTTTGATGAACAGAAGCTTTTTAGTTTTATGAGGTCCCATTTATCTATGCTATGTCTTAGTTGCTGTGCTGCTGGGGTTTCATTGAGAAAGTTCTTACCTATACCTACTAACTCCAGAGTATTTCCTACTCTTTCTTGTATCAACTTAAGAGTTTGGGGTCTGATATTAAGATCCTTGATCCATTTTGAGTTAATCTTGGTATAGGGTGATATACATGGATCTAGTTTCAGTTTTTTGCAGACTGCTAACCAGTTTTCCCAGCAGTTTTTGTTGAAGAGGCTGCTATTTCTCCATCGTATATTTTTAGATCCTTTGTCAAAGATAAGTTGGTTATAGTTGTGTGGCTTCATATCTGGGTCCTCTATTCTGTTCCACTGGTCTTCATGTCTGTTTTTGTGCCAGTACCATGCTGTTTTTATTGTTATTGCTTTGTAATATAGTTTGAAGTCAGGTATTGTGATACCTCCTGCATTGTTCTTTTGACTGAGTATTGCCTTGGCTATGCGTGGCCTCTTGTGTTTCCATATAAATTTAACAGTAGATTTTTCAATCTCTTTAATGAATGTCATTGGAATTTTGATGGGAATTGCATTAAACATGTAGATTACTTTTGGGAGTATCGACATTTTTACTATGTTGATTCTACCAATCCATGAGCATGAAAACTGCCCCACTTGATGGACTGTGGACTCCAGTTGGCTACAGATCCCACCACTACTAATTCTGTATTCCCAGACCAGTTCACTCATTTTTGCAGTGTGCCTTACTTCAAATGGCATTAAGTTATAACCATTTATACAGTGAAAAAGAGCCCAAAAATCTGAGTTCTAGTCCTGGCTCAACTAAAAGCTTGCATATATAGCAACCTTGTGTATGTACCTAATCTTCCTGAATCTGTTTTCTCATCTGTGAAAATTTGTATGAAATAAACTCTAGTAGCTCTATGATTAGAATTAATTTATAATAGTGGCAGTGAACATGGAGAAGACACAAAGTAGGCTCAGCATATTTCATATTTTATTCCCTAATTTCTTGAAATGTTAATTTCATTTTGAGACTAACAAACTATCTGGTGAAACTAGGATAGTAAAAAAAGAAGTACAGGCCCTCTAGCACAATATCTAGACCTATTTGAGTAGCCTGACTTATCTCTTTGTAATTAAAAATTAGAAGACTATCTCACTCAGAGACTGCTTTCCATGTTCATTCCTATTTTGGAAATTCTCATATTCCTCTCTGGGATGCTTACCCAGCCTATCACTAAACGAAGAGTTGTAGAACAAAGAGTCTTAGGTTGTGGATATTCTAGAGTATACAGGAATTAGGTAAAATATAAAGACCAGCTGGGCACAATGGTACACGCCTGTAATTTCAGCTACTTGGGAGGCTGAGGCAGGAGGATCTCGAGTTTGAGGCCAGGCTAGGCAAAATGGTGAAACTGTCTCAAATAAATAAGTAAATAAATAAATATCAATATACAGAGTAGGCTTTAAGTCAGCAAATAAGATCCTGTATGGACCAGTTAAAGAATATGTCAGTTGTGCAGATCAAAGTGCACTGTGGCAGCTGCCACTTTAGTTCTGAGTATGGAAAGTTAAAGGCTGTAAATCACCTTTGAAAGACAAGTTCCAGGGCTGAGACAGGAGGTTTGGCCTCCTGTGCAACACTATAAGCTCATTTAACGAGTTTCACTGTAATCCATTCTTTAAATTCATAAAGGCCCCTGGAAATTAAATAGGAAAAATGATACTTATCAATCCTGATTTACAGTTAGAGAACACTTAAGCCCAGAAGCTAAATACCACACATTGACCAAATCAATTGATACTCTAGATTCTCTTCAACATATGTTTATTGTGCTTTCATTGTGTACCAGGATCTGGGGGCAAGACAATGATTAATTAGCCACATTTCTTAGTTCCTAAGGAGTGAACAGAAAAGCCAAACATAAATTTCTATACTTCCTATTCCCTAGGTTAGATGTCTCTGATTTTTTTATATGAACAGGCTGAAGACTAACTCTGACTTCTTCAAAGCCAGAGTCAAGGGGCTGACACTGTAGCTCAAGTGGTAGGGCACCAGCCTAGCAAATGTGAAGCCATAAGTTCAAACACCAGTAGCTCCACCCACCCCCAAAAGCAAGAGTCAATGATCTCACATTCTTCATCATCCAAAAAACCCACTTTAACACAACTAAAAGGCAGTACTGTTTGTCAGAGAATATAATACCCATAAACTCCCCCTTAGGACCCAGAACACAAATCACAAATAATAAATTAGTCAAATCTGAAGAGAGACTATTAAAAGGCACTCAGTGTTAACTACCTACCTATCTACCTACCTACATACCTACCCATCTTATAACCAGCAAGGCAAAACCAACTACAATGTTCATATGCAAAACATACCCAGAACAAAATACCCTGCATGGCTTTGCCTATGGCAATACTTTCTTCAATGCTTCTGGGCAAGATATAATCCACATCAGAGATTCTCAACCAGGGCCAATATTTCCCCCAGGAGACATTTACCAATGTTTAAAGACATTTTTGTTTGTCTGGAAGACAACTGAGATTGACATTACTAGCACCTAGTGGGGAGAAGTCAGGGAAGCTATTATCTACCTTACAATGCACTCAACAGAGGAAAAACTTATCCAGTCAAAATGTGCTAAGTCTGAGAAACCATTTTGGCCAGATGCCTTTGATCTGAGTGTTTTAAAGGCTTTGTGTAGACAGTCTAAAGAAAATATAAATCCATCTTCCTTCACCTCTTTCACCTATCCTTCAGCCTGTATTCATGGCAATAAAGTCAACCTATCAAATGAACTATGTGCTCTTTATTATTCAATGAAATATGAATTACATGCATAAGATGTTAACAGAAGATAGGCAGGGGGAGCAAAGGAGAATGAAGGAAAAAAGAAAATGGCAGAGGAAGGGGATACTTGGTTGCCATTTCCACAGCTCTGTGAAGCTACATCAACTATTCTGCACAACAGACAATTATCTGTTCTGTTGTGAATCTGATCATCTCTCATCTCTTAGAACCCAATTCTTCCTACCCAAGAAACAAATTGCCTGTAATACCACACAGGTCAATAAAATCTAAGTCATTTAGGCTTTGTGATCTCCCCAAGCAGATATCACTTATATTACTGAGGCCATCTAGTGATCTTCAATGTAGGAGAGTCTAGGGATCTCAGGCCCTAGAATTCCAACTTGAGGATAAATCCTGAATTTGGATATATATGTGTGTATATATACACGTATGTATATATACACACATATATATATATATATATTCTCTATAAAAGAGAAGTTTTTATCTTGGAAAATTTAAAAGAATATTCTCATCTATATACATGCAACTCAATTCAACAAGCATTTATTCTACTTCTACTAAGTGTACTAATCTTTAAACTACCTTAGGGAACCCCTAGAAATCTCAGCTGCGGGGAGGAAGGGAGAAATTCCTAACTTCTGCCTTTAAAAAAACAGGACAATAGAAGATTTTATGCCTTTTCCCCAGAAATAACCCTAAAGAGGTAGGGTACAGTCTCTGAGAATTACATGTCAAAATTTGACATAGTTGATAGGCCCAAAGATGAGAATAGTAGGCATCAGCAAGAAATCAGTTTCTCTTTTTTCCAAGTAGCAATCATATTCATTACCCCTAGGAAGAAAACCTATTTGATCAATCTTTCTCTATATTTGTCTTTACTCAGCTCAATTACTGAGACTAGTTCAACTGACCACTGACGCCTACTTCAGAACTTCTATAGCCAAGACAGCAGATTCAAGAATGTCAAGTGCATTTAAAACTGTGAGCTTTAAATCAACATCAGAATCTCCATTTCCAGTGACATGGAGAAAAGGCTAGAAATTCACAGCTAGGGCTCTATTGCCTCAGTTATGAAGCTGGTGGTAAAAACAAAAAGAACCAGCACCTGGCTCACTAGCAAACAAAGCTGCTCAACCCTTTTCTTCCAGGAAAAAAGATGCCATCCCAAGAAGCCATTCAAGATACTTGCTTCTTGGCTGGTACTTACGGTGTTTCAGTCACTGCTGTGTTTTACTGATACAAAAAACCTCCCCAACTGTCTTTTACCAAAGGCTAATTTTCCATGACTCTCTCTTTCTCTTCAGTAATGGCACATTCACAGACTACTAAAATGTGTCACAAACATGGTGGAGCTGGGTTGCTTGGAACCACATGATAGCCAGCCTTGGTTTATGGGTGTCTCATATGCATCCATTGGCAACTGGAGAAACTCACTGTGAAGCCAGAATGTCTCCAGACTCTCACTGATTCCCCTCAATAATTTCTATCTGATGTGGTGCTGAAGAGAATAAAGACCAGTACAGAAAGATGCAAGTGTACAGGAGGCACAAGGCACTGACCTGGTCACGATCTCCTGCAAAACAGCAGCTTTTCATAGTGCATGAGTTGAAGTAACCCTGATTGTCAAACTGGAACACTGGCAGGCGGGAGTGGATGTCATAGAGCACAGGGGGCAGGCGCCGCCGCAGAGCTAGGAGCTGGGTCCCATTGCTGTTGAATCTCACACTCATGGCACTTTGGAGAGACAGATTGCCACCATAGCGCAGGAGAGAACTGGACGGTAGAAAGCACAGGGATCAGGTATGAGGCAGGCTGAACAAGAGTCTACAAAACACACTGAATTTATTTTACATATGCCCAGGACATCTCATTAGGCTTGTATATAAAAACTTTAAAGGGTATTTCTACTATATGTCAAAATTTGACATAGAAAACTGGGTGCCAGTGACTCATGCCTGTAATCTTAGCTACTCGGGAGGCAGAGATCAGGAAGATTGTGGTTTAAAGCCAGCCCCAGGCAAATAGTTTTTGAGACCCTATCTCAAAAAATCCCATCACAAAAAAAAGGGGGGGGGGGCTGGTAGAGTGGCTCAAATGGTAAAAATGCCTCCCTAGTGAGCATGAAACCCCAGTGCCACAATAGATAGATAAGTAAATAAACAGATTAAATAATTGACATAGCTGATGGGCTCAAAGATGAGAACATTAAGCATTAGCAAGAGACTAGGGTTTCTCCTTTTTCCAATCTGGATATAAAATAGCAACAAGATTCATTAGAAGATAATAATTAGGATAAGAATGGCTCCTTGGATAAATTAACATAAGTTGTTTAAAATGTCAGGTCTTTCTTCCAATAACCAAAGAAAAGGATATCAAAACATCTTGAAAAAAGACATATTAAAATCAATAGTTACTTTATTCACCTAAGCTTAGTGCACAAAGATATTTATCAAGACCCTGAGAAGGGAGTTATAACTCCCTTCAGTTATTAGTCATAACTGGCTAATTGTGGATAGTATTTAAGTGATATATTTACCCTTTGTATTAGAGACACAAGACCCATCAGCAAGAACAATAGATACTTTATTGCTATGGACTCTGGATGTTTTTCAATAATAATAATTACTTAAGCATAATAAGGATTTATTTTTTGAATTTTTAATCTGTTGACAAAATTTTTATGCTCTATGGCATAATGAATATTAAAGAAAAAAATAATTTAAATGCACAGCACAGAAGTCATTTTCTCTTAAAGATTTTTATTTTAGTTATATGTTAAATCTTGTGTTACCTTGTCTCCATCTTTTTCTTAGGTAAGGATAACCCAAGAATGACCCTTTTGGGACTATGATGTTGTTTCTCAATAGGCCTAGTATAATCATGGGAACAGGGTTGCTGTATGCTGAAGGTCAGATGGTAGCTCTTAGCCTTGCCTATCTTAGGTAGTCAAATGCTGTGCATTTTTTTAAATTGATGTAACATGTTTGATTCATCTGATACCTTAAATTTGGAGTTTTTCTGAGAAATGGAGCAGTAATACAGCATCAACTTATTAAAATACATTTTAAGCTATTTTAAAAATAAATAAATAAATGTACAGCACATAGTGCTTGCTTCCCTTTATAAATCTCAATTTTATATTTAGCTTTGAAATATATTTTGGTTAATAAACATGATTTCATTTCTCTAGCTGTACTAGGGAATGGTATATTCTGGTTCACCTAATATTCTGCTATAGTTTTGTAATGTCTGACATCTTTCTTAAAGTCACACTGTGTTGTCGTAAATAATTTTTTTGATGAATGAGAAAAAGACTTTCCATATTCTAGTAAACCACAGTGGTTATGAACATTAACAATTATGCAGTAGTCATTTTTAAAGGGTGACTGTTTCATCTTCCTTTGATCACTTAGAGCCTGTATTATAGAGGAATGCCCCATAACCAAGCTCTCTTTTGTTTTTCAGGTTTATTCCTGGAGCACTGAATTACTGGTAGGAAAGAAAGTAAGGTTAAGTATGTGAGTCAGGGGTACAGCAGAAAGGAGTTGTATGTCAGAGCTAATAATTTGCTTTGCCTCATAGGTTGTCATGGAAAAGAAGTAATCCAGTAGTTTTAGAGAAAAAACAAATTTTATAAACTCTAGTAATCACAGAACTGGAAACGGCTTCAAGATTAGTGTCTAGAAGACATGAAACACTTTTCTGAACAAGTTTTAATAGCATGTTACCAAGTAAAAGACTAAGAGCTACATTTTACCAGAACAGATAACACATTTTATTTCTTCCCCTCTCCCTCTCTCTGTCCTGTTTCTGGCAAGAGAGTGATGAGGGAGATTAAGGGGACAAGGAAGGAGATATCTGTGGAAAAGGATCCCTGAAGCTGGGGGCCAGTGGCTCACTCCACTCAAGAGGCAGAGATCAGGAGGATCGCGGTTCAGAGCCAACCCTGGATAAACAGTTCGTGAGACTCTTAAAAAAAAAAAAAAAATCATAAAAAGAGAAAGAAAGAAAAAGGAGCCCTGAAAAATCACAGCTCAGGGGCAGATGCCAACCTGCTATGTCATAAAAACACCCTGCACTAATACAGCCACAGTCATTCCTATGTCCCTCACCTCACCAGTCTTCTAACCACAGGGAGGAATGCTTTGCTGCTGCAGTTATGTGTACAAACAAGGCTTGTGCATAATAGCCTGTAATCCTCTTATGACTGGAATGAAAGGGAAGAGAGAAGAGACTTAGAAAACCATCCCTAGAACTGCAGATATCAAGAGAAGCCAGGTACCCCTGAAGTCCCCAACTAATAATCCCTGCAGAGTAATGTTCTTATAATGCTCTAAACACAAGCCACACTCACTCTCATTCAGAGAATGAATGACAAGCTGTTAGAGCCCAGGCATTTCCTTTATAAGGTGCCCTGGCCACCACAGGCATGTGGTGTTATCTAAACACTGAGCTCAAAAACAACAAGAGGTTTTCAATCTAAGATCAGCATGGAATGTGCAAATAAACCAGCATCTACAGGACTGAGGAGGGGTGAGGGATGGAAACAACACTTGACAGAAAGTCAGAGCAGCAGGGTTTGCATCACCCCAAGCACTCTGACAGGAAGCTGGGCCTCTAGCAAACACCCTTTCCATTTGTTAAAAGGAAATTCCTCTGCCCATTCTATTCAAGCCTGTAGAGGAATCTGCCCAGGATCTGCATGTGGACCCACTCTATCCCCTACCCAGGATCCTTGACTCACCATTTGCAATCTGACCACACTATAGGGATCTGTTGTGGTCTCCAGAATAGTCACTAACTTTTCTCTTTCGCCTGTGCTTATGGGCAGGGAACCTTGACTTCTCACGCAAAGAGGGTGTATAAGGAATCTTGCTCCTAGAATGCTTAGGTACAGAGCCATAGCTACAACACCCAATACTTCATGTTTGGGCACAAAATTTGATTCCTTCCATTGGGATGGGATGACACCTGAAACCCAGAAAGCAAGTCATGTTAACTGTAACTTCTCAGCAAGGGTTCTGCAGCTGGCCACTTCTGGTGAGAATAAGGATGATCTAATTTACCAGGGAGAAAAAGCTTACAAGTATTTTGTGTTCATGGTCAGGATACAAAGATAACAGTCAAAGATTTTATAGTTCATGGTTTCAAGAAATCATCTAGAGTCATGCATGGTGGTGTATGCTTGTAATCCCAGCACTTGAGAGGCTGAGGCAGAAGGATCACAAGTTTGAAACCAGCAGGGCTCATGCCTATCTGGGGTAGTGGGTCATTTAGAGCCTTTCAAAACATAGGATCTCAGGAGTCACCCCCAGATATTCAAAGACAATCTGCAAAGTAGGCCCAGGTATCTGAATTTAATGGGCAGTCCCAATTAATTCTGATAAGGGGGCTTTCAAACTACATTTTGAGAAACACGATTCTGTTCTGGAATTTGGAGGTTGAGAGTGGGGAGAAAAAAACAAGATTGAGAAAAGAGAGATTACCAGGGTCTTAGTAAAATGCTAACTACACAATAATGGCATTTTTTTACAGTTCCAAGTCTATTAATTGAAAGACTCCAATTCCTTTTAAGATCAGAGTGCTCAGTCCACCAACACCACCTGCAATATTTCCCATCCCATCTCCCCACTGTCCTCAAGAAAGAATGTCCCTAAAGAAGAAATTTCTCATTCCTCTGGGAGAAATAACAATACTTGTATACAAGAATGCCTCAATCTTGCCTTATTTTCAGGATGCTGAGCTTGTTGACAAAGATGCCACTGTCTTCACTTCACCACAGAAATGGTTGCCGTTACATATACAAATGATGGGAAAAGCATCTTGAAAGGACGAGCTAAGCAAGTAAAAATGAGTTCAAACAAAAACCTCCCTATAGGAAGAATAAAAGAAATGCATCTGTTCCCAACATATCTTCAATCCAAAGGTCAACATGTAGAAAAAACTAGGAACCTCAGGAAAACAGTTCTCACTACTGTGCATTTTGCTTGCTTGTTATTGTTTGTGTCTTACTATGTTGCCCAGCATGGCCTTGAACTGCTGGGCTCAAGTGATCCTCTTGCCTCAGCCTTACAAGTAGCTAGGACTATGGGTATGCACCACTGTTTCCAGCTTTTGTTTTTCTAAAATAGTACAAAAATCCTCAGTCGCAAGATTGAAACTTCTATAAAGAACTATTAGGAAAAAAAAAAAAAAACTATCAGACAACCAACTCAAGAAAAACAATTGATCTGTGACTGAATATATTAGCCCTTAAATATGATTTACCACTAAGCCTTTCAGACTTGAAATATATTCTGAGTTTAGTATACTTTTTGACTATCCAGAAATTTAAGTTTGAGGTTGAAAGAAGGATCTGACTCAATTTCTGAAAAAGAGATCTTTAAACGATCAAATGGCATATCCAGACCAGGCGCCAGTGGATCACGCCTGTAATCTTAGCAACTTGGGAGGCAGAGATCAGGAGGATCATAGTTTGAGACCAGCCCAGGCAAACAGTTTGTAAGATTCTATCTCAAAGATATCAATACAAAAAGGATTGGCAGAGTGGCTCAAGTGGTAGAACGCCTGCCTAGCAAGCATGATGCTCCCAAGTTCAAACCCTAGAACCACCACCCAAAAAAAAAAAAAAAGAGGCATATCCAGCCCATCCATGAGGCAAACATAGACAGCAGGCACAGCAGCATTTCTTATCTTCACCTTCTACAAAAGGAATGTGTACAGAGCTCAAGTGTTCTAGAGCCCAAGTGTTCACTTTTGGCTAAAAGCCACACAGAATCATATCTCAAAGTGAATTAAGAGGTAGTGCTACAATATATTTCTTACATGACACTAGAAGGATTAGGGACTTGATATTTAGTCATTTGAGTTCGTCAGATGACCTGGTTGATCTGAAACCCCTCTTTAGGGCTGGGAATGTAGCTCAGTGGTAGAGTCCTTGTCTAGCATGGATTCAATCCCCAGCACTGCAAAAACGAAAACAAAACCCTTTTTTGTCACCAGCTTTGTGAAACAGAGAAGCATTTGGTAAGCAGTCAGTTAATCTCCATCTCACATAGCAGCCTTGACCCCAGTGTAAAAAACTGGGGAAAGAAAGTTCAATGAAGTAGTTGGCAGGAAGAAGAAAAAAGCAAGGGGAAGGAAGGCAATTGAGATGACAGTTGCTATAGCAACAATAACAGTGTAGGAGTGGGTGGGAAGATACGCAGGTAAATACACAGTCACTGAGTCAGGAGGAGAAACTGGGAAGGGGTGCACTATGTAGTAGGTGACAAGGCCACAAACCTAGGGGAATGTTACAGAGAAAAGAACCAATGTCTACAAAAACAAAGAGGGCAGAAAACAAAAATTACAATTTGGTACTTTCCAAGAAGAACCCTTATGCAAAGAGTTGAAAACAAGAGAAGAGAAAGAAGACCAAGTAAAGAACTCTTTCTTTAAACTGTTAACTGATGATTGAGACTTGATAACACAGGAAGGGAGCCACTGACAATACATCCAAAACCAAAGTCACTTTGGCAATAATATGAATGCTCCACAATGAAGGTTTCAAATGTTTTTATACTAACCTTTTGTAATAAACACATTTTATGCTATATCACAGTACACCCACATTATGTAGCATATATTTACTTAACAATGTTCACTACCTACTGATGCAATGCACTGATTTTTCTATTCTGTGTATTTTTTGTATTTAATTAATACTTGTGGCCATCTAAATTGATTTCATGACCCATTGTATTACTGAGAGAACCTGTTATTTAGTCTCCTTGCTTGACCAATGCTCCAGCTTATCCTGAACAAGCAGTAAGAGAGATCCTGAACCATGAATCCAATCACAGCATTCCTTTGCTGAAAACCCTCCAGTGGCTCCCTATTTCAACAATTGTAAAAAACAAATTCATTACAATGGCAACAAGGCCCTAGATGATCCCTCCTACCCCACCCCTTACAGCACTGCCTCCTAGTACTCTCCTTACCTTACTCTACTTCAATCACATGGAGCTCCCTTTATTGATCAGCGAACATGCTAGGCATGTTTCTGCTGCAGGGCATTTGCATTTGTAGATTCTACAGCTGGAATATTCCTTCCCAAACACGAACATGGCTTCTTTCCTCTTTATTCACATACCTTCCTCAATTAGGCCTTTTCTGACATCCTATGCAGAAATGTAACTTCTCCAATTCTGTATCTCCCTTTCTCCCTTCATTTGCTTCTCTGCATCAATCACCATCTTACATACATGCATCTTTACATGTTTCATATTTGTCTTTCCATTGACCATTAGCTTTTATATATTCTGCTTGGGCAACCCAAATGCTTGAACAGTGCTAGATACATATTAGGCATTTAATAAATAGGTGTTGAATAAATGATTTAATAGATCATAAGCAGCAGTTTGCAAAACTCTGACTTAACATTAAAAACAAAAAGCAAAAGGCTTCATCAATTTGGCTGCATATGACGCTTGATATTTGCCTGCTCACAAAAATCTAGCCATAGCTATATAAATAGTGAGTTCAAGGACAGCCCGGACTATGTAGCGAGATGCTGCTTTAAAACAAAAAAAAAAAATATTTGAGCCATGCACTGGGGGTTCACACCTATAATCCTGGCTATTTAGGATACTGAAATTGGGAGGGCTGCTGTTCGAGGCCAGCCTGGGCAAACAATTGGCAAGACCCCACCCCCCAAAATAAGGAGAGTAAAATGGACTGGTGTCATGGCTCAAGTGGTAGAGAGCCTGCTTTGCAAGCGCAAAGTCCTGAGTTCAAACTCCAGTCCCACAAAAAAAAAAACACAAAAACCACAAAACTGGGTGTGGTGACCAACACTGTAATCCTAGCACTCAAGAAGCTGAGGTGGGAAGATCTTGAGTTTAAAGCCAGTCTGGGCTACATAGCAAGTTTGAGGTTGCCATGGCTACATAGTGAGACCCTATCTCAAAAAAAAAACAAAAATGGTAGATGCTTCCAGGTCTCTTACCCATTCACTAGACATTGCCCAGATGCTGTGATCTGAAGCAACAGTTCTCAAGGAACATTTGTGTTTGGTGTGAAGGAATGAACAAAGGAAGTTCTGGCCTAAACCCAAAGACCATGGCTCTAAGTAAGCTTGGTAGCAAATTCAACAGGGATTACTCTGAATAACCACAGCTTCCATTGTGCAAGATAAACAAAGTTGCTAAAGCACTTAGTATATCTGTTTAAAACCAGCAGATTCATAGATTACACTCCAGGGCAACAATCCATGCTTTGGGTATGGTCTTCAGGAAACAAAACCTTAACCAGCTCCCAAGGTGATTCTGATGTTCCTTAAAGTTTTACGATCACTAGAACACTGGGGCCTGGAGTCCTCCAAATGGGCAAAACTAATTCAATAGCTCCATCTTGTGGCTTTAAAGCTAGAAAGCAACTTCACCAGGATACCAAGCTCTCTGCCACATAACTGACAGGTGTTCAAAGCCCAGCAAGAACTCTTACACATCCTCTAAGGATTTTAATCCATGCCATTACACTTAGAGATCACAAATCCAAAAATGTTATAGAAAATTAGCTTTAAAAATGTTATACTGGGGAGGAGCATAACATTATGCATTCATTTTATATATCTATCTATATTATATACACACACCTTTTATAATATATACATTTTATGTATGCATATATACGCAAACATATATATAAAATGAATATATACACATATAAATTTTTTTTCAATACTTGAGTTTGCTGGGCAGATGGTCTGTCACTTAAGCTACACTCCCAGCCCTTTTTTTACTCTGGTTATTTTTCAGATACGGTCTTGCATTTTTGCCCAGGGCTAGCCTCAGACACTAATCCTCTTCCTGCCTGTGCCTCCTGCATAGCTGGGGATTACAGGAACATACCACCAGGCCCAGTTTTTTTTTATTATGAGGTCTTGCTAACTTTTTTTGCCCAAGTTGGCCTCAAACCACAATTCTCCCCAGTAGCTGGGATTACAAGTGTGAATCACCACTCTCAGCTTTCATTCAATATTTAATAAGTTTCTATAATGTTCTAAGCATTGTGCTAGGCACTAGAGATTAAAGATAAAACATGGCCATGTCCTTAAAATTTCATAGAAAAACACAAGTAATGGTACAGATCAGTACATGTGCCTCTTTTCTGAGAGGCAGTCCCTGCACACTAGGAAGGACATCAAAGGTTTAAACTGGGTTAGCTGAAGATAAAACATAGTTATTTAATAACTAATGGTGACAAAAGTGACCACTGCCATACACAACATAATACCAAAGAACATAAGTACTTTTCAGAGATTCTGAAGAGAAATCCCTTCCTGAAATATTAATGGCTTATTACTAATGATTCATTATAAATTGGGGTCAATTTCAAATGTGTCACTGTATTGATGACATGATACGAATAATACATGACAAAAAAAAATCTTTTCCCCTACTAGTAAGGGTAAACTTCACAGGCTGAGGCAGGAGGATCACGAGTCTGAGGCCAGCCTGGACTACATATCAAGACTATCTCAAAAAAAACGGAAGAAAGGAGAAATTCTTCTCTGTGTATGTTTACATGTGCTGCATTAGTACAGGGGGAGGAGACTAGCACAGAGAAAAGGCAGACTGTTTGCTTAAGCAGTTTGATTTTATCCAGTGAAGTAGGCATACATTCATTCCCAAACAATTTTTTTCTTAGAGCATCTCATAGTATAGTTTCTGGGGATATGGAAGTGAATGAAGATAACAAGAAGCCACTAAAACTCCTGGTAGGGCAATAGCAAAAATGATGTTTAAGGATATGTGCTATTAATAGGCAAGTTAAGGAGCCAATGCAATTGGCACCCTATGAAAAGAGTGAAGTGGAGCAGAAACTTTATGAAAAGAGGGGCCAGTGACTAACACAGAGCAAGGCTGGCTACACCAGAGGGAGGAATAGATAAAAGAGTTATGTGGGACTTTGGGATTTCAAACATGATAGTGAGGTGATATTAATTCTGAAAAAGTTAAGAAAGGAATACAATGCTAGGGAGAAAATAGGGTTTTAGTAGGTGTTTCAGCGGATAGAACACTTGCATAAAGTACTACATGGGTGTGTGATAAAGATGAGTGAAAGGCGAGAAAAAGCAAGGAGCAACTAACAGCTGTCCTCTGCCTAGAGCTAAGCATCCCAGCACCAGTGTTTTTTGTTGTAGTTTTCTATAGCACCATCTAAACTGTTGGGTTTTCCTGATTCTCTACCTTCCTCTTTGTTCCTTCAAGTCACTTCCCAAAAGGGTTGATCATGTTGCTTCAGAACTCTTGGAATCATGGGGAAGAAGGTAAATACTCAAACTTAATTTAAGATATAACACAGTAGCTGGTGCCAGTGGCTCATGCCTGTAACCCTAGCTACTTGAGAGGCTGAGGTCAGGAGGATGGCAGTTCGAAGCCAGTCCGGGCAAATAGTTCTTGAAGCCCCATCACCAAAAATAACCGGAGAAAAATAGACTGGAGGTGTGGCTCAAGCAATAGAAAGCCTGCTTTGCAAATGCAAAGCCCTGAGTTCAAACTCCAATCCTATAAAAACAAACAAAAAGATATAACATGGGCTGAGGGTGAAGCTCAGTGGTAGAGCACTTGCCTAGCATACATGAAGCCCTGGGTTCAATCCCCAAAATTACAGAAAACAAAAAGATATAATACAGTAAAGTACACTTTAATTCCATATTTATAGTTCACTAAATTTTTACATAAATGTACAACCACCTAGACCTAGCTCAAGATAGGACTTCAAGCTCAGTCAACTATTCTGGCATCTATCATCTGCTCGCTATGTATTTATTGGCAGTACTGGGTTTGAACTCAGGACCTTGCACTTGCTAGACAGTTGCTCTACCACTTGAGCCATACCCCCAGTCCAGCCGGTTCTTGCACATCATACAAATGGAATTATACAATATAGACTTTTTGTATTTGACTTCTTTCATTTAACATTATGGCTGTGAGGCTTATCCTTGTCAATGTGTATATCTACAGTTTATTCTTTTTTATGTTTCTGTAATATCTTATTGTATGGCTATTCCATAGTATATATTTACCCATTTTTCCTTTAAAGGACATTTAGATTGTTTCTAGCTTTTAGCTGTTAAGAATAAAGCAGCAGGAATATTCTTGTCTTTGGTGGAAATATGCAGTCATTTCTCTTAGGCATGACTGCTGAGTTGCTGAATCATGTATGTTTAGCTTTAGTAGATGATGAAAAATGGTTTTCCCTAACAGTAGTACTAATTACTAGTACATTAGAACTACTAATGTTCCCTAACATATAGTAGCCTAAACTATTAAGTTTCATTTGTTCCACACCCTTGTCAACACAATCAGTCCTTTTAATTTTAACCATTCTAGACATATAGTGATAACTCATTGTGGTTTTAATTTTCAGTTACCGCATGAGTAACAAAGTTGAATACCTTTCACATGCTTATTGGCTATTTGGATATCTTGTTTGGTGAAGCACCTGTTCAACATTTCTGCTGGTTTTAAAAACTGAATTATCTATTACTGATTTGTAATTCTTTATATAATCTGGATATAAATTCTTGTTCAATATATGTATTATGAGTATAATATTTGTAGTTGGCTTTCTTTTCACTATTTAATGGTGTCTGATGAACATTAAGTTCTCAATTTTAATGAAATCAAATTTATCAGTTTTTTTCTTTCCTATTATATAGTGCTTTTGAGGTCTTGTTTAAGAAATCTTCATCTACTCTGATAACCTTGCATTCTGAAAGGAAGGAGGTCAAGAGAGCCTCAGTCTTTAAAGTTTAAACAAACATCAAAGCACAAGGTTCCAGCCTTTGATCTTACACTCCGGGGTTCTAATTTCCCATAATAGTATGAGCAACCCTCAAATGCAATATGGTAGAAATTGCCTGGCTTGTACAAAAGGCAAGGAGTTATATTTAATTTGGTCTTTGCAGAAGACGGATTGGCATAGGACCCAGACAATAGACATTTAATCTAGAGCTACCCAAAGCCAAACAAGACCTAAGAGCAACTTCCTCTGATAAGTGTGAATTTGCACACACTGCCCATCTTCTGATGTGTCATTTACATAGGCACCATCTTATAAGGTAAGTCTTTGTAGCTTTCTGGCTTGTCCTAGTTTTATTATTATTAAGTAGGAAAGAACCACTCTCTCTATTATCCTTGTCAAAACAAGACATTGTTACCTGTCACAGACCTAATAGTTTCTGACAGAAGCTAAAAGGTTAGAAGGGAAAGAGATGGTGGCTGAGCAGACAGCTAAAATAGGCAATGAAAAGGGTGAGACAAGCAGAGTGACAGCAGGGAAACTGCTTTTCATGAATTCTTTAGACATTAGAAGGCCTCAGTTCTGAAAGCTGTTCAGAGGACACTGCAAAAGTCTAAGCAAGATGTAAGTAGATGTTGGCAGTGACACAGGAGACTGGTTTTGAAAAGACATCAACAAAAATAATGTAAATGAAATATGACACCTTCTTTAATTATGCAATGTATCCTTGTATATGTATTCTCTCCCTTAGACAATGATACTCAGGTTTTCTTCCCTATGGACCACTCATCATTACTAAAATCTCTAAAGCTGACCTTTCCAACTCCGGTGTCTAGAGAGTGAGGCCAGTAATGTAAATGAGGGGCTTTACTGGTATTCAAACATCAAGAGGTTGTGGGACCACTTCAAACATCAAAGGTTAAAGGAAAACCTGTAACTTAATTTTTACTGTTACCATATGAGAAAAAAGTCCAATAATACCAGATCTTTTGACTTTTTAAAGAAATGTTAGAAATTACAGTTTTTCCATATAATTTTCCAAACTCTATTATACCATGTAATCCAAAGTATCTTTGTGGGTTGAATCTAGTCCATGGGCAGCTAGTTTCCAACTTCTGTTCCAAAGCTTCACAGGAAAAATAAATAGAACATACAGGTTTCCAGGGTGAGAAAAGCCAGAAACTTGGGAAGCCTGCATGTAGACAGAGATTGAGCCATGAGACAGTGAAAGGAGGTTAACTTTTAAGACTAAGTAGTCTAAAGGACTCAGATTGCAGAGTTAGATAAAAGCGTACTGGAAAAAAATCTGACAGGAATTCTGAAAAAGTTCTACTAAAAGGTGGCATAGGTGAAAGCAAACTAGAATGTGCAGGGACCCTATTTAAGAAAAAAGGGAAGAGGGGAGGAGTATGCTGTATCTATACACAAACACAATTACATACAAACACATGTTATTTCACCTTTCTATGCCTTAATTCCCTTATCACTAAAATAAAAGTAATAAAACATACTTTATAGGACAGTCATTAGGATTAAATAAGGAAGTTATTCATATAATTGCCATTACCCCCTGGTAATAAGAGGCAAAGTAACTTGCTTATGGTCATATGGCTATTAAGGCATACTGCCTGGATCTGTATCTAGGTTGCATGGCTTCAGAGCCTACATGCTAAGCCATAAACCTCTTCTGCCTCCCTTCCATTGCTAGGCTTATTCTTAATCTGTACAATGAGGAAGTCAGATCAGATGACAGCTAAAGTCTTTTTACTGCTTATACTTTATTCTGCGATACAGCCCCCTAATCAGCTTATTTTAGGTCAGCAGTGGGACAAAAGTGACTCTGTTCTCATGCCTACAATTATACTGAAAGCCTGGTAAGGAACCACAATAGATTGTAAACCTACAATCTTCAGGACACCAAGCAATTCATTCTTTTGGGGCCAAGGGTCTCTAAGAGAACCTGGTAAAAGCTCTCTCGAGTTCCAAGAAAAAAAATCCCGTATATACCAGCTGAGACAGATGAGCATACTACTTTATCTTCAATTACAAGTCCATAAAGCCTCTAAAATCTCTCCCTGTACTTTAAGTATCCCTGAAATAGATATCCTGTTCCAGGCTTGTCCTCCCAAGGGACTCAGATTTCCCCCAAGAGCTGGGTTGGGTATCTAGGCAGCTATGCTCAAGAGACAAATTATCAAATGTGACTCAGCATAATTAATCCTACATGGAAAAGACAAAAGGCCCTCTCTCCCTCCTCCATACCAACATGTACTGGGGGAATTCAAACACAGAAGAGCTGTAATTTAATATCCAAACTCCAGTGGATATGAAACTAAAAAGTGTTCTAAGACTATTTCATTCTTCTTTTCTACCTGATACCCATAAAACTTTAGAACATTAGAAGTGTTGAAATAAACGGGTAAAAACATCTTAGTTCCTATGGAACTGTGCTCCTCCATTTACTCCAAAAACAGAATCAGTCATGATTGCCAATTAGCCTTATTAGATGACTTTTCTCCCATATGGGCTTTGAAAACTACAGGTTACCAAAGAAACCTCAAAACCTCAGTCATAAATGAAGAAGAATTTAAAATAAGAAGATACGGGGTTTTTTCCAGAAGACTATCAATGTTTAAATGTTGGTAGGGGGTCTGGAGAAACGCATGGCCTCAAATATAACTGGTAGGTTTGTAAGTCAATATGGCCTTTGGTGGTAGAGGTACAAGTTAGCAATTTCTATCAAAAATTTTAAAACACACCAGGTGTGGTGGCATGTGCCTGTAATCCTAAGTGTTACTTAGGAGGCTGAGGCAGTAGGATAGAGAGCTCAAGGGCAGCCTGGGCTACACCGAGGCATCCTGTTTCAAAAACAACAATAAAAAAAGTTTAAAAGCAAATATTCTTTGACACAATTCCTTACAGATATTTTACAAAAGTAAGCCAAAATAAATGTGCATAAAGATGTGATGTGTCTTAGAAATTTTAAAAAGAATGCAACCAGGTCAAGTGCAATAGCTCATACCTATAATCCTAGCTACCCTGGAGGTGGAAATTTGGAGGATTATGGTCCAGGCTAGCCCAGGCAAAAAATTAGCAAGACTCCATCTTAACCAATTAAAGTTGGGCGTTATGGTGCATACCTGTCATCCCAGTTACAGAGGAAGAATAAATAGGAAGGTGACGGTAAAGGCCAGCCTGGGCATAAATTTGAGATCCTATTTGGAAAATACCTAACACAAAAGGGCTGGAGATGTGGCTCAAGTGAAAGAGTGCTTGCCTAGCAAGCATGTGGCCCTGAACTGAAACTACCAAAAAGAAACCATGTTCAATGAGGAGGTTAGTGGAAGAGAGGCCCCTACAGTAGGAAACTCCTGGAGGAGACTGGAAGGGAATTACCACTTGCACTCTTCTCAAGACACTGCTGGCATGAATAACTCAAGCTTTCCACTGAAGATAATAGCTTAGTGCCCTACCCCAGTTGTTAGCTATTCTTTGCAATTATAAATACAGGAGACAGTAGAATGGGAGAAGGTTGACATAGTTAGTCCAAATCCTGCCTTTTGTAATATAGATAAGGCAGAACACTTGTTCTAAGTAGTCTGAAGCGACAGGCAATACTACTGCTGAACCTAGAAGATGGTCTTCTTACAGACAGCAAGTGTCCTCAGGCACAGCCTAAAGGCACAGTAGAGGGTCTGCCCCTACATGCAATGGAAAAGCAAGAGCCAGGTACATATGCAACAGAGAGGGCAGGAGAAATCTCTGCTACGCTGTGAAGCCTCAGGGACCCCTGCTCAACACTAGGGACACCCTTCTAAGCAACACAGATTTGCAGTAATAGTTCCAACTCCCCCTGACTGCCCCATGAAGACAATCAGCTAGGAGTAAAAATCAAGCAAGATAATCCTCTGTGCTTAACCACCTCTTTCATCTGAGGCCCATGAAATAAATTATAGCCTTGCTTACTTTCCATGACAATTTTCTGCAATACTGCTTTACCAAGTGGGAAATTACTTCTAAGTAAGATTGCCACAGGAGTTTACTGTCTTTTATAAAACAAGGCCAACTTTATGTACATATGCCATAATAGGTCATCCCTCCCTCAGGATTTAAGGAACACGAAAAGTTTCTTACTCATACCTATTCCCACATCCCTGAAATTCCCTCATTAGTACTTCATATCACAGGATCAGGATTGTCCTGAGTGTACTTGTTTAATAATGAACAGAGAAGGAGAAACACATTAGGTTCCTAACACCATAGTGTATTGGCTCTTAACCTTTTGTTAAGTCATGGATCCTTCTCAGAAACTGGAGAAAGCAAACAAACTTCTTCTCAAAAAAAATACATGAATGTATAATATATAATTTCCATGCAATTTTGGGGGCTCACAGTTCTCTTGAAGTCCATCTAGGAACCATCTCCAGCCTGGGGTTAAAAAACACTAGCTTAGTAGCAATCCATTTGGCAAGTCCTCCCCCTAGAGCATGAGCCCCTGTGCATATGGAGAAGGCTAGGTCTCAACAGAAAAGGCAAGACTGAAGGGTGGTTCTCACTACTTCATGCAACTGCCCAGAACTGACCCTATGTTTAGTCCAGATTGCAATTTATGACTCCCTCTCAACAAGGAGTTGAGAATGAGCTTGGAAATAGGCTCTCCTGGCTTCAGAGAAGCAGGGCACGTTAAGAGATGCCCAAATGAGACTGGCTGCCAAACAGGTTCTCACAGCACTTGCAGGCTGATCACACTGAAGGAGAGAAAAGTTTGCACACCTTATGAATCAAAGGGACTCACCTCTGAGGTTTTCGGATATCCCAGAGTCCCACTCCTTCCTTTGAATTGGCTGTGGCCAATAACCTGGGCTCCACGGGGTTAAACATGACGCTGTGAAAGGCTGATGGATAGTTTGCCAGACAAAAGGGTTCTATAAAAAGAGAAATTATGATCAGTTCACTCCAGACACTTTGGGTCAGTGGCAGGCAGATGAGCAAGAATATGAATGCCCTTTTTAATAACCACCCTGAAGGGCCACAACCCAACCTGTGCATACTTCACTGGGCATCCTTCTTTAAGGTCTCCCTGAGCCCTGCACACACTTTCTTCATGCAGAAAGTCTGACAAATTTTAACACGTTTAACTAAATTTTAAATCAGGAATCTATACAGCACCTGAAAAGGGGAAGGTAAGCTGTCTTACAGCAGTAAAACTCAATTTCACAGAAGCTGAAAAACTTTGCAATCAATTCCTAGTGGAATTATTATACCTTTAATCCAAATGTATTAGTTCAAAAAATTGTATATTTTAAACTGAAAGTAGATTTAACAGAGACAAAGCAAAACAGTGAAAAAATTAAGGCAAATCAGTAGTGCAGTTTTCCCTTATGGTCCAAAATGCTCCCCAAATGTCTCAGTGTAGAATTTTATGAACGAATATACAAACATATACATACATACATACATACATACATACATACATACATATATATATATATACACAGTTGGGTGTGGGTGTGGTGGTGCATAACTGTAATCCCAGCCCTCAGGAGGCTAAGGCAACAGGATCACAAGTTAGAGGCTGGAGTGGGCTACAAAGCAAGATCCTGTTTCATAAAATAATAAATAAAATAAACACACAAAAAAAACCTAGTACTTTTTCTAACTTCCCTTGCATCCAGCCAGTTCCTAGTCAAGTTCACCTAGAACTCTTGCACCCCTCTGCATAAATTTTTAGGTTCCAGATAAGGAAATAATCAGTTTGCTACCTAGAAGGACATACATCTATGGAACCTAATGAGTCAAAGACAGAAAGCACCTCTCTGTGATTTTCATGCAGTCCTGTACAGGGCTCTAGGTAGGTAAAGCACTCAGTCATCTCAACCATCAAGCAGGGCAGACAAGGGAAAATCATACCTACCAAGCACACAGAGTCTCAGCCACAGTGCTATTTGCTATAACCAATCCTGCCTGTCTCTATGGACAAGCTTCTCTGAAAGCCTGAATCTTAGTAATGAGCACAGCCCAGCATGTTAAATGCTTAAAACATGGGAAAATAAAAGGACCCAGATTCTACGAACAAAGGAGGCAGGAAAGCAACTCTTACATAGGCATGATTGTTACAAAGCCAAACTAAGACGGGAGATAGGCATGCCAATGGAAAGAGGGTGGCACTGGAGGAAGGAACCTGTGAAGACAGAATTACAGAAAGAAATCCCTCTGCATGAAATGAGCTGAGAAGATATATTTCCTTAAAAGCTTCAGAGAAAGTAAACTTCGTTTCACATGTCAGAGACTGAAAGAGCACATTTGGAGAAAGCACTCACTGACAATTCCCTTTGCACAGAGAGACTCTGACACCATTTTATAATCCTAACATAGGTAAGGTGAGGTTCTGTGGAGTTTTTTCAACAAAAGATCAAACCTGCAACTATGGCCACAAGAAGGTGCTAGCACCCTCATTCTCTATAAACATCTAAGAATACATGTATGTCTGCAACACACAGACCTGGCCCTTGGTGGCTATTTATACAATGAGGCACCACATCTTTTGCTCCTAGGAACCACTAATCATCAAGGTACAAGGTGTGGGAATCTCCACAAACCCTTGGTGGTTGGGGAAGGGATGGCAAAAGTGCCCCACTTCTGACTACTTATAGCAGGATGGGACCTTCAAAGACACACATCTATGCCACATGTGAGACTCTTGTGTTTCCTCTCATCACTCATACTCAGACATTCAAGACATAAACTGAATCTGCAATGAACTTGACATTAAACTGTTCAACACAATCCAACAGTGACCCTACCTCCATGGGGTGACTCTCGGATGTCCCAAATGAGAACCCGGCCATCATCTGAGGAGCTGGCAAAAATGTTGTCATTCACAGGGCTCACTGACAAGCCATATACTGCATCTTCATGAGCAAACACATCCAAGGTCTCACTGCTAAGAAACAGAGCAAGAGAGGCACACAGGCACATAGTGCAGAGTCCCGGCCCTCCTGTACTTGGTGTGCGGTAACTTTCATTCCCAGAAGAAAGGTGATCTATCCAAGCTCTGAAGAATATTTCCTAAAAGGTCAGTATTCAACTTCTGAAATATATACCCACATATACCCACACACAATATTAAAGGTAGTATTTTGTAGGTTTCATAATTTTCACATTAAGTGAGCATATTTAAAAGTGACTCGGCAGGTGCACACCTATAATCCCAGCCCTTGGGAGACAGAGGCAGAAGGATTTTGAATTTGAGCCCAGCCTGGGATACATAGCTAGACCCTGTCTCAAAAACCAAAACCAAAACCAAAACCAAAAACAAAACAAAAAAAGTGACCCAATAGCTGAGTTCTGTGTTTTTATTTGTTACAGAATACAACACTTAAATCCAGATTTGAGAGTAGTACTTGATTTCCAAAAGACAAGGGAAAGCTTTAAAGCAGCCAGATCTGAGGACAGGAGAACAGAGAGAGCAATGAAGAAGAGGATCTCTAAACAAACTGGCATGGTGATCAAGAGCATAGCTCTGAGTCAGACATTTCTAAGTTCAGATCTCAGCATCACTTGGTCTTAGTTAACTAACAACTCTGTGCTTTCATTCCCTCATCTATAATGGAGATCACAATAGCACACCTCATAAAATGATTGTGAGGGTCAATGAATTAATCATACAAAGTACTTAGAATACAATTTGGCACATGATAAAGCTCAATAAATATTAGCTATTGCTACTATTAAATAGTACCTCCTTTCACCTTCCAATCTCTCTTCAAATTTTCACCTAAAAACTACAATTTCCTACCAACTTTACAAAATTTCTTTTTATAAATCAAAATTTTATTTCAAAAACTATTATAAGAATCCTTTCAAGGCTGAGAGTGTGGCTCAAGTGGTAGAGCACTTGCCTAGCAGGTGTAAGGCCCTGAATTCATACCCCAGGACTGCAAAAATTTTTTTACTAAAAAAACCAAGAATTTATTCTTGTTATAAATTGTTATAACTGGTTGGTTCCATGTTATTTTCTTCAAAAACTGAAAACTATTTTGGACTAAACAGAGATTTTCCTCTCTTCATAAAAAAAAAATATGAATCTTCACACACCAATAATCTATTTACCTTTCAACATCATGGAGGATAACCTGCTCATCATTTCCTGTAAAGACAAAAAAAGCAGACATTTGTTAATTCCTAAAAGTTGGTCCCAATCTGCATAACAATGTAACATTTTAAAATTTTCAGGGAAAGTATCATCACAGTCATTATTAATACAGATTAGGAATATTAGCTAGAAAAAAGATTTATAAAAATAATTTAAGAATAGGACAGTATATTATAGAGCATTTAGAAAACATAATAGCAATAGACATAATGAAATAACAGTTCCCAAAATGTATTAGCCAGGATATTAGGCAAAAAAACTTTGGCCATTTAAGGAAGAGTAAATGATCAAATAATTCATTCTTTTTTCTTTCCTCAAGCAAAACAATCATTAATTGTGAGATCTGTAATAAAATCTAATATTTCTAAGCGTCAGGTGTTTACCTGAAAACAGAGATAACAGTTCTATGTAGGCTACTATGAGGATAGGAGCCTATAAACCCAAACCAAGTAAGACTGAGTGAGCACTTGAAAAGCCCCCAATAAATGTTTACTATTATTCCTGTCCTCATCATCTTTTATAGTACTAAAATCTGACGACTATGTCATTCTACATGATGGGAACATTTTTTTCCACATTTTTCTCTTGCATTTCTCATTCCATTAAGGAATCTAAAAATACTATATTCAATGATAGGCTTTCAAATGGTTTATATAGTCAAAAAAATTAAAACCTGCATATAAATACCCTGATCTACACTTAAATACACAACCAATAGGCAGGCAGAAAGCAAAAGTCGCAGTAAAGGTCTGGCCAAGGCCATACTAAATTTCAAAGTCCCAGCTGTAAGTTCCACTGTGGGTACATCACCAGTGACATAGGCAAACTCATATAAATGCCTTCCAGGTGTCAGGCACCGTGCTAGGTACTAAGGATGAGAATCTTCTTTGCCTGGTCCTTGAGGAACTGATACTTCAACTGCACAAACTAATAGCAACAAGATGTGTTCTATAGTGATGTGGTTTAGCTCTGGGGACAATTATTTCCTTCACGTGCAGGGAAAATGTACACGGGAGAATGAGATATTTGAAGAGATACTCAAGTCTCAACTCTTACCAATGGAAAATATATGGGAACAGGTGGAACTGGGCAGCTAAGGTGGAAGAACAGCCTGAGCAAAAGGCACAAGGGTAAACAGTGCACTGTAGTGTATACCTAAGATGGCAAATAGTTTAGAGAGCTACAGCACATGTTGATGGCAAGGGAAATGAGACCACACAGAAGATCGGGGTTTAGACTTTATTCTGTGGACACTGTTGGGTCAAAGGTTTGCCTAGTAAAATCTTTATTTTTAAATAAAAATCTGTGTCAGCAATGAGTTGAAGGAGGGCTAGAGGCTTGTAGCAGAAATCACAAAAGGCCACTGCAAAGTGGAGACCTAAGATAAAAACCTGCCCTAGGACAGGGCAGTGGGTATAAAAAAAAGAACAGAAAGTAAAGGATGAATATGAGAGCGTGCAAGATAGCTCTAACAGGCCTTGGAGACAGACTCCATAGAAAGAAAGGCAAGTTGGAGGATGGCTTCAAGATTATTATTAAGAGAAATGACCCAAGCCTTGTATGCACATATGAATAATAAAATAATAATAAAAAAAAAAGAAAGGCAGGTTGGAGGATGGCTTCAAGATTACTATTAAGAGCTGGGGATGTGAATCACTGGTACAATACTGACTTAGCATGTGCCAGGCCCTATAGTCAATCCCCAGCACCACACACACACAATTGCTATTAAGATGCACCATGTAAAATGGCAAGTATGTCAGCCATTTCTTTTATATTGGCTTTAGACTTGTTGCTTATTTGGGGAAGGGGAGCAGTGATGGGGACTGGACCCAGGGCCTTGCACATTCTATACAAGCACACTATCACTGGGCTCTGTTCTCAGGCCAATTTGTTGGATTTAAATTGTTTTTGGAACATAGGCAAATATCCAGTAGGGTAATCTGCAGCTCAGGAGAGGTTAGGGCTAGAAATTTGGTTGTTAGAAAGGAAGTGGTTGATGGGAGCCATCACCAGGAGGTTGGCTTGAATACTACTCGCTTCAATCGTACCCTAATAGAATGCCTTACAAATAGGAGTCATCCATAGGTCATGACATCAAACTGAATCACAGTCAACTCACGTCTTTAAAAATGCAATAAAATAGAATAAAAAACAAAATCAAGTGTATACTGCATAAAGTTAAGTATTATTTTAAGTGTGTGTGTGTGTGTGTGTGTGTGTTTCTGTGTACCAAGAAAAGTATTCTGTCAGAGAAAGAAAGTGAGGGAGGGAAGGGGAGAAAGCACAGAAGGAGGGAGGGTGAGAGGAGTGAAAGAGGAACAAACCCTATCTTGCACACCTAAATTGCTGTAATACACAGAAGACAAGCTATTGGGAAACCAGTAATTCCATAGTTCAGTAAGATTTATGAGGAAAAAAATGAGTTATTTAATTTCCCAATATGGAATCTCTATCCTTCTCACCTCCAGAGAATACTTTGGTGTTCCCACTGTTGAAAGCCAGGCAAAAAATGTTGGAGTGGTGCTCTCCTTTCAGCTGTATGGGCTTGACCCTGGAATGGATGGCTTGCTCCATGTGCCATAGCAGAACCCGACGGTCATCTCCTCCTGGAGAGGGGAGTAAGAATCTAGGATTAAAACAGCTAACATTGCAAGGTTGACAAATTTTGCCATCCTCGACTCCCATCCTTTCAAAAACTGTACCTCCCCAACTCTACATGATTCTACCGAGGCACATAAACTCAGCACATTCCCTCTTTAATCACAGGGACATGACCTCAGTCTACTCACTCTTCTGGGTATAACACCCAGGAATTATATCTTAAAAAGATAATACAGAAACTGAAAGGAATAATCAGTGATATTGAGACACCTTCCCCAAAGCCATCTGTTCCTGTCTTTCTAGAAGCCCAGGTGTTGAACTTAAAATAATTATTTCTAGCATAAGTTTTCAAAATAATCTTTTGATGTAATCTCATTGACTATTGGACAGTGTACAAATGACAACTAAGGAATTACCTAATCTAGTAGGAGCTAGATGGAACAGAGTTCTCATGAAACTTGGCCTAGCTCTTACTTCTGCATAACTTTCAAAAGACTTGAATTATGAATGTAATATTACATGACAAGAGCTAGTGGCAAGAGAATCAGAATATGTATGTTTTATATATTCACAGACATATGACAGACTGTTAATAAGGGTTACTTTTAGGGAATAGAATTAGAAAAGAGAAGTAGAGGAAAAATTTTTTTATTTGTTAATGTTTGTATTTTTTTTTTTTTATTTCCTATCATAGGAACTGAACCTAGGACCTTGTGCATGCTAGACAGGTGCTCTACGACTGACATATACCTTTAATTCTGTTTGCTGACAAGCCAAAAATATGTTCTCTTCCTAGTAAAAGAATTAAGTTACAACAGCAGCAAACCAGCAAACCATAGCAAGCTCTGTACCTCTTTCTCTCCTCCTCTATTTAAAAAATACAATAACCAGGCTGGGATGTCACTGGGACGTAAAGTCTGTGCTTAGCATCTGTAAGACCCTAGGTTCAAGCCCCAGTATTACATTGAAAAAAAGATACAACAGTAACAAAAGGTCATGCCATGAAGCATTAAGTCAGATCTCTAAAAGCTAAGCAAAGTCGGACACAGTGGCAGATACCTTTAATCCCAGTACTTGGGAGGTGGGGGAAGGAGGATTGTGAGCTTGAGGCCACCCTCAGCCTCGGCTACCTAGTGTGACATTATCACATTATTGAGAGAGAGGTGGGGCGACAGAAAGAGACAGAGAGAGAGCACTAATGCAAAGGAATGTCTAAAAGTCTTTGTTAAGAAAGAAAATTAGTTACAAAACAGTATCGTATTCATTTGTGTAGAACAAAATTTTAGAAAGCTCCACAGCAGCAGGAACTTCTATCAGTTTTATTTTGTGGGATCCCCAGTTCCTAAGAGTTCCAAAGAGTAGGCACTGAATAAATATGCGTATACTTGCATGTCTATGCTTGTATCTATACAACCATATTTAGATGGCTACACAAGAAAATGTTTATAGTGCCCATTATAACTGCTTAGGCTGGTGTTGGAGACACCATTCATCCCCTGATGCAAATTTGGGTTATTTCTGTCTTTATGTATTGTGAATAATGTTACTATGAACATGGATATACAAATAGCTGAGCCCCTGCTTTCAATTATTTTGGATATATACTGTTGGGAAACTTTCATTTTTATTTTATTTTATTTTTTGCCATACTGGAGTTTGAACTCAAGGCCTCGTGCTTGCTAGGCAGGCACTCTGCCAGCCCTTTTATGTGTTATGTTTTCAAAATAGGTTCTCTCACAAACTATTTGCCTGGACTGGCTTTGAACCACAATTTTCCTGATATCTGCCTAGGAGTATAGGCATAAGCAACCAATGCCTGGCAACCTTAATATTTTGTT
The DNA here is from genome assembly GCF_047511655.1 of Castor canadensis. NCBI lineage: Eukaryota > Metazoa > Chordata > Mammalia > Rodentia > Castoridae > Castor > Castor canadensis. Next base: position 37,265,341 of record NC_133388.1, on the reverse strand, counting down.
TTGTTTCTTTTCTTTTTTGCAGTTCTGGGGATCCAACCCCGGGCCTCAAGCAGGCTAGACAAGCACTCTAGCACTGAGACACATCCCTTATGTTTTAATTTTCACTTTATAACACCCTGTATTACTTGGCTTTTTCTTTTTTGCCATGAACACGTTTTCTTTAGAATACAAATTAATGTAAAGTATAGTAGCCAAATCATACTTGTCCTTCTTGAAAGAAGTTATCTTTGTACCTTGAGTTCCTTTGTTTCTTGAGTTCTTTCTTCCTTCTACTGTTGGTCAAAATCAAGTTCTGTGTCCTCCAAAGTATCACTGTCTACTAGATTCATCCCTTAATTGTGGCCCACAGTGTTTTATGTTTATGATTTGACCATTTCACCTATGAGTTCTCTGGCCTGGGATGTTATCTAGATCCTTTTACCTCTTTCAAATTTACCACTTTGTAAAATACCAATTTAAGGACATAAAAGCAATGGTTTGGGCTTTTGTTGTTGTATCTTATTCCAATGAAAAATTTAACAGTTTTTTTTTTTGGCCTTACTAGTAGATTTAGACATGCTTAGGCCACCTCAGCTTGCCATACCCTGCATTCTTATCGTATCCCCCAACACTGAGGTATGAGTCAGAGACTTATCACTGTTTTTATGATTTTTAAATTAGAGAAGTATCTTTCTATACCCCTATCTCTACCAAAAGTGGAAACTTAAATGACAGGCACACATAATTCTTGTATGTGCTCTTATTTCTGATCTAATCTCTCCATGCCTCAGTTTAATCAAATATAAAAATGGGAATTAGAATAGCTCTCTTGTTCTTAAAGGTCACACAGATTAAAAGCCAAATACAAGGGAGTTAAGTAACTTGTCAGGAGCATGCATTAAGAAAAGTGGTTGAGCAAAGATTCACAAGCAAACAAGATTCCACAGCCCCCACCCTCAACCACTACTGTATATTGCCTACCTTGAAGAACAAAAACTGAACTCTGACTGGTAAAGTGAACTTATCTGATGGACAAGTGAAGAAATTCTCAGCCTTGGTAGGATAACTCAAAAAAGTCTAGATAAGAATGAATGAAAGAGCACAGGAGAAAAACGAAGCAGCCTTTACTAGAGTAAATTGAGGGGGCAGGATAGAACTGCCTGAAATTATAAAATTCTTACAATGGATTACCTACAATATATAAAGAATTCCTACAAGCAGTGTTTAAAACTCCAAGAGTAAAAGAGGCAAAGAATATGACAATTCACAGAAGAAGAGACCCAAATAGCAAATAAGAGCTCTCAAGCTTTATAGTAATGGGGGAAGAACACACAATGTAGACATCATTTCATACAGTGGCATAAGGAAATGTACAAGAATGTTCACTATATCACTACTCATAATAGAAAAATTGTAGACAAAATAAACATCTAATCCAATTTTTAATAAATAAATTCCACTGGAATACAAATACAAAAAAAAAAAGAGAAGGAGAAGAAGAAAAAAGAAAAAAGGGTATGCATGTAAATGGCTGTAGTTCTTTTATCTAAGGTAAAAAAGTGAACTAGAGACGTGTACTAACGTGAATAAATCTTGAAAACCTAGTGGATGAGTAATAAGAGCTTCAGAAAGACATGAACAGGCTGGATGTGGTGGTACATGCCTGTAATGCCAGTACTTTGCAAGACTGAAGCAGAGGATTATGAGTTTAAAGTCAGTCTGGCTTACACAGTGATACCCTGCACTAAAAAGTAGTAGGACAAGGAGGAGGAGGAGGAGTGATTACAGTAGTTTCAGGATATAAGATTGCAAGGTTAATATACAAAAGTCAATCATTTTCTTACATACCAGCAATAAACAAGTAGAATTTGAAATTAAGAACATATTACCATTTGCATTAGCATCTAAAAAATGAAATACTTAGGCATAAATTTAACAAAATACATACAAGATCTATATAAGAAAAACTACAAAACTAACACAATCAATGAAGAATTAAGTAAATGGAGAGATATTTCCTGTTCATGGATAGAAAGGCTAAACTTTGTGGGGGTTTTTTGTTTTGTTTTTGAGGTACTGGGGTTTGAACTCAGGGTCTATACCTTGAGCCACTCTGCTAGCCCTTTTTATTGTGGTGGGTTTTTTTGAGACAGGGTCACTTGGAACTACTATTTGCCCAGGCTGGCTTCGAACTGAGATTCTCCTGATCACTGCCTCCTGAGTAGCAAGAATTACAGGTGTGTGCCACCAGTACCCAGTGCAACTAAGTATTTTTAAGATGTCAGTTTTTCCTAACTTGATCTATGATTTTGATACAATCCAAATCAAATTCCTAGCAGGTTATTTTGGGGATTCTGATAAAGTGAGTCTCAAGTTTTCTTGTTTTTGTTTTATATATATATACATATATATGTGTTTTCAAGATTTATTCATGTTAGTACACATGTCTCTAGTTCATTTTTTTAACCTTAGATAAAAGAACTATAGCCGTTTACATGTATACACTTTTTTCTTTTTCGTCTTTTTTGTTGGTTTTTTTGGTGATACAGGGGCTTGAGCACAAGGCCTCATGCTTCCTAGGCAGATGCTCTACCACTTGAGCCATTCTGCCAGCCTGTGTGGACAGCAAACGCACAGAACAGTCAACAGGATATTGAAGGATAAGAGCAAACAAAGTTGGGCCAATGCTACCTGACTTCAAGACTTACCATAAAGATACAGAAACCAAAGCAGTGTGATACTGGCAAAGGGACAAACATCAATGGAACAGAATGAAGAGGCTGGAAATAGAGCCACAGCTGATCTTTGACAAAGGAGCAAAGATGGTCTTTTTTGTTTGTTTGTTTTTAATGGGACTGGGGTTTGAACTCAGGGCTTTACCTGAGCAAAGCAGGTGCTCTACCGCTTGAGCCACTCCTTCCAGTCTATTTTGCTTTGGTTATTTTGGAGACAGGCTCTTTTGAACTATTTGAGCTGGCTTAAATCGTGATCCTCCATATCTCAGCCTCCCAAGTAGCTAGACTTTGAACATATGCTGTTGGAATAACTGAACATCCACATGCAAAAATAGTAATAAATTTAAACATAAAACTTACACCTTCTATAAAAATTAACTCAAAATGCATCATAGTACCAAATGTAAAGCACAACCCATAAAACTCCTAGAAGACAACACAGGAGAAAATCCAGATGAACTTGAGAATGATGACGATCTTTTAGACATAACACAAAAGGCATGCTCCCTGAAATAATCGAGAATCTGGACTTAATTAAAATAAAAAGTTTCTGCTCTCAATGTGAAAAGAATGAAAAAACAAGCCACGGAGCAGGAAAAAAATATTTTCAGACACATCTGATAATGGACTGTTTCTCAATATATACAAAGAACTCCTAAAACTAAAAACAAATAACCTGATTTTAAAATGGCCCAAAGTCCTTAACAAATGCTTTACCAAAGAAGATAAACAGATGGAAAATAAGCACATGAAAAGATGTTTCACATCATGTCACCATGGAAGTTCAAAGCCCCAGACAAATAGTTCTCAAGACCCTATCTTGAAAATACTCAACACAAAAAAAAAGGACTGTTGGAGTAACTCAAGTGGAAGAGTATCTGCCTAGCAAATGGTGAGGCCAAAGTCAAACCCCAATTCCACCAAAAAAATGAAGAAGAAATGCACTATAGAGCTATGAAAAGACATGAAGAACCTTAAATGTATATAATTTAGTGAAACAAAGCCAATCTGAAAAGGTTACATACCATATGATTCCAAATATAAAATTCTAGAAGACAAAATCATGGAAATAGTAAAAAAAAAAAAAAAAAAATTAAAAAAAAAGTCAGCAACTGCTAGGAATTGGCAAACACTATGAATACGTAGAACACAGGATTTTTAGGGCAGTGAAAATACATTGATATTATAATGACGGATATATATCATAATATTTTTGTCCAAATCTATAGAATATACAAAACCAAGAATGAACCCTAATGAAAACTATGGAATCTAGGTGATGATGATGTGTCAATTCAAGGTAACTGTAACAAATGTACCACTCTGGTGAAGGATATTGATAATAGAGGAGACTATGTATGTGTGGGGATAAAAAGTATATGTGAAAACTCTGAACTTTTAATTTTCCTGTGAATGTAAAACTTCTCCTAAAGTCTTTTAGCAAATAAAAATACATTGTAATTAACAAATTACCAATATCTTATCAAATCCAATTGGCATTTCTCTATATTTCTTTAAGTATTTCAAATTCAGGAAGTATTGCTGTATCTCTTAAATATAATAATGGCATTGTAATTATGTTTAAAAAAAGAAAAAAAATCCCTTATTCAGTGATGCATATACTGAGGTGGGTGATATGAGATATACCTGGAATTTCCTCTAAAATAATAAAAAAAAAAAGTGGAGGTATAGATAATTAATACAATGTGGACAACTGTTCTAGATGGGTACACTATACTGTTCTACTTTTGTGTATGTTTAAAGAGTTCTGTAATAAAATATTTGGGATTTTTAATGCTCGTGATAGAAAAAGAAAACAAGGCTCTCCAAGATGGGCTGGGATATTTATGGCAAAAAAATACAGTAACTGAAGGTACCTCTGTATTTAGTCACTGAGACCTCTGCCAGGCAGCATAATCTGTCTCAAATTAGAGCAGTTTGAGAAAAACTGCTCAATTAAAAACAGAGTATCTATCCCTTTGCACTCAAAGTCTTGGCCTAAGATTTCCTCCGTCACCTAGACAACATTACTTTTAATGTTCATTGTAGACATTTAGGGGATGATCTAATTTTACCAAGTACTTAGAAATTTTAAAATGTATGGCTATTTGTTGAGTGCCTTGGGATTATTTAAAATGGCATGTATCCTTAATGTTTAACAAATGATGAAGACAGCCCAAGACCATGGGAGGCTGTAATCACTGAGGCGAAAGTGATGGTTGTGGCAGGGCCTGCCTCTTTACTTTGCCCTCAGGTAAGTAGGAGAATAAGTAAAATGCTTCCTCCCCTTCCCGCCTGCCCACTTCCTTAGGCAAGGTATTAAGAACCCACCCCCACACTCCCAAAAGACAGTACTTTTCAACTATGTGTTGGCAAAGAAACCCAGCAGGCCCAAGTTGAGGCCTAAACTGAAACTGCTTGACTGCTTTTAAGCCCTCAGAGGGAGTAGAACAGCCAGGCCCAAGTCTCACCTCACAAAGCAAAGGAGGGCTAGTGAAAGAAGGGTTAAGTCAGCTCTATAGTTCTATCTCTTGAATAACCTAGGCAATTTTAAAGGGTAGAGATTTATTGTACAGTGCCACACACAGACTGGCTGCCCTGCAAACAGTTCAAGTGAAGAACATAATGAGTTAAGGCAGCTCATGAGCCTGGCAGTTGGAATGCTTATGTGGTCAATCTCAGTAAAGAAAGGGAACCCAGCCCTGTAGGGTCTGAGGCAGGACATAAAGACCTCTCAGGAAGGCAGGGACTTAGGCTTACTACTAATGCCAGTACCAGGCAAGGGACAAGCAAAGGCCAGGCTTTCTAAGCCAGTTTCCTTACACTTACTTACCTTCAACTCAAGAGAATACAACTACTGAGTCTGTATAAGTGGGGCTAATTTTGCACTAAGATCACTAGTAAATCAAAAACCATACAGTAACCACATTGTAGAGGCTGCTTTGAAATTGAGCATCCTTTCCCAAAGGGTCCTGAGCAATAAGCAAAAACTATGCACACCCTTGACCACACAATAAGAAAAGCAATTGGTTAGTATTCTTATTTTATACCCCAGAAAAGGTAAGGCACAGAAGGAGAGGGTTTACTTTCAATTTCCTCGACAAGTCAGCCACACACAGGACAGGGCTGTGGGAGCATTCTGAGACTCTGGACCAAATGCTCCCATTGCACAGTGTTGCTTAAAGATCAAAGGACTGACAATAATTTAATGCCCATCAACAGAAGTCTAGTTAAAATTATTATTCAGGGAAGTAAGCCAGATACATAAGGATAAATACTATATGATTATTTATTTGAGATTTGTAGAGTACACAAATTCATAGAGACAAAAGGTAGAATGGTGGCTACAAGGAAGAACAGGGAATTAGTGTCTAATGGACAGTTTCAGTTTTTCGAGATAAAGAAGTTTTGAAGATGGGCGATGGTGATGGCTACCCAACAATGTGAATGCACAAATACCAATGAACATTAAGTACACTAAAAATGGCTAAAGGAAAATTTTGTTACATATAGCTCTGCCTGTACTGACATGGAAATAATCTCTAAGATACAAAATGTTAGTGGTTGTTTTAATTATTTAAAACATTATTTTCCTTTAGCAAATGGTACCATGGGTTTAGATCCACGGTTGGGGTATCATCTTTGAGAGGTAAAAAAAGTAATGCTAGATTACAAAAGGACCTGAATTCAAATCCTAGTTGCATCATCCATGTATATTTGGGTGAGTTATTCCATTACTCTAGCCTCAACTTTTATAATTAGAAAATAAAGAAAATACCAACTATCTCCCAGGGTGGTTGTGTGTATTAAGTGAGGTAATATGTATAAAAGCATTAAACATATATTAGATGCACGAACCTCAAAACATCCTGGCTTCTTTGAAGTATCATCCAAAAATTCTTGTTTTAGGTAACATAAGAGTATGAATAGCATGATACATTTTAATAAAAAACTATATACAAACTTATACATGGTAGGGTAGATGCAAAATGGCTAGCAGAGTTTTGGGGATAACAATTTTATATGTTGTTAACTTTTTTTTTAATCCTGTAAAAGCAAAGAAAAATCAATGAGTTTACTCTGTGAAGCCATACCCACTTTGTATTGGCCATACCCCTCCTGAGCTCCAAAAAGAAGCAGTATCATACAGAGGCAATCTGTGCACCATACAGCACAGCTGCAGGAAGACTTAGGAAATAAATCTGTTACTTTTCCAAAGCTGAAAGGAATGGACATTTGTGCAGAAGTTCATTCAAATACACAGCTCATTTAATCCTTACTTATGAGGTGAAGACTGCATATATCCCTTCTCTAACAGGGACCAGAGAGTCACCATGATTTGCCAACAATGCAAAAAGCTGGTCCTAGACCCTAAAACCAAGTTGTATCCATTCTACCAACATGCAGAGGCCAGAATACCACCTAGAATTCCAAATAAGAATGTTTCACAGATTTATGGAGGAAAGAAAAGCATTTTCCATTTCATCTACAATGTTATTTTCCTAGAAATATCTAACATTTTGCTGGCTTTTAAAAAAAAACTTTTGACCATTTTTAGGTGTAAGGTCCTGTAAAGTTCTGCAAGAACTACATTCACATTTTCACAATATTGCATAACCATCACTATTATCCATCTTCAAAACTCATATCAAACTGAAATTTTGTATCCATTAAATAGTCATTCTCTGTGCCCCTGACAACCATACTTCCTACAGAAATACCATTTCTATCTCTTTTTCATTTCTTTCTTTTTCTGGGTATCTTACATAAGTGGAATCATACAATATTTATCCCTTTTGTGTCTGGCTTATTTCACTTTGCACAATGTCTTCAAGGATCATCCATGTTGTAGCATATGTCGAATTTCATTCCTTTTATAAGGCTGAATAATATTCCATCATATATAGAGAGACCACATTTTGTTTACCCATTCACTCATGATGGACACTTGAGTTGCCTCCACCTTTTGTCTATTGTGAATAATACTGCTATGAACATGGACATACAGTATCTGTTTAAGGGCTATGGCTCCAGTGGTAAGGGCTGTGGCTTCACTGCCTTGAAAGCATAAGGTCAATAAGTTCAAGCCCCAGCATCACCCAAAAGAAAAAGAAAACCACTATCAGCAAACATCTGCTTAAGTCCTTGCTTTTCATTCTTTTGGGTATATTCCTAGATGTGAACTTGCTGGATCATATGGTAAGTCTATGTTTGAGTTTTGAGGATCTGCCATCCTGTTTTCTACAGTGGCCGCACCATTTTACATTCCTACTAGTAACGCAAAGTGGTTCTAATTTCTCCAAATACCAGGAGTAGTACTTGTAACTTGGCTTTTGTTTTAGTTCTTTGTTTTTGTAATAGTCATCCTACTGGGTGTAAAATGTTTGATGGCCTTTCTGACTTTTAGATAAAGAAGTCTAAAATGATTCTCAAGTCCTTATTGAATATCTTGGCACATACCATTCTACAGGTAGCTCATTATTTTTCTTTATGTATTAATTTACATTTACTTACCCTAGGATTTAGTTACTACTTTTTTGTCCACCCATTCCACCCAGACAAAAAATTACCTGCGGTTTGTCCCCATTGCTTCGTCATTTTATCACCTGAAGGAACTAAGTTCATATACAAATTGGGGAAATTTTATATGCATTCTCTCCTCAAATCACTTACAAAAACATTTAAGAGCACTAGTCTATTTACATAAGCCTGACACTTCTGTGATTCAATCTGTTTTGGAGGTAGGTGTAACATGGGGTAGCACAGGACAGCACAGCACCTAAAATCCTGGGTTTATAACACAATATATAGGTCCAACTCTCATTGATGCTATCACTCACTAGCCATGTGCCTTTAGGCAGGTTACTTGAGCTTTCTAAATTATAAAGTTGAGAAAATAACTCTATGTATCTCATCGGATTACTGTTGGGATTAATGAGATAGAACTGCATAAATAATTTGACCTATTTCTTGATACATATTAAGAGTTACATACTAACTAATTATTACCACATATAGCAGCTCTTCCAATCATCTTAGTGACCCCAAGGCCCCATGAAGTAGGTACCGTTGTTATCCTCACTATGCAGATGAAACTACAACAATGCTATATAACCTGAGGGTACACTGTTGTAGAAGCTGGGATCTGAAGGCAGGTAACCTGGCTCACACATGTAACAGGGACCAGGCAATGAAGATTAAATGGCAGAATAGAGAACACTAACTCTTTTTAGAGGTCAAGCCATGACTCAGTTCTAGCTAGATGGTGCCATACAGGAATGCAGTTCAAGGTTGCCAATCACCTAAATTTTCAAGAGAAACCAGCAGCCTAATTTTTGCAGGCTGAATGGAGGCCCAGTGAAGGATATATTTGGCCCATGGGTAAGTTAGGTTGGGTATTTGCCCAAGGGACAAGACTTCTGTTTAATGGCACTTCCTAAATGGGGGCTGAGATGAAATGGCAAGTACAGTAGGTCTGGAGCAATAAGGCAAAGTGGTTTCATACTGACTTGCTCCTCACTATAGAAGGAACCAGAGAAGGAATAATATCTACAGATACTAACTTCAGTGGGCACCCTATCTTTATCTAGTACCTTTCTCATGAAAGCTGAGTCCACTTATTTACCTTTTATCTCATTTTTCTATATCATTAACTAGGTAAGAGGACAGAAAAATAATCCTCATTTTAAAGATGTCAAAACTGAGGGACTAGCATGCCTTAGCTCTTAGTTTGGAGCACTACACATTAAATAGGAGGTATTAAAGCACAGCCTAAATTAGGTAGCTAGAGACCCATAGGGAAAAAGTTTTGTCCAAAATCAGATGACTAGTAACAATGAAATACAGGGCTTTAAAATCCTAAATCCGGGCTGGGGGGTGACTCAAGTGGTAAAGCGCCTATTTAGCAAAGTGTGAGTCCCTGAGTTCAAACCCCAGTACCATCAAAAAAAAAATCCTAAATCAAGAATTTTCATTTCAATAGTTGGAAGACACCCAAGAGCATTTTCTCCAATGTCCTTTGTATGCCAGTTAGGTAACTGAAGAGGTTAAATTCACCTGTCCAAGTAGAGGATACTACCAGTTAGAGGAAGAAGGGGATTCAAATCTACGAGGTCCAATTCCAAAGACCCTGCTCTTCCTAAACTGTGGTAGATACACGCCACTGGATGATTTTAGACAGTGGAGAAATGATTTTAATAATGTAGTTTAGGATTTAATAATATAGTTTAATTATGTAGTTTAAGATATATTAGCACAACTAGCACTATCAAACTCATGACTTCATAGACATTATAGCAACATAAGGTTTCCTTTTAAATATTGTTTTAAAGGGAGAAAACTTTGAAAAAAAGTTAATAGCATAGGTGGTACTCATTAAATATGACAAAAGTCAAAAAAGTGGGGTTCAAACATCTAAGATTCAGAGAATTAGGTTACCAGCTACCTTTACTACTTCCTTGAGAGGATCTCTAATCTAAGACTGAGATAGGAACCCAAATGCAAACAGTGTAACAAGGGAATAATCTCAGAAGGCATTAGGCGAATGCAACTATTTTAACAAAGAAAATTATAACATAATCAGTTGCACTGTAATCAGACCAAAAGAAGACTAGAAAATGGCCCAAACTGAAGATAAAAATATTCAGCCTCACTAGTAATCAAGGTCAATATATGAGAATTTAAGTAACAATACACTTACTAAATAATACACTTACTAAATACCATATACTGCTTGAGGTGGTAAATAGCCATCCAGCAATAGTCATGATAAAGTCTCATACGAAACCAGTACACAAGTATAAGCAAGTTGGTTCAACCATCTTGCAGAGCCATTTAGTAACATATACCAAATGTATTTTTAAAACATAAAAAGTATTCATATTCATTGACTCAGAATATTTGTAAAGCTTCTCTTCTAAAGAAAAAAAATTGCATAAAGATTTAGCTACAAGTATTATGATAAAAGCAAAAATCAAATAGAACAAGACAGAATTGATTAAATTCTAACCCAGACACTTAACAGGGTACAATGCTGCCAAAACAGCATGCTTTAGAACATTTGTTCTCAAAGTGTGCACCAGGGAAAGATCTAAAACTCATAGATTAAGACTTAGTAAGGGCCTTGTGATAGTATATGCCTGTAATTCCAGTACTCAGGAGGCTGAGACAGGAGGATCTCAAGTTGGAGACCAGCCTGGGCTTCATAGTGAGTTCATGTTTAAAAACAAAAATCATGAGAATGGATTTTAAAGTAAGAGACTAAGGAGAGGAGGATAAAGAAGAATGATGGAGGGGGTGAATTATAAGCACTTTTGTAAGTGTCACAAATGTACCCCCAATACAATAACAATATAATAAATTTTTTCAAAAGAAAACTAGAAAGAAGCTAAAATAAATAAAATAAAATAACAGACTATGACAAGTTCTTTGATATGGTTTTGGATTCCACATTAGAACTGATCTAAGAAACGTCTATCTGTTGAGTTTTGACGTAGTATCAAAGAATATCCAGTTATCTGAGACATTAAAATACTCTTTCCTAACTATATATCTAAGATTAAATTTGCTTCATATACTTTGATTGTAACTCAAAATGGATCAAGGATCTTAATATCAGACCACAAACTCTTAAGTTGATACAAGAAAGAGTAGGAAATACTCTGGAGTTAGTAGGTATAGGTAAGAACTTTCTCAATGAAACCCCAGCAGCACAGCAACTAAGAGATAGCATAGATAAATGGGACCTCATAAAGCTAAAAAGCTTCTGTTCATCAAAAGAAATGGTCTCTAAACTGAAGAGAACACCCACAGAGTGGGAGAAAATATTTGCCAACTATACATCAGACAAAGGACTGATAACCAGAATATATAGGGAACTTAAAAAACTAAAATTCTCCCAAAACTAATGAACCAATAAAGAAATGGGCATGTGAACTAAACAAAACTTTCTCAAAAGAAGAAATTCAAATGGACAGAAAACACATGAAAAAATGCTCACCATCTCTAGCAATAAAGGAAATGCAAATTAAAACCACGCTAAGATTCCACCTCACCCCTGTTAGAATAGCCATCATCAGCAACACCACCAACAACAGGTGTTGGCGAGGATGCGGGGGAAAAAGGAACCCTCTTACACTGTTGGTGGGAAGGTAGACTAGTACAACCACTCTGGAAAAAAATTTGGAGGCTACTTAAAAAGCTGGACATCGATCTACCATTTGATCCAGCAATACCACTCTTGGGGATATACCCAAAAGACTGTTACTCCAGAGGCACCTGCACATCCATGTTTATTGCGGCACTATTCACAATAGCCAAGTTACGGAAACAGCCAAGATGCCCCACCACTGACGAATGGATTAAGAAAATGTGGTATCTATACACAATGGAATTTTATGCAGCCATGAAGAAGAACGAAATGTTATCATTCGCTGGTAAATGGATGGAATTGGAGAACATCATTCTGAGTGAGGTTAGCCTGGCTCAAAAAACCAAAAATCGTATGTTCTCCCTCATATGTGGACATTAGATTAAGGGCAAACACAACAAGGGGATTGGACTATGAGCACATGATAAAAGCGAGAGCACACAAGGGAGGGATGAGGATAGGTAAGACACCTAAAAAACTAGCTAGCATTTGTTGCCCTTAACGCAGAGAAACTAAAGCAGATACCTTAAAGCAAGCAGATACCTTAAAGCAACTGAGGCCAATAGGAAAAGGGGAACAGGTACTAGAGAAAAGGTTAGATCAAAAAGAATTAACCTAGAAGGTAACACCCATGCACAGGAAATCAATGTGAGTCAATGCCCTGTATAGCTATCCTTATCTCAACCAGCAAAAACTCTTGTTCCTTCCTATTATTGCTTATACTCTCTCTACAACAAAATTAGAGATAAGGGCAGAATAGTTTCTGCTGGGTATTGGGTGGGGGAGAGGGAGGGGGCAGAGTGGGTGGTAAGGGAGGGGGTGGGGGCAGTGGGGAGAAATGAACCAATCCTTGTATGCACATATGAATAATAAAAGAAAAATGAAAAAAAAAATATATATATACACTTTGATTGTGTGTGTGTGTGTGTGTGTGTTGCTGGGAACTGAACCTAGGGCTTTGAGCATGCTAGGCAAGGGCTCACACTTAGCTACATCTCCAACTATCTTCATATATTTTGGCTAATCAATATTTTACAGTTAAATATAAATGTCTTTTATTATGACAGACATCAAAGAGAAAATGTAACAATGGCACTCTTCTCACTTTTTTTATTTTGGAAAATATACTTTTTAATTAAACTATTATGTTAAAGTTTATTATTGCTATATGGCCCATGCTGACATCAAACTTTCAATCCTCCTGCCTCCACCTCCCAAATTGCTGGGATTATACACCATTAAACCCTGCTCTATTGCTAGTTTTAAATGAATGAATTTCTAAACTTTTTCAGTTTTAAATTCTAATATAATAAAAACTCATAGATAAGACTCACATAAACAAAAGTTCTTTGAGGTCTTCAATGATTTTGAAGTTCTTGAGACCAAAAAGGTGAGTCCTGTTGCTTTAGAGCAGTGGTTTTTACCCATGTATTTTGTTCTCTGGAGGCCATTTGGCATATTTTTTATTATCACAACCGGGGAGCTGCTACTGGCATATACTGAGTAAAGGCCAGGGATGCAGCTGAACACCTCATAATGCACAGAGTAGCCCATGATAACAAAGACTTGTCCAACCCAAAATGTCACCACTGTTCAAGTTTAAAAACAGCACTGTTTTAGCACTGGTGAGTCAAACATACCTGTAATCCAAGCTACTCAGGAGGCAGACATCAGGAGGATTGCAGTTTGAAGCCAGCCAGGGCAAACAGTTCATGAGCCCCTATCTCAAGAATACCCAGCTCAAAATAGGGCTGGTGGAGTGGCTCAAGTGGTAGTGCATGAGCACCTGAGTTCAAACCCAGTATTACCAAAAAATAAATAAAATAAAATGAAAAATAAAAACCCTGCTTTAGAAGAATATTCAATGACATATGAAGAAAATACTATTTTTTAAGTTGAAAAGGTTACACAGCAGCAGAAATGGTCTAATTCCAATTTTATGTTTAAAATATGTTCACATACATACCAAATAGGCTAAAATGTTATAAATGTTAACAATGGTTATCCTAACTAGGTAGGATTACTTTTTCTCCCTTTAAATAAAACTTCCTATCATTAATACATATTTGTAAAAATATGAATGGAGGTTGGGGGAAGTAATTCAGTGTAGAGTGCTTCCCTAGCATGTATGAGGCCCTGGGTTTCATCCCTAGCACCATAAGAAAAATAAATAAAGTTACTAATGGGTGAGAGGTCTGTCTTGTAAGTGTCATGTTCTGATGACTTCTTGTATAATTCAACAAGACATTCCCAATTGTAAAGTATGGAATTAGTAATATGTCAAAGAATGAAAACGAGGCTAGAGGCATGGCCCAAGTGGTAGAACACCTGCCTAGCAAGCACGAGACCCTGAGTTCAAACCCCATGCCACCAAAAATAAATAAATAAAATAAAACCTCCTTCAACAGAGCTAGAAGGACACTAAAAACCAATTCTCACTGTCTAAACAGTAAAGATCTACAGAAAAGTTATTAAGATAGTGGATGATGTATTGTAAGGCATTTTCAGACCACAGGCTGTTTTTAATTCCAATCTCGCCTCTTCTGATAACATCATCTCTTATTTTGAGCAGTTTCTGGTTTTCTTATTTTTGTATATAAAAACACTGACTGCAAAATCCCTCATTAAAGTAAAATTAACAAAATAACAAAACTTTCTTTCCTCTCCTTGTGCAGTTCTGAAATGACTGAAGAATGAGGCCCACTACACTAACTCATGCACCAGCAGGTATAAACAGAGATGTCAACTCTGAGACTAAATCAAAGGCTGCTTGAAGGTACTAGCTACCAAGCAGCCAAATTTCAGTTCTTTCTTGCCAGTGTATCTAAGGCAAAGCACGTTCTTCAGCCATCTGTGGCAGCAAATAATGAAGTATCTGTGTAAGCCATCAAACTTAGTCAAGACATCTAAAAACAAAACAATCTTCAGAGGTCCCAATTAAGTAGTAGGGCCAAATGATACAAATGCCATTTACGTTCAAGACTTGAAATTCAGAATAAGAGAATCTGTGTTACACGATTTTGACAGGCATCTGGATTTGCAAAGAATTCCTCCTTCTGAGTAGACTTTCTAAATTAAGAATTTACAGCAGGCTAAGAATTGAAACTAGAGTGACAGTCTGCCTCCACCCTGGAAAATCTCTACTTACTCATCTGTAAAATAATGGGGCATCACCAACTTAATCAAAACAACTATTTTTAGGGACAATGAAACTGCAAATAGAATGCACTGGGAAAGGGCACCCACTTAAAGAGTTTAACTTGGGGGGAGAAAGGATAAAGGAGAATGACAGAGGAGGTGAATTCAACTATGACATACTGTAAGAACTTTTGTAAATGTCACAATGTACCCCCAGTACAACAATTAAAAAAAAAAAAGAGTTTACCACTTTACTTGTCCAGGTCCTTTTTGTTGGTTGATTTGGGTTTTTTGTTGTTTTGTTTTTGAGAAAGGTATTCCTATGTAGCCCAGGCTGGCCTCAAACTTAAAATCCTCCTGCCTCAGCCTCAGGGATGCTACCAGTGCTGGGATTATGGGCACAAATTATCATGTCCAGTTTTGAGCATGCCTCTCTCTCTTTTTTGGGCAAAACTGGGGTTTGAACTCATGACCTCGAGCTTGCTAGGCAGGCACTCTACCACTTAAGTCACGTCACCCAGTCCTTTTTGTGCTTTATTATTTTTCAGATAGGGTCTTGTGTTTTTGCCCAGAGCAGCCTTGGACCTCTATCCTCCTAGTTTTGGCTTACTCCATAGACAGGATGACAGACATAGGCCACCAAGTCCAGCTTATTGGTCGAGATGGGATCTCACTAACTTTTTTGCCCAGGCTGGCCTTGAACTTTGATCCTCCTGATCTCACAGAGCTGAGATTACAGTCATGAAGCACTGCACCCAGCTAAGCAAGTCTTTATATTATAAACATAGAACTTCATGATTTTCCCTATTGAGAGAATAGATCAGAGGCCTTAATTTTAATCTTGATTGTACTACGTACTAGTTGTGAGTTGCTGGGGTGGACAAATCATTTTATTCTTTTGCCCCTTTGTTTACTTATATGGGCTAAGAATCCCTTATGCAAAATGCTTGGGTCCAGAAGTGTTTTGGATTTGGGGTTTTTTTTTTTTTTCTCTTTTTGGATTTTGGGGTATTTGCATATACATAATATCTTAGGCATGGCATTCATTTATGTTTTTTGTATATCACATACTTTAGCCCGAAAGTAATTTTATCAAATATTTTTAGGGCATCTGCATTTTGATTGTGACCCATCACATAAAGTCAGATGTGGAATTTTCTAGTTGAAATACCATGTTAGTGCTCAAGTTTTGGATTTGGGGGCATTTCAGATTTTTGGGTTAGGGATACTCAACTTGTACACAAAATTTAAGAGTCTAGCTACATGATCATTAATCCTTTCCAAAAATGAGATTCTGTGATTCTAAAAGACAGACTGTTTTTCTTTATCACTTTTTTACAAGTGATTTTTTTAAGCTAACTGAATCTCTTTAAAATTTCTTTAACCATGGTATTTCACAGCATTAAAAAGACATTCTATAGGCAAACTGGTCATTAAAAGAAAAAAAAAAACCTTCTGAGAGCTATATGTTTGAGAGGCCAACTTTTATCCCACTTGTACTCTATTGCTGGACATGGTATAGTTCTTATATCAACATCTACTTTTGGTTAAAACTCTTGAGAGCTGGATGCTGGTGGCTCACATCTGTAATCTTAACTACTCAAGAGGCAGAGACCAGGAGGATCACAGTTCAAAGCCAGTCTGGACAAATAGTTCATGAGACCCTATCTCAAAAAAAAAAAAAAAAAAATCACAAAAAAAGGGCTGGTGGAGTGACTCAAGGTGTAAGTCCCGGGTTCAAGCTCCAGCACCACACACAAAGAAAAGATTCTCAAAGAAAGTTAGACATGGTGGCACATGCCTGTAATCCAGCTACTTGGGAAGCAGAGGCAGGAGAACTGTTTAAAACTAGGAGTTTCAGTCCAGCTTGGGCAACATAGTGAGACTCCATCACAAAAACAAAAAGCAGAAACAAAACAAAACAAAAAAACACAGAGAAAAGATCTCAACTCAGTTGAGAACCTTTCCTTAAAATGCTTTTCCTTGCTGGGCATAGTGAACAGGAAGATCAAGGTTCAAGGCCAGCCTGATCAGAAAGTTAGCAAGGCCCTATCTCAACAAAACAAGCTGGCCATGGTAGTTCACATCTGTTATCCCAGCTATTTGGGAGGTGGAGGTAGGAGACTCTCAGTTCAAAGTCAGCCCTGGTCAAAAAGTATGAGGCCCTATCTGAAAAATAGCTAAAGCAAAAAGGGCAGAGGGTATGGTTGAGTGGTAAAGCCCTTGCCTAGCAAGCATGAGGGTCTAAGTTCAAACCCCAGAACCATCAAAAAAAAAAAAAATCAATTCTCCAAAGAACATAACACAAGAAGCCTTAAAAGGTACAAGTGAATAGTAGAAAACAGAACTAGGAGAGGATATACACAGAAAGAAAGGAAGGGATAACTTAGCTTCTGAACCTATCATTCTCTTAATGGTTCTAGCCTTTTTTTTTTTTTTCTTTTTCTTCTTTCTAATGAAAAGATAGTGAGAGGACAATGGCTATCCAACTGGGTACTTTCAAGTGGCAGCTGAAAGACTGGTAATGGGGAGAATGGTGGCTTGGAGGCTTATCCATTAAGAGGCATTCAATGGTGAACTTGAAGAGTTAAAGAGACTAAGGCTTTGGTTTTATGTCAATACTAGACAATCCAGATGATTATAAGAATGAAAGGAAAGCTAATAATTACATCAGGACAGTGGGAAATTTAGGACATTCTCAAGTAATCAAGATATGGTCATCTTAACCATGAAGTACCAAGAATGAGACGAGACAAGCAGGAGGCCTGAGTTACTTTATCAACCATGTAAGGTAAACTTACCTCACTTTAACATCAGGCAGGACCCCAGGAGGGGCAGAAGGAAAGGTGGGAATCAGCCTTTCTGACAACACCCTCTCTCCTTACATGGCTCTATTATAAACCTCAGGTGCTTATGAGGGCAATCTAACCAATGCACAATGCAAGGCTATCTAGAATTGTCACAATGAATCCCTCCATACAATGAATATATGCTAATAAAAATGAAAAAAGAAAAAAAAAACCTCAGATGCCATTTTCTTATTACCTCCTACATATCCCAGTCCTCTGCAGCATAACTTTCATTTTTATTTATTCTTAATTTTTGTACTGCTGGGAAATTGAACCCAGGGCCTCACACACGCTGGGTAAGTGCTCTACCACTGAGCTACATCCCCTTCCTTAACTTTCATTTTAAAATTGGCTGAAGTAGGAAAACAGTACTAGAGCACACAGACTTAAACTCCAATGAGTTATCAACTATACACCTGAGAGAAGCATGATAGAATCTCTAGCATTTAATACTGCAGGGAGCAAGGAGTAAATAAAAATGGCTAGGAAAGTGTGAACATGAAGGTATGGGAAATCAGATAACCAAGGTGGCTAGCAACTACTGTCAAGGCTTCCCTAAAAGACCTGACTGATATAAGAGCAAATGAGTCCAAAGACCAGAACCTACAGAGCAGCCCCCCTTGCCTACCCAATCAATGAATGACCCTAGAAATAAAATTCATTTTCACAGAAGCCGAATGAAGTTGTTGGTGATAGAAGTAAATTTTGATGCAAGAACACTATGCCTCAAGTTTATTAAGGATTAACCACATTTTTCATCTGGGTCTAGGAGTTACAGTTCTCTTTCCAACTGCTGTGTCTGTATAAAAGTGCTTCCAAATGACTTACCATCACTCCCTAGGCAACAGGCCCATATTACAAGTTTATACCTTCTTCTAAAAAGCACTTTATTCAGAAGCACATTATTCATCTAAGCCCCAGTTAGTTTCCCCCATGTATAATCCCATAAGGAAAGATATCTACTTCTATTAGTTAGAATTCAGCCATATGTATTAAAGCAATCAGTATTCATTCTGCAGATACCAAACTCAAATTACAAGCTCCAACTTACTGTTGGTACTTTTAGATGGGCTAAACAATAAGAGCCAACTCAGGAACCAGAGCCCACTAATAGTTAGTCTAAAGTATGTGAGTTTAACGCAGCAGAAGCTAGTTGCATGGTATATGTAAGCAAGTGTGGAACACTCTAAATGGAGACTTCGGATGACTACAAAGACCAAAATCCAGGTGAGGAGACTTCTAGCATCAAGAAAGACCTGCCTGAGGCTGTGACCAGAACTATGCTAGTGGCTCCATACCCATCGCTCTATCTCCTCAGTCCCACTCCCTTTCCTCCACTTAAGCATAAAGGGGGAAAAAACAGTTAGCAATGTGTCAGAGTGTAAGAATCAAGAGATGAAAATAAAGGGGGAAAAAAATCAAATCCTTTAAAAACGCTCATATATAACATGGTAAAAACCTCAGAGCAGTTGACAGTGTGTCTCAGAGCACATGCAGACCCAACCTGGAAATCCAGCTCCATCACAAGCTATGGGACTTCTCACAAGTTACTTAGAGTTCTCTTAGCCTCATTTTAATCATATGTAATATAAGGATAATAGTACTATCCCTAAGCACTAGATAAGATCATGTATGTTAATATGCCTGTCACAGGAAATGCCTCCAATAATATTTGACAAATGACATGCTCAAATATTAGCCATTTTTACTGTAAGCCTTTATTATTATGAACAGCAATGTCTCAGTTGATCCCTGAGTTAAGGCATTCCTACTCAGACAGGTAGGCACTGGGGAATGCTATAGATTTTTGAGTGATAAGCAGGGGATGTGAGATAATCAGAGTTTAAGTTTGGGAATGCTTATATTATAACATCAGTGGTGACTATTAATTATAAAATCTGCAGAGCAGAAACTTGGGAAGCAGTTGTTGGAGCTGGATTTTCTACAAGGACCAAGGTAATGAAAATCTTTTTCCACTCTTAGAATTTTATTTCACTTCGTTAGCCACAATGAATTCTAATACCTATTTTCCCACTAATGCTTTGCCTGTTCTCTGTGTCCTAGAACCCTCAGCAGTCATTTGTCAACGTCCTTTCTTGATTCCTTAGTACTTACTTATAACAATTAATACACAATCTTTACACCCAGAAGGCTGAGGAAGGAAGACCACCTGGGCTACATAGTAAGACCCTTGTCTTGGGGAAAAAAAAAAATCTCCTTGTATGTATTACATGCTAAATAAATGTTAAATAATAATTCTTATGGGAGGAGAGTTGTTTGTTTTGAGACAGGGTCTTGTATGTATAAAGTCAAGGCTGGCCTGAAATACTTGATCTTCCTGCCTTAGCCTCCCAAATGCTGGGATTATAGGTGTGAGCCACTATTCCCAACTTCTTACTTCTCTTTTTCTTTTTTTAATTTTTTTTTTTCACAAGCCAGTTATCCCTATGGTAACTTTCCTGACACCTCCTACTTAAAACCCAAAAGGTCAGAAGGATCATGAGGCCTCACTTTCACGGACTATATTCATTCGTATTGAAAATCAAGATCAAGCAAGCTTTTGCCCTTCTGCTCCACGGGAGCTTTCTCTCCTCCCTGAGCTCACCTTAGCTTACTTTTCTTATGGTTACAAATCATACATATGCAATAATTTTTAAATTAATTATTTATTTGTATTTTGGTGCTGAGTATAGAACCTAGGGCCTCACTCATGCCAAAGCATGCACTCTACCAGAACTATACCACCAAGTCTAACAATTTTGCGGGGAGGGAAAGAAGGACGGGGTCTTGCTATGTTTCCCAGACAACCTCAAATACCAGGGCTGAAACAATCCTCCTGCCTCAGCCTTCCAAGTTGGGTCTACAGTGCTGGGCCTACAGTGGCACACCACAAACAACTGCTGCCAATAAATATTTTTAATGAATAAACCAGCACCTGCCTGGGAGCCATGAACTCTACCTAAGTCCTGACTGCCAAAGACAAAACAGGCAGCTCTAGGCAACTGGCCTTTCTAGATCACAGATTTCTCTGCTGTACAATGAAGATTTTTCCATCTCTCTGATTCCATGAGGAACAAAGAAGCTATAAAAAGGTTACCTGATGCATGGATTCCCAAACTTCAATCTTGATAGCCCTGGGCTTTGCCACATCTACATAACACATTTACCATTATTTTCTTTAAATTGACCTTTTTTTTTTTGGGTGGTATTGGGATTTGAACTCGGCCTCACACTTGCTAAGCAGGTGCTCTACCACATGAGTCACTCCACCAAACTGACTTTTTAAAGTCTACTCTCACCTTAAGCAAAAAATTCATTAACATAGTATTTATTCATGCTAGTTAATTTTTCTGTGAACATTTTTTTTCTCAGTGTTGGGGATCAAACCCAAGGCTTTGTGCATGCTAGACAGGTAAGTATTCTATAGTGCACTGTTTCAACCTCAGTCTCACATGCTGGTTATTTTTTCTAATGGATATAAAAATATATTATCAACATTTAATATTCACCCAAGGATCACATAAATTCAGCTTATATACCCAAACTTTGGCAAATAGTAACCTAATCTTTATAATTTTTTTTTAAGTATAACCAAGGCCTCAAGCATAATATGCAAGTGCTCTTCCTCTTGAGCCATAACCCCAGCCCTTTTTGTTTGTATTTTGTCTGAGACAGGTTCTCACTAACTTTATCTGGGCTGTCCTTCAACTTGTGCTATTGTGTCCACCTCCTAAATAGCTGGAATTAAAGGCATGTACCACCACATCTGACTCTAATCTATATAACCTAAAGTCGAAAACTGTAAAGGACAGAGAATTGAATAAAAGAGAAAAGAAATGAAATTTCATGTTCTCAGAGTAAGGATTAATCTTAACAGGCTAATTTAGTTATAAGAAGTGTGTGTGTGTGTGTGTGTGTGTGTGTGTGTGTGTGTGTTGCTGTGTATGCAATAGTACTAGGATTGTGAACTCAGGGCTTCCCACTGAAGTCCCCAGCTTGGCCCTGGGCAGGCCTCAAACCATGATTCTCCTACCTCAGCCTACTGTATATTACAGACTGGGATTACAGATGTCTACCACTATATCCAGCTTGTTTTTTGAGATAGGTACTTTTTGCCTGGTGGCTTCAAACCACAGTCCTCCTATCTCTACCTCTTGAGTAACTAAGATTATACAGGTATGTAACACCATCCCCAGTCAAAAATGTAGGAAAACAAACTGAAAATAGAATGGATGCCTTCTTAACCTACATAAACCCCATCTAAATTATAATTTTATTTCCTTTAATTTTAATACTTTTTTGTGTGTGATGGTACTGGGATCAAACCCAGAGTCTTAAGCATGCTAGGCAAGTCTGGACAACATAGCAAGACTGGGTCTCAAAATGAAACGTAGGTAGGAAGGAAGTCAGGCAGTCAAGAAGGAAGGAAGGCAGGCAGGCAGGAAGGAAAAAAATTAAGCACCATGTTTATCAGCAATGTAAGTGCTCTTATAAATATGTTCTTTGCCTTGCTCAATGCATGAGGAAAAAATGCACCCATTTCATAACTTGGAATTCAGAGATGTATCCATAAGTGTCAAGTTTTACTAAGTAAAACTTCCCCAATCTAAATCATGCCTATGATACTTTAAGAGCAAATCCATCAATAATCAGTGAATGGGACTGGGGGTTTAGTTCAGTGATAGAGTGTGCTTAGCATATGAGAAGCTCTGGGTTTAATTCCAGCACCAATAATAACAACAACAATAATAATAATCAGTGAATAAACACATGCTTGAACTTGAGCTGGCACTTCATTTAATGTGGTGGCAGGAAACATAATAGAAGGCTACCGCTCTCCTTAGGAACTGTTAGCAATCAAAAAAAAAAAAAGAGAAAACAAATCAATAATGATCCTTTGAATAATACTGAACACAAAGCCAACTTTTTGATGTGTTAAAAATAATGTCTAGCAGAGTACAGTGGCTCACATCTGTTATCCCAGCTATCCAGGAGATGGACTTTGGGAAAATCACAGTTTGAGGCAAGCCCAGGCAAAAAATTAGCGAGATCCTACCTCAATCAATAAACTCAAGAGGCAGAGATCAGGAGGATGGGGTTCAAAGCCAACCTCAGGCAAACAGTTCTCGAGACCCTATCTTGAAAAAAAACTCATTACAAACAGGGCTGGTGGAGTAGCTCAAGTGATAGCAAACATGAGGCCCTGAGTTCAAACCCAGGTATCACAAAAATAATAATAATGTTATTGACACTGACGAACATCAGTTAAACCTCATTGTGTTAGTTATTTTAAAATAGAAGTGACAAACCTGAGTATACCAAATTTGCCAATCTTTGATAAATTAGATGAATGAAAAATAAGTGGGTCAGATATGGATCTACAAATATTCATCTTACTTCATCCTTGTGGGACTTATCATATGAAAGTCCCCAAAGGCCATCTCTATGTGCCTTCTTTCCCACCAAACCTCTCATAGGCAAGAGCATTTTTGCTATATTAAGTACGACAAACCAGAGGGAAAAGTCAACCATCTATTAAAGTATCATGAGGCAGAGGGAAAGATTAAAAACAGTCATGCACTGTTATAAATTAGAATGAGAACAAAACACTCCTACAACAATTTTGAGAGCATAATTTATATCTGATTCATCATCCCCATTCTCATAGCTCCTATCTTATAAATAGTATGTACTCAAGAACTATTTGCTGCTGGGTGGCAGTGGCTCACACCTGTAATCCTAGCTACTCAGGAGGCAGAGATCAGAAGGATCGTCACGGTTCGAGGCCAGCCTGAGCAAAAAAAGGGCTGGTGGAGTAGCCCAAGGTGTAGGCCCTGATTCAAACCCCAGTCCGTAAAAACAAACCAAACAAAAAAAAACTAGTTGTTGAGCAAGTAGACCAAAGAATAAAATTTAACACCTTCATAGTAATAACGGATTATCAGTAAACAGAAAATCCTAGAAGCAGCCAGGTATAGTGGTACACATATGTAATCCCTGTACTTGGAAGGCAGGAGGACTGGAAGTTTGAGGTTAGCCTGGACATAGTAAGACCCTGTCTCAGAACAGAAAAGAGGGGAAAGGAAGGGAGAGAACAGAAGGGGAGAGGAGGGGAAAAGGAAAAGGAACAGGGAAGGAGGAAAGAAGAAGGAAGGAAGGAAGGAAAGAAGGCAGGAAGGCCCAGAAGAAAATTTAGGAATGGAATGCCCAATCACCTTGTCAAAATGTGTATGCTATGATAGTTTTTGTTGTTGTTGTTTTGATGGGATTTGGGTTTGAACTCAGGGCTCCACACTTGGAAAGCAGGTGCTCGACCTCTTGAGCCACACTTCCATTCCATTTTGCTGTGGTTATTTTGGAGCCGGGGTCTCTTGAACCTCTATCCTCCCAATCTCAGTCTCCCAACGGACTAGGATTACAGGTGTGAGTCACCAGCACCTAGTTTTAGGACAACTTTTCAAAGGCAGAAATCTGCCCCGTTACTGGCCATATTTCTCCTGATAACTAGCCACTGGACCAAGAGACTCATCCTACTTAAGCACATGAGCAGTTTTAAGTCAGACTTTAACTGGCTATAAAGCCAAACACTTTACCTATAGATTATGTGCATTGAGACTAACTTATAAAAAGAAAACTGACTGCATAAAATGTGATGTAACTAGTGATCAACAGGAAATGACCATTAATTAATAGGTCAAAACAACCATGGTTGCAGGGGTGCTGCTGGCTCATGCCTGCAATCTTACCTACTCAGCAGGCAGAGGTCAGGAGGACACAGCAAATAGTTCTGTGAGACCCTATCTCAAAAAAAAAACCCTTCACAAAAAAAAAAAAACTTCCCAAAAAAGGGCTGGTAGAGTGACTTACGGTATAGGTCCTGAGTTCAAGCCCCAGTGCCACAAAAAATATAAATAAAATTAAAATAACCATGGTCAAAATCACCACTATTACTTGATCCTTAAAAATACTCTGATGACAATACTATGGTGAAGCTTACTCACAAATCATTTTTAACAGTTTAACGCACAGAGATATTTCTCAGTTTGTCACTTTGTACTGTGTGTCATGTGCAATGAATGTGAGATGGTGTCAGTCTCCTAAAAGCTTTTTATTAGATTCAAGTAAAACAACAGAAATGGTTGGAGCAGCAGTAGCACCCAGAGCAACAGCATGGGCTGGGCTGTTGTCTGTGAGGTACTGTTGTCCTTACATGGATGAGGAAATAGACACAAAGTATAAGTGACTTATCAAGGTAACCCAGTTAGCAAGTATGCTGGTATTCACCCCAGGCAGTCTCCCTCCAAGGTTTATAGTCTTAATTGCGTGACTTAACTACGGATCCCTATAATAATCAATAAGGTATCTTCCTTTATAAAATACTATGACCAAGCACCTAAGTGCCTCTTCCCATTCACAAGTTCTATTTTATTAACACTCTGAAACAACACAGCTGTTGAAGCAGCATAGCTACTATTTGAAAAGCTTCTGAAAGTACTTTTCTTACTTTTAGTCATAAGCACAAAAAAAGAAATCATCTCTCTCAATGTAACTCAAAACTTCATACTTATGGGTTATTAATCTGCTAGCTCTACGGGTTCCAATGCCTTAAACCTCAATGAAGGGGAAATAATATTATAGCAAGTCTTATCCCCAAGGAGCTGAACCTTTATTTTTGTTTATTGCTAAGATTCTGTTTTCATAAACTCCTTATAAGATATAAAAAGACAGATTTACAATCCAAGTCAGATGCACACAGAACAACTTTTGACTGGTCTTCCAATCAAGTCCCTAAAAAGATGTTCGTCTTCCCAAAGACCTCAAATTAGGGAAAAGGAAAAGTAGAGGAGGCAGTGAAGGCAATGTAAAGTACATACTAGGGCTGGAGGTATAGCCAAGCAGGTGTGAGACCCCAGGTTCCATCTCCAATACTGCAAAAAAAAAAAAAAAGGGGGGGGGGCAGTGGTGGGACTGGGAGCCTGGTCCAGTAGTAGTGTGTGCTTAGCATGTCTGAGTTCATTCCCCAACAAGGCAAATAAATACATAAGCAAAAGCAAATAAACAAACATATTAGATGCAACCAAACAACTAAAAAGTAAACCCAGGCTATCCCCCTAAATACATGTAGTCCCCTAACCTCCTTAATATTGTTAGGACCTCTTTCAAGGAGCATTTTGATCTAGTGCTGTTTGTCCACCCCTTAAATGACTAATGCTCATGTATGTTCTAAGAGACTGTAATTATCAAGCATAAGTTAGACTTACAGAACCAAGCAGTTTATAAAGCACTTTCACATACATTTCACTGACCATTCACTACCATCCTGTCAGGTAGTTATGGCTATCATTCCTATGAATAAGGAATGAAGTGATTTATGTAGCTATGTACAATTTGTTATGGATAGAGCCCCAACTCAAATCTTGTGACATCATATCCTAGGTACTTGCTACACCACACTGACTGTTCCTTTCCCAAAGAGTAACAAAACTATCCTATTTCTCAATTTGCACAGGTCTAATACCAATACTGTAAGAACAAGTGTTGGTTATGAATGACACCAATATGTCAATATAATATGAGCACAAAAAAGGAAACAAAACTTAGTTTTTACTCTGAAAGCCTCTGCTTAACCCCAACCTAATGTAGTTCTCACAACAGCCTATCAGGTAGGCACTGGCATTCGCAGTGTATCCCTCAGGAAACAGGCTCAGAGAGGCTGAGGAACCTGACTAAGGTCACACATTTTAAATGACTTAGCAATTATTCTAACCACAAATCCACTCTCTACACTGCCCTGCTTGGTATCATAGTGCTGTCCTTTTCTGGTCAACAATAAAGAATGAAACACTTTTCAGATTAAAATATTTTCATGTTTTAAAGTGTCAAACAACCATTCTCCCACTTGTTGCTGTTATAATCCCACTTCCAGCAGAGAATCTTTCCTTGGTTCTGATTTTTTTGTTTTACAGTACTGGAGTTTGAACCCAGGAATTCTCAAATGCTAGGCAAGTGATCCACCACTTAAGCCATGCCCCCAGCCCTTGTTTTATTTTTGAAACAGGGTCTATCTGTTTAGCCCACGCTGGCCTACAACTCATGATCCTCCTGCCTCAGTCTCTCAGGTTGTTGGGATTACAGGTGTACACCACTACACCCAGCTTCAGTTCTGATTTTCTGTTGACTCTTAATATCTGCAGGCATCACTGTGCCTGGGAAAGAGGATAGCTGTTAAGAGAGAAAAGTGATATATCCTTAACAGCATGTTATAAGGCCACAAGAATCACACCAAAATTTTTTCCCTGGTCTAAGTTAATTCTATCAAATAGCATGTGTGAGTTAGCAGAAATGTAAGCCTGCCCAAATAATTAGTAAATAAAAACAATGACTTATGAATAGTCTATCATTTTAATCTCCATTCTCTAAAGGGCTTAAACCAATCCACAAGACACAAGAACAATGAAATATACAAAAGAAATCTTACCATTCAGGAGTCTGATATCGCACTATACTACTGTGAATTATTAGTGACAGAGGCGTTAGCCTGAAAGCATCATGTGCTTCCCCTCAGGTGGTATTGTTAATAAGGGATAATGATAGATTTTTTAAAAAACAATGTAAGCATGACACTTCAAATAGTTTTAAACTTGGAAAGATTACTGAAGGATTTCCCAACGGAATTTTTTTTTTTTTTTGGTAATACTGGGCAGGGCCTCACACTTGCTAGGCAGACACTCTACCACTTGAGCCACTCCACCACCCTGTTTGGTGTTAAGTATTTTTCAAGATAGGACCTCATGAACTATTTGCCAGAGCTGGCTTCGATCTGCAATCCTCCTGATCTCTGCCTCCTGAGTAGCTAGGATTACAGGTGTGAGCCCCTGCCACAAGCAAACTTTTTTTTAAAATTAGCTTTAACAAGTTAAGGTATATTACAACTCCCATAGGAGGCTTTCTTATCAGAAGCAAGCAGGAAGTTGTTTCTCTTAACACAAGCTGTACTCATAATGGAAAGTGAGTAGCCAAGGGGGAGAAATGGTCCAAACAATGTATGCAAAAATGACTAAATGAATAAAGAAAAAAGTAAGTAAAACACCGGTATTTTTATCACAAAAAAAAAAAGAAAGAAAGAAAAGAGAGTAGCAAAAACTCTTTTAACCAAAACTCTTGTTATGGGAACAAAAAAGAAAAGCTAGGTCTATCTTAGCCAAACTGAAGGGACCAATGGAAAAACCTGCTAGAACAAGGGCAAGAGTAGATAAAAAGAAAACAGGAAGAACTGAGCAAGAAAGAGTGTGGGGGGAGGGGAGAGGAGCAAGGCGCAAAGGCGGCAGGAACCCAGGAAGTACTAATGGAGATGGGTAACCCAGGTCTAGTAAAGTAAGGAAATGAATGCCTAGAGCCAGAGCCTGCCCTGTGCAAAGAACCCTCCTCTTCTGCAGGCTAAAATTAAGCTAAAGGAAACAAACTGGCCTGGACAAGAGAAGGAGTTCATTTGAACTATAAGGGAAGATTCTGTACCAGGATAAGGATAGTAGCTCAGGGTTTGTAAAGCACAGGCTGCACAAGGCCCAGGCTTAGCTCCCCAGCACCGCGAAAATAAAAGGTAAGAAGAGCAGTAACTGGTAAAGAAAGGAGGGAACTTTTTAGTGGGTTTTTGTTGTTGATTTATTCACATGTGCATACATTGTTTGGGTCACTTCTCCACCGTTTTTAGTGGTTTTTAAAATACTTTAAATGGGTCAGCAGGGCGTGCTAGTCCACACCTGTAATCCAATCAAAGCAGTCGTGGCTGTGGCAGGATAGAGAGTTCGAGGTCAGCCTGAGCTACATAACAATAGCCTGTCTCAAAAAACAAAAACAAAAGCAAAAAAAACTTTAAATGGATTAATTGTAAGATGGAAAATTATATCCCAATAAGTGTATTTTTAAGTGTGCTAAGCTAGGCCATGTGTGTGCGGTTATGATTTCATTAGCATGATTGATTCAGCTGTCTGTAAGAGTACCCTCGTATTCTCTCCATCAGTAGGTAGAGATGACTCGTGTCTGGGAACATCTCTACTGCAATACATCAGTCTCAGAAGGCAGGAGTATTATGAATACAGAGGCAGCATTAGGGGGGAAACTAGGAGCTCCCTCTTCAAAGAAGACATCTTCATTTTTGCCCTTGAAATTTACTAGATAGAAATTTATTTGGTGGTGTGGGAGAAAGAAGCTTTTGGGTAGGATCTGCCTTGAAGTGGAATATCAGGGTTCTTCTGGAGATGATCTAGGACCAAAATCTATCCAGTCAAAGAGAAAACGACCTGGGGTGGAAAAGTGAGGCCAGTTCTGGAGAAATCCCAGAAGGTTCATCGTGAAATGATCACACAGACATATCCCTGCTACCCCCAAACTGGACCGCAAGCCGGGTGTCACTTCCGCCTGTATCTTGGGAAGACAGATGCTCTGCCATGATCCCAGAAGTTTCTGGCGAGCTGCCCACTGACGCAAATTAGAAAGCCATTGGGGATCCACCTGGCGAAGCTACATGCCACGTCCAGAGCTGGGCTAGCCCCCACCTCGCTCCCGAGGCAGTGAGGGACAGGGACCGAGGAGGGAGAGCAGACGAGCGGGAACCGGGGTCTTCGCCCTCCTCCCCGAGTCTTCGCCCTCCTCCCCACAGAGGGGTTTCGGGGAGGAGGGCGAAGACCCCTCCCCCGCGCACGCCGAGCCCCGCCGCCCCCGCCTTGGGCAGTTACCCCAACGGCGGAGGAGGGGGCAGCAGCGAACGCCCCCGCCGGCGGCAGCCGAAGGTCCCCGGGGCGGCGGGCGCCCGCCCGGCCCAGCCCGGCCTCCCCTGGAGCAATAGGCTATCGATTCAGCGGCCTGTCGCTAGGAGCCCCGGGAGAGCGAGGCCTACATAGCCGGGCCGGAGCCCCGGCCTCGATTTCGCCACTTTGCCCACACCGGAGGGGGACCCTGGGGGCAGCCAGGACCAGCTGAGCAGGACAGAGTAGGCGAGCGGACCACTGGCAACAGCGGGAGCGGAGTGCGGGGGCCGGGCTTCCGCCAACAAGTCTCCGGGGGGTCCCCAGCGACCCCCCGGCCTGGCGAGTGGCGCATTCAAGTTCACACTGGTGCACCCCACCCCCACCCCCCACCCCCGGCCCAGCCCCTCTCGGAACCATCAAGAAAACAAGACGCGGAAGAGGCAGCCGCGCGAACCGAGATGGAGCTGGGCCCTTGGGGCGGCCCCGGGGGGCGGCCGGCAGCGGCCCGCCCGCCCGCCTCCTCCCCTCCGCCGACCCCGCCAGCCCCGCGGCATCCCGCCGGCCCTGTCACCCGCGCCCCCCTCCCCCCGGCCCCTTCTCCACGACACCGGGGAAGCGGGCTCGAGCTCCCCCTGGCCTCGGGCGCGCCTCGGCCTCGTCTCCCTCCGAATCCCCAAAATGCCTCCCGCACCGCACCTTTTATTAAAGTGTGCGGAGAGTTTGCCACCCAACTTCGTCCAGAGGGAGCCTCGCCCCCCTCCCTGCCCGACCCCCCACTTTCGGGGCAGGCATGGGGAGAGACGACTTTGCACTTGGGATAAAGCGCACTGGGGACCTGTCAACCATTTTAGGTCTTTTTTTTTTTCTGTAGGAGACATCCTTCCCTTCCCCTCATTCCCTCCCTCCCTCCCTTCCCCTGCAATGGTTTTAATTTGACACCGAATCTGCCCAGCGCTGGAGAGAGGGGTGGAGGAGGGAGGGGGTGGGGACGAGGGCAGGAGGAGGGTGGCGAGGGACCGCCAGGGGCGGCTGGAGGGGACCCGGGCCGCGGGGAAGGAAGGGAAGGGGGTTTGATTTACCTGAGACCAGCCACTGGCCTCCATTGTTGGAGAATTCAATGGCATTGACACAGCCGAAGTGGCCGAGGAGGTCCTTCTTGTAGAGGTTTCTGCAGCCCCGCAGGCGTCTCCTCTGAAAGTCCTGAGTGAGCAGGGGGTCCCCATGCAAGCCCCGCTGGGACAAGAAGCCCACCACTGACCTCATGCTGCCCCCCAGGCCAGCTCTCCTCTTCATGCTGGAACCGCCGCCGCCGCCGCTCGCGCCGCCGCCCCTCCCTCGGCCTCTCGCGCGGCCGCCGCTCCCCCCCCCCCCGCCCGGCCCTCCCCCCGACTGCGATCCGGATGGTTCTTTAGCCAGCCATGGCAGACAGAGCGAGGTGTGTAGACGCTCGGTGGCGTTCGCGGCTTCCTGACGGTGCCCTCCTCTCTCCCTTCCCCCCGCCCCTCAGGCTCCTCCCTCAGCGGCTCCGCCTCCTCCAGCAGCTGATCCTCAGCTGCGGCCGCGCTTCCGCGACGCGCGGCCCTTCCGCCGGCCGCGGCCGAGGAGCGCGGGCGCCCGCGGCCCCTCCCCCAGCGCGCTGCTGCCGGGAGACCGCGGGGGGCCGCGGGGGCCGGGAGCGCCGCGCTCAGTGAGGCTGAAGGCGAGTAACAATCGCCGTGGCTGCGGGCCGTGGGCTCGCCGTCCTCCGGACGCCGCCAGCAGGCCCGGTGCCGGGAGGGGTTCGGGCCAGGGCGACCCGAGGTGGCCCAGAAGCGGGGGAGGGTGCGGGCCGCGCGCGGGGCCTCCTCCCTCCCTCGGCTCCTGAGCCCGCTGAAGGAAGGGGACCCGAGCCGGGACTGGGAATTTGTCAGTGCACCTGCCCTCCCCCCACCCCAGTCAGTTCTCTAATCTCCCTTCCGCCAGCCCTTCAGTGAAGAGGGCTCAACTGTTCAATCTGCCGGGCGGGAGAAAGGGATTAGGAAGTGAGAAGCGGTGGGGGGAGCTTGGTGGTGGAGCACGTGCTTAGTTAGCACGCTCGAAGCCCTGCCATCCGCCACCATCCCCACCACAGTGAGAGGGAAACTGCCCAAATGGACTTGAGAAAGTTCTGCCGGGCACCCATTCCAGATGCATTTGCAGGATACGGAAGCGTTTTTGAACACAGTTATGGCTGTTAAACGGGGAGCCATGGCCCCTCTTGGAGGTCTTGAGTGTGTGGCTTCCAGGTTCACAGCTGTTAGCCGGCAGCTGTGGTCCAAGCCAGAAGTGGCTGCCTTTCCCTTCAGTAGGATAGGTGTCCCAAAGGTGACCGCAGTGAGGAAACTGGGTTAAGTGCTTCGGAATTTTACCAGAGTTAAAAGTCCCCTTTTCAGTGCAGTGCTTTTCCTCGAAGCTATCTTCTGTCACCAAATGGTAATTAGCTACTGAAAGAGGCAGGTGTCAGTTTTGTCCGTTCCCTTTAGCAGGTTGTTGAGAAAAAGCACCGCTGAAAGATGGGCTGAAGAAAAACAATTTTTAAAAAAATGGACTGAACAAGAAGAGGTTCACCTGGGGCTGGTGGAGGGCCCAAGTGGTGGAGCACCTGTCTAGCGAACGTGAGACCCTAGGTTCAAACACCAGTACCGCCAAAAAAAAAAAAAAAAAAGTTCACCTGTCAAGCAAAATTACCTATTTTTGTACATTGACGGTGAAGATTAATCATCCTAATAACAAACATTGGTAAACTTATCAGAAATTCAACAAATTGCAGAAATTAGAATTTTAATGGAATAGTATTCCCTTAGGGGGAATACTTTCTTTCAAAAAGTCTTATTCTCAGCAGGGCGCTTGTGGCTCACACCTGTAATCTTAACAGCTTGAGAGGCTGGATCTGGAGAATGGAGATGTGAGGCCAGCACAGATAAATAATTCGAAAGACCCCCATCTCTAAAATAACCAGAGCAAAATGGACCAGAGGTGTGGCTCAAGCAGTAGAGCACCTGCTTTTCAAGTGTGAAGCCCTGAGTTCAAACCCCAGCCCTACCGAAAAAGAAAAAGTTTTATTCTCAAGATACTTGATCAAGTGTTTATTCTTTATACCATGTAAAGCCTAATAGCAGTATACTAGCTTGATTAAAGACTTAGATCACCAAGCGTCTTTCCTTCACAGCAGTGTCAATGTGCAATTGATCATTTATTTTGGTGAGTATGTGATCTTCTCCCCCCCCCCTGCTGTAAGCTCTCTGAGAACAGGGAGAACAGAACATGTCTGTTCTGCTTCGTTGTATATTTCTTTCTTTCTTTCTTTCTTTCTTCTTTTAAGTATGGAACGCTTCACGAATTTGTGTATCATCCTCGTGCAGGGGCCATGCTAATCTTCTCTGTATCTTCCAATTTTAGTATATGTGCTGCTGAAGCCAGCACTCTGTTGTATATTTCAAAAGCCAACACATGCTGGCACTTGGTGTCCACTTTAGTATTTGCTGATTACATGAACGAAGGTAGCAAGCGGGGCGGGATTTGGAGGAGAAGGTAATGACTTTAGTTTTGGATGTGTTGACTTGGAAGTGTCTGCTTCATCCCAGTGGGTCCATTCATTGCCAGACCAGGTTCCCATCACACTGTTCTTTTGCATGACATGCTCAA
Organism: Castor canadensis; assembly: GCF_047511655.1. Taxonomy (NCBI): domain Eukaryota; kingdom Metazoa; phylum Chordata; class Mammalia; order Rodentia; family Castoridae; genus Castor; species Castor canadensis. The sequence goes on along the minus strand of NC_133388.1, from coordinate 37,232,082 downwards.
CCCATCCATTCAAAAAGAGAGTGATCTGGCTCCTTCAGGTGAATGGGCCATCATTTTATCCCTGCCCTATTTGCCTGGGGTGGGGGAGGTGGACATAGTAACCGTATGTTAGAAGTGGCCTTTACTGTGCCTGTGTGTCACACACACCCTCCCATCCCCTGTTAAGTACATAGCTTTTCACTGTAATTTTAAACATGATCTCTTTTCCACAATCCCTGGAAAAACTGTCCCATTCACCTCAGTGTAAAAATAGCCTGGAACCAATTCTAAGACTTTGCTGGAAACTTCCTTAACTTGACTGTTCAATAATCAAACAGGGCAGAAATGTAGGACCAACCAGTCTATTTGTCCTACTGCTACTCTGGGCAGCTTTTAGTAAGGAGAGGGAATAAAGTCTCTTCTATAATTAGTGCCACCAGATAAATTACAGGATACTCAGCTCAGTAGGAATTTCAGGTAGACTGAATTATGTATCCCTTTTGGAATATACTTATACTAAAATAATTGTTCCTTGTTTATCTGAAATTCAAACTGAGCTGGACAGCCTGTATTTTTATTTGTTAACTCTGGCAATCCTACCTATAACATAAGCAATTTCGGAAAATCAAGCGCCATGGTGTCTATTTGCCTTTATTAAGAATTTTATGCAGCCTCTCTCTCTCCTTGCTTCCTGGTTGCGGCAAGACAAACAGTTTTGCTATACTACTACATGGTGATTCTGCCTCACCACATGCCTAGAAAAGACAGAGCCTGGTAAACATGGACAGAAACCTCTGAAACCATCAGCCAATGAATCTTTTCTCCTTTAAAAAAAAAAAAAAAAAAAAGGAGGGGGTTGCAGGGGATAGGACTGGAGGCTTGGTGCAGGTGGAAGAACACCTGCCTAACAAGCATGAGGTCCTGAGTTCAAACCACCAAAACAAAATAAAACAAAAAACCCAATGTTAAAAAGAAAGAAAGAAAGAAAAAGATACAGGTTTGAGGCTGGAGGACTGACTCCAGTGGTAGAGTGCCTGCTTAGCAAGCTCAAGGCCCTGAGTTCAAACCCCCATATCTCCAAAACTGGGCATGATAGTGCACTCCTGTAATTCCAGTTACTTGGGAGACAGAGGCAGGAGTTCCAGACTAGCTCAGGCAAAATTAGTGAAACCCTGTCTCAAAAACAAAATACAAACAAAAGGGCTGGGGATATAGCTTAAGTGGTAGAGCATACTTGCTATCATGCTTGAGGCCTTGAGTTCAATCCTTAGTACTTTTTTTTTTTTTTTAGTTTTAGCAAGGATTTATTTTAGTGTAACAGGATAAAGTATAGGCAAGGTCTGGGGGGAGAGGAGAAAAAGAAAGAGAAACATTTCCTGTTCCCCACACAGGAAATGGGAGCAAAGACTCAAATGGTGGTCCCCATCTCTTAGTCTTATGCTCCATCCTCAGTACTTTTAAAAAAAGGAAAGAAAGAGTTGACTCCCTGTGGCATTATTGCAAATTAATAATGTTACATACAACTATATAATACAAAAATTTAATCAACTTCAATGACCATATGAACTTTTCTTTTTTCAGATAGGCATTTATAGTGAAAGGGTTATACTTTTAAAATAAATGAATTTGCGGGCAGTAGGGGGGACAATACTTGAGTTTGAACTCAAGGCCTGTATGCTTGCTAGGCAGGTGCTCTACTCCTTGAGCCACTCCACCAGCCCTGTTTTGTGTTGGGTATTTTCGAAATAGGGTCTTGAGAACTATTTGCCCAGGTTGGCCTTGAACCTCAATCTTCCTGATCTTTGCCTCCCAAGTAGCTAGGATTACAGAGATGAGCCACTGGCACCTGGCTTCACTTTCTTGATTGTATTAGAGGAAGCAATAAAGCTCTTAATTTTGCTGAGCTCCAGATTTTTTTTTTTTTTGGTGGTACTTGAGTTTGAACTCAGTGCCTCACGCTTACTAGGTAGGCTCTCTACTATGTGAGCCACTCCACCTGCCCTCTATTTTTTTTTTCTTTTGTCACTGGTGCTTTTGGTGTCCTATTTATGAAACCACTGCCTAATCCTATATTTCTTCAAAGAGTTGTATTGTTTTAACACTTACACTTAGGTCTGTGGTCCATTTTGAATTAATTTTTATATATGGTGTGAGGTAGGGGTCCAACTTCATTCTTTTACAGGTGGATCTGGTCGTCATCTCAGCACCAGTTGTTTACAAGATGACTCTTTTCTCCATTGAATTGCTAATACATAGAGATGCAATCATTTCTTATACGTTGGCCTTATGTCCTGCAAATTCACTTAACCCATTTACTAACTTGAGAGGTTTTTGTGGATTTCTTAAATTTTCTGCATAGAGTAGATCTTTGGTATCTGCAGGTATATAGTTGCAAGGAGACTGCTACTGAGGAAAAACTGAATGCTCAGGATGCAGAGTTTAAAAAGTACTGATGATAACGTGGAACTGACTGAGAGCCTCTACACATCAACTGAGCTGCATATTGCAAGCATGGGAATCTTTTTTTTTTTAACCACACTTAGTCAAATCTTTGTGTAAAAAATATGCAAATAAGGGGGCTTACTGTACAAGATCATGTTATTTTACCTCCTTTTAGTCAATTTGAATGCCTTCTATTTGTTTTTGTTTTAATATGAGCACATTAAATTTAATTTATTGGTGAATTACTTAATATGAGTGTCGTCATTCTCCATTAGCCTTGCTTATTGTTTTTCTTTTTTTTATTTGGTTTGGCTTATAATTTTTTTGTTTGGTTGGTAGGTGTTTTGTTTGTTTCTCAGTATTGGGGATTGAACTAGGTTTTGTTTTTCTGAGATAGAGTTACATGTATGCAGCCTTACAAGTAACCAGTGACCATCAAGGACAGGCCCCTCGACAGGACTGACCCCAGTACCTTTATGAACATGTCCCTCTTGCTACTGAATAAGCTATAGGAACTCACAGTGGGGGGACCAGCATCTCAACTACAGAAGCCCCTTCAGCTAGAGCTGGTGGTATAAGCTCTAAGCTTGCTAAAACGTAATCCTATTCAAATCACAAACCGATAACTTCCAGAGGAATCTTAGAAATCAGTTAGTCAAGCCCTGCTCTGTTCATGGTCGGTTTTGATCACCACTGCATCCCCAACAGACCACACACTATGGAGCTTGCTGCTTCCTGGAACACCTGATGAAGACTCCTCCTTTTCTGTCATGTCAGGTCCAGACTCCTTCACCTGCCCATCAAGTCCCTCTGTGCTCTGTCCCCGCTGGATCTCTAGTTAGATTTCCCCTTATGGGAAAGAGACAGATTAGACACTTCCAGAAGAACTGTGATCTGAAGGAAGAGTAGATAGGAATAAGGCAAATGAGTGGTTGGGTCAAAATGCTCCAGGCAAAGGTGAACCCTGGGATGGGGGACTGAGACAAGAGAAAACCATTGTGACTGAAGCACAATGGGGAATGGGGGCTTGACATCAGGTACAATTAGATAGCTGCTAAAGTCTACATTCGAAACATTTTAATCTTTACCTAACAGTCACTGAAGGGTTTTTAACTGGGTGCTTACATGATCAGATACGCAGTTTATAATATTATTTTGGCTTTTTAAAAGAAAGGATTGGATGATACTAAGACTGGATTTGGGAGGTGATTAGGAAGTAGTGAAGAGAAAGAGGTAGCTTAGATAAGGCTAGTGATAGTGGAGTTGGAGGGGAGATAGATTTAAGACTTTAGAAAGACAGAATTTGCAGCCAGCTGTGGTGGTACACGCCTGTAATCCAAGCACTAAAGGCTGAGGAGGAGGATCACAAGTTCAAGGCCAGCCCGGGGCTACTTAGTGAGACTGTCTCAAAAATATAAAGAAACAGACAAAACAAAAAATAGAATTTGGTGATGGACTAAAGAGGGCAGGGGATGAGGGACAAGACCTCGGGGAAATGCATAAGTTTCTGATTTATATGACCATTCACTGAGATAGGGCTACTGGAAAAGGCCAAGTCTTGAAGGGAAAACCCTAAGTTTGGTTTCATATTCATGGAATTTGAGGTGCTCTGAAATTCCAAAAATAATTGACAGTAGCCTGGGTTCAGATGAATGGTTGAGGCTGGAACCATTAATACTGATAAAAGAAAAAATCTGCACTGCCCTAAATTTAGAGGGGAGATATAAGAAATTAATCAGTTAACAGCTGTGGGCCAAATAACTGGAAGATTTCCACATTCCTGAGTCTATGTAGAAATCTTGCCTTATGACCCCAGGTGGTAGGCCACCAGGAGTCACTGGATCTGGCTTATGGAGCTTTCCAAACTGTTAGCCCCAACCAATCTAGAACCAAGAAGTACTTCTTATAAATAGTCCCCTGTCCCATGCTTTGCTTATGTCCCATTATCCCTTTGTCTTATCTATAGCCAATGTCAGGCTCAATGTAAAAATACTTATGCTTTCCTTCCCCAATTTTTCATTATAAAAATGAACTTTGGACTGGGACATGGCTTAAATGTGGAGCAACTTCCTAGCATCACAAGGTCCTGAGTTCAAACCTTAGAACTGAGAAAGAAAAGTACTTGACTTTTAGGTACAGCAGACATATTTCTGACTGCTCCTTAGCCTTACTACTGTAGTCATGGAATGTCCCAGCCTCATCTCGTATTGCCCACCCGACCTAGCAGAATTCCACCCCACCCTAATCCTCATTGTCTTTCAGGACAAGGTGCCTATAGGCCAGAAGTCCCTTTTCAGGCTAACTAGCAGAAATGGTTGATTCTAAGATGGCTGCCAGAGTGACCACCAAATAACCTCTAACCTCATCATAATCCATCTGCTTGGTAAATGACACCCCCTAGTTCCATGAAAGTTGACAAATGCATTATGGTGACTACAAAGAACCATAAAAAGAACAAGTGGCACCACATTCCTGCAAAATCTCTGCTCATTTCCAGAAAAAAGATGAATACTCCTCTGCTTCATCAGCCTATCCCATCCCCTCATTTCTTTTAACCTATATCCATACCTCCCAGCTCCCAACTGGTTGAGATGTTGTTTTTTGAGTTTAACTCCCACTTCAATTCTTGTCCAAGAAGAAAAGTTTCCTTTGATGCTTAGTGGGTGCTCAGTCTTGTTATTGGTTCTACAGTTATGAAAGGGAAAAAAAGACCCAGTTTGGGGGTCAAAAATTGGTAACATATCTAGTGGCAAGAACAGAGACCCAAGCTGGGTGTGATGGTGCACATCTATAATCCCAGCATTTGAGAGATTGAGGCAGGAGGATGATGAGTTTGAAGCCAGCATGGATTACATAGCAAGATCCTGTCTAAAAAAAACAAAACCAAAAATAAGACAAAATCAGTGAGGCACCAGTAATCTCAATCAGCTCCTTCTGGAATGTGCTAGGGCAGGACCCCAGAGGGTAACTGTCTAAACAGAAGATGGGAAGAAAAGAGGGAGAAAGGAAGATGGGTAGATGGAAGAGGATGTGGTATCCAGGAAAGGTTCTGGTTTGTGTAGCAGGAAAAAGAGAGAAGATATTTAAAAATGATTGAGAAGGCCTCCATTCAGAAGAAGAAGTTGAAAACATATAGCTGAAACCAGACTTCGTCATCTACAGAGAAGAGTCCCTAGAAGGCAGACCAATGGCATCCAAGGAACAAGAGTATTTGACCCCAGTTAGGAGGAGGATGACTCCCCACCAAACTGGGTGGGGAGGACAGGGTCGGGGAAGTGGGTTATATGCTTAATAGTAAGAACAGGGGACTGCAACACGATGTTTCTGCTTCTTCTGGGAAGGAGAGCAAAGCCCTGCAGAGTGTGGGACAAAGAGGGGGAAGGCTTGAATAAACAGTGGGAAATGGAAAAGTGTGATGACCTAATTGGGGTGATGCAATCTGGAACCAGTCTACCCTATGGTATGGCTTTCTAGAGTAGCACACTAATTCCTCCTAGCCAGGGCCATACAGAAGGCAGATATTTAGGTTTATTAGAGTTTGGGGGATTTCCAGGTGGATAAAGAAGAAAAAGTGTTCCCCATTGAATTTAGGGTCTGGGAAAAGTAGGGAAGTCATGAAGTCTAAGCTACCTCAATAGGGAAAATAAAAAAGGAGTTGAAAAAAGCTGATGAGACAGCTACTTTGGGAGGTAGAGATCAAAAGGATTGTGGTTTGAGGCCAACCCAGGCAAATAGTTAGTAAAACCCCATCTCAGCCAATAAGCTTGGTGTGGTGGTATGCACCTGTCATCTTAGCTATGCAGGAGGCATAGGTAGTAGGTAGGAAGATGGCAGCCTAAGGGTGACCCCTTATATATAGCAAAAAAAAATAGGGGGCTGAAGGCATGGCCCAAGTGGTGGAGGAGTTGTCTAGGAAGCTAATGAGGGTCCCAATGAGGTCGAGTTCAACAGAAGTTGTTGCAGGAATAGTCAGTGGATACATGAGGGAAGGATAAAAATCTTTTCCTCACTCATCCTGTCTTGATGGCTGAGGCCCCTTAACCAAAGACAGACTAACAAGAGAGAAGAACACATAAGGAAATGGCCCAAAGAAACAGTTAAACTTGTGTATTTTTATGATAAGTTCGATGAACAGTGGACAGTAGTAAAGAAATCAAATTGGAAACTGAGGGGAACTTAGCAAGGCCTGTTTCCTCAGATTTCTCTGTGTCTCTTCATCTTCAGCGATACAGGTGTTCCTTTCCTCTGGATAAAGGGAGGGCACCTCTCACATTAGGGTCTTATGGTCTGCTTCAGGGGACAGTCAGTGAATCCTCCCCAGGTTTGATGACCTGCCTCAGGGGAGAAGGCAGGAGGCAGGGAGAAAGTGAAAGTGACCTTGTTGCTTTTGCTATTTTCCTGAATTCCTTCAGCTTAAAATACCCAATATGTTTTGGAGTAGCGAGGTCTGAACCCCGTCACGGGCAAGTTGGAAGGAAAGGAGTTTATGGTCAAAGATGCTTGAGTTAGAGATTGTGGAAGTGACAGTTACAATGACTTCATCCAAGGGGTGTTGGAAGTTGTAGGCTGTTCAGGAGGAGGAGGAGAGAGAAGGATGTCAAGTGGCCCAGGAAAGTGAGCAGCCAGGGATCTAATGGATGGGTCATCCTTCCAATCATTGTCATTCAAGATAATGGCAGAGCTTGTGATGCACTGGAATAAGGTGCCTTTGTTCAACTGACAGGGAAGTTACAGGGAGGTCACTAGACAAGAACAACAAGATGAAAGAGTGGGGCAGGTAGGTGAGGTGAGTGGCAGGGACCACAAAGAAGTTGCCTATTCTTTTTAAGTATAGGTGAAAGAATAGTAATCTGGGGCCAGGAGAGAACCAAGACAATCCCAGCTCTGCCTCTGTGAAATGAAAAAATAATTTTTAAGAAGGGTAAAGTTAGGACTGGTGGAATGGCTCAAGCGGTTAGAGCACCTGCCTAGCAAGTGTGAGGCTCTGAGTTTGGACCCCAGTGCTGCTCAAAAAAAAAAAAGAAGAAAAAGGGTAAAATCATGAGTACCATTCATATATGAAATAAATGAGTCTTTGCTCCCATTTCCTGAGTGGAGAACAAGAAATGTTTCTCTCCACACCCCCCTTGCTTCTCCATAACTTACCCTGTTATGCTAAAATAAATCCGTGCTTAAAAGAAAAAAATGAAGTGTGCTTGGTATGGTGGCATAAAATGTTTGTTATCCCACCCAGGAGGTGGAGGCAAGAGGAAAGTGAGTGTGAGACCAGCCTGGGCTACACAGCAAGACCTGTCTCAAAAAAAAGAAATACAAGGATGGCGGAGTGGATCAAGTGGTAGAGAGCCTACCTAGCAAACATGAGGCCCTGAGTTCAAACCCCAGTAACACCAAAAAATAAATAAAAATTAAAAAGCTGTCATTTAAGGCAGGCTACATCTGTAACCCTAGCTTCTTAGGAGTCAGAGATCAGGAGGATCATGGTTCAAAGCCAGCCTGGATAAATAGTTCACAAGACCCTATCTCAAAAAAACCCAACACAAAAAAGGACTGGTAAAGTAGATCATGGTGTAGGCCCTGAGTTCAAGCCCTAGTATCAAAAAGAGAGAAAAGAAAACATTTTTAGCCAGGCATGTGGTGGCACACACCTGTGTTCCAGCACTTGGGAGATAGAGGCAGGAAGATTGTAAATTTTTCATAACCTGTCTGAAAAAACAAAACAAAACAAAATCTAAGACAAAAATAGAAACAAGCCATTTAAAATATGCATCTCATGTTATTTATATATTAAGTACATGTAATGTAGTCTTAATATATTATGAATTTTTTTGTTTTGTTTTGTAATCCTCCTGCCTCAGCCTCTAGAGTGCTAGAATTACATTCAGCACCAAAATCAGGCTACATACATTTTTTAAATCACAAAAAGTTTTAAAAGTTAAAATTAAAGAATTGAGATAATGTTGAAATAAGCACGTTATGTTAAAATATAAAATTTTATTAATCTGTAAAAAAAAAAAACCTGTGTTTATTACTACTTTTTCTTTTTTCCCCTACTTTTTCTTAAGAGCAAATTGACAATGCCTTATTTTTGACATAACGGCTTAACATAGTATTATGATTTCATAGATATTATGATTTCAAAGGAATGGTGCTACGATCTATTTATTCCATTACTTGGTTGTAATGGAAATAAACCTGACAAAAATATAAAGGATCCAAAAATAAGAATAGTTTACCTGTCTTGTTCAATAATGAAATTAATTTTTCAGTCTCATTCAACAATTCTGTCAAGGACTCATTGAAATTTACCTCATTTGGTTTTTATCTTCCATAATCAATGGAAGCTAATTTTTATTTATCAGTTGCATTTTCTGTTTTTTTTCCTGAGATAGGGTCTCACAAACTATTTGCCCAGGCTGGCTTCAAACAATGGTTCTCCGGAGTAGCTAGGATTACAGGTGTGAGCCGCTGGCACCCAGCTGCATTTTCAATTAATCAGAAGATATTACATTTTTATATTTTTAACAAATGTATTTTAAATCCCCCATGTTAGCTTTCTGTCACTATAACAAATACCCAAGGCAATTAACTTATAAAGAGAGGAGGTTTATTTTAGCTCACAGTTTCAGAGGGTTCAGTCTAGGAGCATATGGTGATGCTGTCTCTGGCCAGGAAGCAAAAGAGAGAGAGCAAGTAGAGTAGGCCCCCAGTGACTACAAGACCTCCTGTTAGGCCCCACTTCATCAAGTTTTCAAAACCTCCCAACACTGCCACTCTGGGGAACAAGCCTTTAAACACAAGGGCCTTTGGAGGACATTCAAGATCTAAACTCTAGCACACTCTCTTTTGGTAGTAGTGGTGGTGGTGGGGTTCTTAAACACAGTAGAAAAGCGTTTCTGGGAGTTTTATTTATTTGTTCGGCAGTACTGGGATTTGAACTCAGGACCTCAGTCTTGCCACTTGAACTACTCTGCCAGCCCTTTTTGTCTTGGATATTTTTGAGATCTTTTTTTTTTTTTTTTGTCTTGACTGGTCTCAAGCCACAATCCTCCTGTTCTCTGCCTCCTGAATAGTTGGGTTATTGGCATGAGCCACCTGCCAGGCTGTCAGGGGTTTTACCTGAGCAAGTAAGAGCAATATAAGCTTGGGGGGCTATTTTTTTTTCTTTTTGGTGGGACTAGGGTTTGAATTCAGGACTTTGCACTTGCAAAGCAGACACTCTACCACTTAAGTCACACTTCCAGCCCATTTTACTCTGATTATTTTTGGAGATGGGATCACTCAAACTATTTGCTGGGTTGGCCTCAAACCATTATCCTCCAATCCTCCCAAGTAACTAGGATTACAGGCATGAGTCACTGGTACCCGGCCCTGTTCTTGTTTTTGTTTTTGAGAGTTACAGTCTAGCCACATAGCCCAGGCTGGTCTTTAACCCTTGATCCTTTGCCTCAGTCTCCCAAGTGCTGGAATTACAGTCATGCTCTAAAACTTCTAGCTCCTGAGCTTTTTTGCAAGTGACATATTTACTATATTTTTGTTAAAAAACATCACATCGTAATGGAATCACTTCTAAATATCATTTTTCAAAATATTGTTTTGGAATAGCTTTCAAAAAGCAGTTGTTTTCTCACTTGTCAAAATATCAACCCTATCTTGAAGGAACAGAATTTTAAGAGTTTCTTAGTATCTGTAAAATAGCATACTACTGACAGCTACCTTATTATCTTTGAAAAAGTCAGAAAGTGCTAACGCTTGGCTTTCTGTAAAAGCAAAGTGCAGTTATTTATAGATTCCAACAACTATTTTGTTTATTTTTGCAATCCTGCAGTATGAACTCAGGGCCTCCAGTTAGGCAGGGGCTCTGCCACACCCCAGCCTTTGACAGCTATTTGAATGCTCTGTTCACCTAGCAAGCCTGTGAGTGAAGCCAAGTATCTCCATCCCCATTCACCAGCTCATCACAGACCACTGGATTATAAAGATCCTGCTTTATAAGAGTATTATTTTTGCAAAATTAACACATTGATATCATCCCTTAGGCACAGAAAGAATGTAATCTGGGAAGCACATCTTCCATCTGTGCCGTGGAGCTCCTATGTCTCTCTTGAGACATCAAAGTGACTCATCACCAGCTGGCATCCAGACATAATCAGGATGCCAGCATCTATTTATTTGTATATTACATATTACCAAAGTCAAATTACTTTCTCTCTTTTTAGGTTTTAAAAAATATAAATAGAAATCTAACATTATCTTCCAACACCCTAGCAGCTCATCATGCACACCCTGGATGTGCCCACTGTTCCAGTGTGGGATCCATGTGTTAAAGGATGGGGTGACTTGGGACCATTTCCACTTCAGTGTGCAAGGGATCGTGCATCCTACAGAAGTCAGGGAAGTGAAGTCAGAGAGGCCTGGACTAGAACTTCCAAAAACAGCTCCATCATTTGCCAGCTGTGCAGTCTTGTGCAAATTAGACAGCTGCTCTATTTCTGTGTCCATATTTTGAAGTGAAATATTATTGTAAAGTGGAGATGAAAATAGCTCATGGGACTGAGTTTTGTTAGTTTTCCTTTTTTTTTTTTTTTTGGTAGTATTGGGGTTTGAACTCAGGGCCTCAAGCTAATACTGTTTCTAAACACTCACAAATTGAGCACACTCCTGAAGCCCTTATTCTCAGCCTTGACCTCCCTATCTGCTTCACAAGAATCATAGAGGTCATCAGTTGAGATCTCAACCCCTCTTATCCAAAACTCCTCTTATCCAAACAGCATCTTACCCAAGAACCATCCCTCCTAACTCCTCCTGGACCTGGGCCATTAGTCGTCCCCTTTCTCTGGTATACTGCTCCCCTCCAATGCTATTATCCTAAGATGATAAGTATGTTCAAATGTCTCCCAACATTGAAAAAAAATTGAACTTAGATGTCAAGTTAAAATTCATACTTACCCCTTCACCTAATCCTACTTACCCTTAAGGGGACACCATGATTAACAGTTCGATTAGTATTTATAGATCTACTTGATTATTTTAAATTTCTGCATAGCATAGTGTTTTGTAGTTAACAAATATTTCTTGGGTGTCTGCACCCTCCTCTGAACTATGTCCTGAGGCCACAGTAGTAAACAAGACAGATTATATTCCCTGCCCTTGAAGATCTTGCTATCTGAGGGGGGAGGGGTTACAAAGTACTAAGGTAAACAAGAAAAATATAAAATATATTAGATGGTAATAAGTACTAAGGAGTTTAAATAGGGTGGTCAGAGAGATATCACTGGGAAAGGAGATATTTGAGTAAAGATTTAAAAGAAGTAAAGGAGAAGCCCTGTGAATGTCTCTACTTTCTAAGCAGAGGCAAAGCTGGAAAGGATCGTGAGAAGGCCAACAGAGAGTTGGGCTAGTTTCCTGTGGGCCACATCCATGGATACTGGGAGGCTCACACCTGTGTGAGTGCCTCTGCTGAGTGCACAGTGTGGCGACCCTGGGCTAGCTTGCTGCTGAGGGGTTGCAGCTGGCAGGGACCAGGGACAGTAAAGCATATCACCCTGTGTCACTGTGGCTTGCAGTCCCTGCTGATGAAGACAGGAAAATGTGAATTTTGTTAAATAGTTAAGCTGAGAGTGGTGTCACAACACCTGCAATCCCAAATTTGGGAGGCAGAGGAGGGAGGATCAAAAGTTCCAGGTTGGCCTGGGCTACAAAGTAAGACTCTATCTGAAAAACAAACAAGCAAACAAAAAACCAATAATATGTCTCATGTAGTTATCATGTCTCCTTGGTGCCTTGAAAGCTGTTCAGACTTTGTTTTTGGTGACTGTGACCCTTTCAAAGAGTGTGGGTCTAGCGTTTGGTAGATCATTCAGTTGGGATTTGATTGATATTTATCTCATGATTAGACTGGAGTTCAGGACTTTCGGAAGGAAAGCCAGAGGTAAATTGCCATTCTTATCAAATCTAGTGGAAGGTATCTTGGTCCCTGACTGCCTGAGGTAGTATTTGTCAGGTTTCCACACAGTAAAGTCATTCTTTCCCCTTCTTTCCCACACTCTGCAAAGGAGTTCCCACTCTGTCTCTTCAGTCATATTGCCTTTGGCCTCTGCTACTCCAGGACCTCAGCATCTCCATTGAAATCAGGGAACCCACCTCGCCTGTAACATCTCCCTTCATCATGTTCATCGACAGAAAACAGCCACCACCAGTTCACAAGCAAACTGGTGCCCACCCACTAATGTATTTCTCCATGCATTCATAAAGGGGTGTGTCTTGGGATCTCTGAGATAATATAGTATACAGTGAATTTCAGTTAAATGATAGGTCCACTCCAATATTTCTATCTCCTGAAGCCTTTGGATCTGTTTAAAATTATGCTTGAAAGTTCTTGTATGTCAATTGCATTAAAAGTAACCCAGTATATCTATACACAATGGAATTTTATGCAGCCATGAAGAAGAACGAAATGTTATCATTCGCTGGTAAATGGATGGAATTGGAGAACATCATTCTGAGTGAGGTTAGCCTGGCTCAAAAAACCAAAAATCGTATGTTCTCCCTCATATGTGGACATTAGATCAAGGGCAAACACAACAAGGGGATTGGACTATGAGCACATGATAAAAGCGAGAGCACACAAGGGAGGGGTGAGGATAGGTAAGACACCTAAAAAACTAGCTAGCATTTGTTGCCCTTAACGCAGAGAAACTAAAGCAGATACCTTAAAGCAACTGAGGCCAATAGGAAAAGGGGAACAGGTACTAGAGAAAAGGTTAGATCAAAAAGAATTAACCTAGAAGGTAACACCCACGCACAGGAAATCAATGTGAGTCAATGCCCTGTATAGCTATCCTTATCTCAACCAGCAAAAACCCTTGTTCCTTCCTATTATTGCTTATACTCTTACAACAAAATTAGAAATAAGGGCAAAATAGTTTCTGCTGGGTATTGGGGGGGGGAGAGGGAGGGGGTGGAGTGGGTGGTAAGGGGGGGGCAGGGGGGAGAAATGAACCAAGCCTTGTATGCACATATGAATAATAAAAGAAAAATGAAAAAAAAAAAAAGTAACCCAGTAATGGACTGGAGGCATGGCTCAAATGATAGAGTGCCTGCTTTTGCAAGCTTGAAGCCTTGAGTTCAAATCCCAGTAATACAAAAAAAAGTAATCCAGTACTGAAATAAAGTTTCAGTCAACCAACCATGTAACTATTAGAACCATTTCCAGCTGCACAAGCTAACACATTAAATCCAAATTTGAATCTCAGTTACACTAGAGGCAGAGATGGGAGGATCACAGTTCAAGACCAGACTAGGCAAAAAAGTTAGTGAGACCTCATCTCAAAAAAGAATCCAAGAGTGGTGGTTCATACTGTAATCCCAGCTTCTCAGGAGGCAGAAATGGGAGGGTCATGGTCTGAGACCAGCCCCAGGCAAAAAGTATGAGTCCCTACTTGAAAATACAACTGAGTTCCGTATTACATTCTGGCTTCAATTTCATTCTTGAAAAGGAAGGATCATTCTTTCTCTACATTCTGCAAATACAAACTAGCAAAGTCAGGTGTAGTGGTGCACACCTGTGATCCCAGCACTCAGAAGGTGGGGAAGAATCACAAGTTTTGAGGTCAGCATAGGCTACATAGTAAGACCTTCACTCAAAAACAAAAAAAATTGTGCTGGTGTCATGGCTCAGGTGGTAGAGAACCTGCCAAATAAGAATGAAGCCCTGAGTTCAAACTCCAGTACCACAAAAAAAAACAAAAAGTTATGGTAACTAAAAAATATTGCAATAAATGATTTCTTTCCAGTTGAACTGTGGAACATAACTGCAATCTAACCCTATTTATAGATCTAGAGCAGTCACTTCCAAGTGAGGATGACTTTCTCTCCCCGCCAGGGGACTTTTGGCAGTGCCTGGAAACATTTTTGGTTGTCACATCTTGGATGGGAAGGTGCTGCTGGACCTAGTGTGCACAAATAGGGAATGTTGCTACATAATCCTACAATACACAGGACATCCCTCCAACAAAGAGCTATTCATTCCAACATGCCAGCAAATCCGGAGTGAGACTTTGCAAAAATGGCATCTTTCAAATGATGCTATTATAGTGCCTGTAAGCAAGGAGAGCAGAGCTGCTTCCATTGTCGGTGGAGTTTACAGGGGGACTTTGGCATGGGAGCATCTGAACTTTCTTTGAGTCAATCCAACAGCCTCATTCCAAGTTTCAGTGTTATTCCCTTTCCAATCAATGCCTGTCTTTCACTAGAGATTTGGCAAGGCTGTGAAATCAACCCATGTTGCAATTCTGAGACCTGCACAATTAAATGTTTGATTTTCAAAAAGATTGGTCTGCAGGGATAGGAAATAAGAGAGTCTTTCAGGACTGCCATGGAAGTTTGTGTTCTCTCTGACTTGAACTGAATGTTTAATGACTTGAACTTTTAATCTCTTCTTCAGTGCGTTTGAATGAAGCCATCTCCAACCTATGGCTGAAGACACACACCTCTTGAACAGTCCAGTGTGGTGGCCCAATGCACTTGCTTTATAAGGCACTTCAACACAACTGACTGAAGGTGATGAATGAATTATGTGTGACGCTGTCTAGCCCATTTCCCACTGACAAGCTGCTTAAGTGGCATTGAGTTAAGGATGCGATCTTATTCAGCTTGAAGTGCCATATCTTGGGTTGGGGATGTAACTCGGGGTTACAGTGCTCCACTAACACGTGCAAGGCCCGATATTCCACATACAGCTCCATTCCTGGGATCACTTTCTGTGTTAGTCAGAATTCAGGGAAGAAACACAAAACCCACAGGAGTTATCTTTTTTAAGTAAAATCATTACTTTTTTATTGTGGTAAAGTACACATATAAAACTTACTATCTCAGCCATTTTTACATGTACAGTTCAGTGGTATTAAATCCACTTATAACATTGTGCAACCATGTCTATCTTTATAACTCTTTTCAGCTTATAAAACTAAAATTCTGTACCAATTAAACAATAATTCCTCATACCCCTCTTCCATAGGTTACAACCACTATTCTACTTTCTGTCTGTGTGATTTTTTTTTTTTCAGTACTGGGGAACAAACCTGGGTCCTTGGGTATTCTAGGCAAACGTTGTACCACTGACCAACATCCCCAGCCCTTGGATTTTTGAGACAGGGTTTGCTATGTAGTCCAAACTGGCTTTGATCTCATGATCCTCCCAACTCAACCTCCTGAATGCTGGGATTACAGGTGTGAGCGCACCATGTCCAGTTTGTCTCTGTCAGTTAGACTAGTCTAACTGCTTCATGTAAGTAAAACCATACAATATTTGTGTTTTTGTAAGTGGCTTATTTCATTTAGTATAATGAGCTCATGTTTCATCTATGTCATAGCATGCCAGAATTTCCTTCCTTTTTAAGGCTGAATAATATTCCACTGTATGTATTACTACACTTTGCTTTATCTGTTCATCTGTTGATAGACACTTGGGTTACTTCCACATTTTAGCCCTTGTGAATAATGCTGCTATGAATATAGGCATGCAAATAGATACCTCTTTAAGATACCACTTTTAATTCTACTGGGTATATGCCCAGAAGTGGAAATGCTGGATTCTGGGGTAATTCTACTTTTAATTTTTAGAGGAAATGCCATACTAAATAAGAAATACATCGATATATAAGAAAATAAGAAGAGTTGTTGGAGATGTCACAGGAAATGGAGATGGAACGCAGAACAAAGGTAGGAAGTACAAGAAGGTGGTGGGGGAAATAAAGGGTTAAAGTTCAGATTATTGAGACCAAGCACTACTTGAGCTCTCTTAGCCTGGTCTGTGAGGATAATCTGATACCTGGTTTACACTGCTACCTGAGTAGCCAGAGGAGGGTCCCTGCAGCGTTGTGTCTCAGACCTCTGGTGGCCAACACGTGCTAGTACCTCGGAGGGAAGGTGACGAGGCTTGCTCTGAGTGTGCAGAGACATCCAGAGCTGGAACCAACTGCTGCCGCTGGCAAGGAAGAGCTGTTGCCTGGGTGGCACCAATAAAAACAGGAAGCAAACAGGAAGGAGCAAATCCTTTCTCCCGCCTCAGCCTTGTGATCTCCCACTATTGGCAGAAGCTGACAGAAAGCCAGGCTGGCAAAGGAAAACTGTGGGAGGCAGAGATCCAGTTCTAATCTCACAGACTGAAGAAGGCTGAGTTTGAAATTCAGAAACAATTTCTTCATAAGCAGGGTAGTCAGACAATCATTGTTCAGATTACTTACAAAAGGGTGAAGGAGAGCTGGAAGTGGTGGTTCATGCCTGTAATCCCAGCACTAGGGAGGCTGAGGCTGAGGCAGGAGCATCATAAGTTTGAGGCTAGTTTGTGCTTCAAAAAAAAATTCTACAGATGGTGGTGATGTACTTAATGCTACTCAGTGAACTATAGACTTCAAATGGCTAAAATTGAAATTTTATGTTATACATGTTTCCATAATTAAATTTAAAAACAGCAGTGCTTCCCTAGCAAGTTCAAGGCCCTGAGTTCAAGCTCTAGAAGTTTTTCAACATCTCAACCTAAAACTCTCTACATGTAACACTAACTCCCATCCGCCATCCCCCAGCCCCTGGTAACCATTACTCTGCTTTCAGTAGATAAATTTGACTGTTGTAGCTATCTCAAATAGGTGGAACCATACAATGTCTGTCCTCTGTGTCTGATACAATGTCTGTCCTTCTGTGTCTGACTTATTTCACTTAGCATTATGTCTGCAAAGTTCACTCATACATGGCATGTGTCACGCCAAAGCATATTCCTTTTTAAGTCTGATTAATACTTTATTATAAGTGTAGATCACATATTGTACAATTTGTTTTTATCAAGCTCAACAAGTTAAAAGTTTGTGCCAGTATATAAAGTAATTATTTCACTAAGCACCATGTTTATTTCCTCAAAAAACATTTCTGTAGGAAGGTTTTTCTTACCCTCGTACTTTGAGTAGTGCTGCTGTAGCAGGCACTTTGAGACCCAGCTTTCAATGGGAGATTTGGAAGTCATCCTGCTGTAAAAGGAAAAAAAAAAAAAAATCCAAATCTGGACTAGGATGTAATCTTTTTGCATGATGTAATTGACAGCTTCCTTTTAGGAAGAAATTAAAGCTTTTGATAAAAATGTCTACACAAATTTCTAATAAAGTAATGGGACTAAAACTTAACTAAACAAACAAAAAAAACAGTCATCTGCTCACTCACTTTTCAGTTAAGAGTGTAGTGAAGGGGTGGGAAGTAGCTCGGTGGTACAGCGCTTGCCTAGCATTCTCGAGGCCCTGGGTTCGATCCCAGCACCAAAAAAGAAAAGACAAAAAAAAAAAAAAAGAGTGTAGTGAATAACTTACCAAATATTCTTTTATTTTTGTATCTAACAGTAATTTTTCTACCCTCTAGAATATGTCTACCAAAAGTGAATATTGAGTTGGACTTATTAAAGGAAACATTTAAAAAAAAAATGCAGATATGAAAAGGGTATGAGTCAAAGATTATAATTTAACTCACTAATTAATGAGGGAACCAAGAAACATGCTACAATCAGTTCAAAGGACTATCCAAAGATAGGACAAATATACATACCCATTGGCAATGCTGAAATCAATTTTCTTCTTCTTTGTTTTTTCTTATTTCTGAAATCAATTTTCTTAATAGATGTGAAGCTGCTTTATTCCACAGTAGGGGATAGAAGTCACTAGGAACTCACTGACCAGAACTTATTTGCATGTTTGAAGATAATAATTATTTGTATTACTATTGGTTTTCTACAAGCTAGCCTCTATTTCTTCAAAATTGTTAAAACAGTTCAAAGAGAATGAAAGGCACAAACCCCATAGAATCTGATAAGCAGGAAGGGCTTGCATTTTCTGGTAATCTTTTGATCATTTAAAAGTCATTCCCACTTGGGTGGGGGTGGGGCTCAAGTGGTAGAGCACCTGCCAAGCAAAGCTCAAGGCCCCCAGTTCAAAACCTAGTACCTCAAAAAAAAAAAAAAAAAAAAAGTCCTTCACACTTTCCCCTATAACCTACTACATACCTTTCTCACTTACTACAAAATAGTAATGAAATTTAGAAATAAGGGCCAGGTTCAAATTGGTCACAGTTCGAACAATAGCTGGAGAGACCCTAGCTCCAAAATACCCAACACACACAAAAAAGGGGTGGTGGAGTGGCTCAAGTCATAGAGCATCTGCCTAGCAAGTGTGAGGCCCTGAGTTTAAACCCCAGTACTGCCAAAACAACAAATACAAATTGAAATAAGGCTCATATAACAAGATTAACAAAATCTTGTTAAAGAAAACTGCTTTACCACTTGGCTTCTAACATCAGCCATTAATATAGGGGAGTCTCCAAAGGAAGAGATTTTCAGGATTTCTCATTTTCAGTGTGACCCTGTGGTTAACAAGACTATGTCCCCTCTACTCTACCCTCCCTGGGGAAGCAGTACAGAGTCTTCTGCAAGGGGCAGGAGTCAGCTCTGACTTAAGACTTGGAACTGCTAAACAAAATGATGGAAGGCCATCGTTTCAGACTGAGCTCCTGCTTTAGGCCCCAAGAGACCAGACCAAGTGGAGTCATTTGTGCTAAACATCACAAAACCAAACTGAAACTTAAAGGAAGCAGAAAGATTCTTGAACCAGGCCAGCTTTTCCTGGAAACAGAAGATTCCATCTTCTGTGTCTGACTGAGACAGCAAATGAGGAAGTCCCCTCAGCCCTTACAAGGAAGGTAACCACTCAGGTGTTTTATTCCTACTGCTCTGCTTCCTCCTCACCTCACACTCTCCCTCCATGTTCTGCCATTGCCCAGTGGGAGCTCTCATTCTATTTTGTGGGCTGGAGGTTGCACAGTTCATAAATCACACATGAAAGCCAAATTTACATTTGTTGTGATTTTTGTCTTTTTTTTTTTTAAATTATTACATCTTTATTTTCACTCACCACTAACCCAAACCCAACATTTCCTTCCATTTTGGATGTAGGGCACAGGTCACAGAAGTAATAGCAATACTGTGACTTTGTCAATAGAAATCATGGGTACTTTCCTGACAGATGCCTTTTGACGGTACTGGATTTGAACTCAGGACCTCATGTTTGCTAGGCAGGTACTTTACTACTTGAGCTAGTCTGCCAGCCCTGATTTTTGTCTTGACAGAACTAATTATCCTTATTTTAGTCTTGACTTTTACCTCTGCTTCTTGAGGTACCCTGTGCTGCCAACTTTTGAGTCTCTGGTTGTTTTCTGGAGTCAATTAGGCTTTGATAGATGACAAAACTGGTGACTCAATTCTAAATATCCTCCAGCTTCCCAGCTTCCAAAATGCTAGTGATTTGATCTCTTGTCCTCTGCAAGGCTGGTTATATAAACACTCAGTTACCCAGACCATGTGTGACACTAGAACTCTAACACACAAGCTCTGTAGCAACTGGCCAGCATGGGCAGGACTTGGTTATGAGCCAGCTTCCTTGGATTTTTACCCCCATTTCCAACTAAAGACCACCCAGGGGAAAGCAAACCAATCACAGAAACCTGGTTTCCTGTTAGTGCAGCTCCAGCTTCCTGGATGACCGTCTCTCATCAGAGCTGTCTGGAGCCTTCCTTTGTGATTCACTATAGCATCACATCACTATAGCATTCCCCTATGGGTCTTCAAGTCCCTACCAAACTCAAGTGCCATGGCTGACGCTCTGCTGTAACAAGTCTGGATCAATAGCTCTCCCTTGGTTGGGTGCTCTTCATCTTTTCCTTTATCTTCTTGACCTTGAAGTTTGTTGTTTTAGTTTTTGTTATTGAGATAGGGTTTGACTACATAAAATCTTCCTGTCAGTCTCCCAAATGTTGAGATTATATGTGTGTACTACCATGTCTGGCCCTTTTTTTTTTTTTTTTTGAGACAATGTCGCTCTGTGTTGTTGTGGCTTGTCTTGAACTCCTGAACTCAAGGGATCCTCCTGTCTCAGCCTCCAGTGTTGGGACTACATAGACTACCACAGCAACTCCTCCATGTCTTTTTGTGGCTAAATTGTAGTGTATCTTTTAGTGCTAAATAGTATTGCATAGTATGGATGTACCACATTTTGGTTATTCATTTGCCTAGTGAAATACATTTTCGTGGCTACCCTTAGAAATAAAGCTGCCATAGATACCCATGTGCAAATTTTTGTGCAGATTTGTTTTCAGCTCACTTAAACAAAAACCAGGAGTTTTTATTTATCATATCCAGTGACTGCTGGATATGCTGAGATGTGACAGGAGGAGAGTGCCCTCAGAATTCCAGGTTCCGTGCAAGATCACAAGTACTTGAGATCCACAAAGGTGAAAAGAATTTTTACCTTTGGCAGCTACTATTGTATCTTATATTTTGGTTATTTATGCATTTCTCATTTCTCCTTCTGATTTACACGTTCCATTACAAATTAACATCATATAGCACACATTAGCTGCCTCACCTATAACAGTTGTTAACAAAGAATGAATGAATGATTTAATATATAAGCAGAAGATATTGTGGTTATTGTTATAAAAGATGGCATAAATTATTAATGGCTATAGGATAATATGTACTGGTATTAAAGGATACATTATTTAAACACGCTGTCTCACCTTCGTTTTACTGTCACCATTTAACAGTTAATTAACGTAGTAGACAAACACTACCGAGGTAATAAAAAAAATGAAAATTCGATGTCTTACATTGCATTTGTAAAGATTCTATACGTTTCCTCCCTCAAAGTCAAAAACGAAAACCCAAAATATCATCTCGGAAACAAAAGCATCTCTTTTCTGGAAACGTTAAGTCTCTCCAGTCTTAACAGGTTCTTTGTTCAACAGTGGAGAAACCAAGGAGGAAACACCTGCCCTGGGGGCTTCCGTACAAGATGGAGCCCCTAGTTTGTACACTCCAGCTGGGGTTACGTACTTCCGGCCGGCCTCTGGGCCGGAAGTGGTTTCGGCCCTAGTGGATCCGGCTGGTGTACGCAGGCGGTCGCCGAGGTTCCAGGTTTTTCAAGTGAGGTGCCGCAGGTGTTCAGGCCACGTTGGAGGCCGAAGGTAAGTGAAGCTCGGGGGTGGGCGAAGCCTTCACTGGGGTTCCAGTGTGGATGAAGAAGGGGGGGTCATGCTGGGGATACCAGTGTGTGAATGAGTGACAGACTGTGGGGACCTGGCTGTCCCCGAGCGAGTGGGTCCGGCCCCTCTCCCCGCCCTCGGGCGCGGCCTCCTGGACCCCCACACGCCTGACGGGAAGGTCCAGCATTGGGGTGGACTCAAGCCCTCTAAAACACAAGGCCGTACCCCGTCTTTTTTGGTTGTTTTACAATGACAAAAGGAATAGCAATAGAATGGTTCCGATAATTATCCGAATTATAAAGTGCACCAGAGAAGGGGTTTAATAGGGGGAAGAAGTGATTAGATTTGCCCAAGTAGAGCTTGTTTTAAAAATGCATTTTTTAAATTTTAGTGGTAGTCCATGCATATAATGTAAAAAAAAAGGACATCTAGCCATTTTTAAAAAGACAGATCTCTTTATATATAATACGTACACACAAATATACATATATGTGTATATACGTATATATACACATATATATATTCCCCCCCACCTCTATCTTTTTTCCTTTACCATTCCCTTCCTGCAAAGACCTGTTAGCAGTTTGGGTCGTATTTTTCTGTTTCTTTTTCCTTACATTTATTGCCAAGCATTCGTACATATAAGATACATGTTTGTAAAGATTAAAAAGTGTTAAATTTTACGAATGCATATTTTTACAAATACGACATATGTTGTATATTCTGCAACTTGATATTTTATGCTTAAAAATGGGTCTTGACATTTTTTCTTTGTCAATATATAGAGGCCAACCTCTTCTTTCTACTGTTGGACACACTCTGCCAGGAACGTCTTTCCACATGCCCCTTTGTGCCCCTGTGAGCCTTTCTCAAGAATATACCTGCAGGTGGAATTGCTGGAATTTAATGCCACAGGGTATCATAGGGCCCATCCCTCCAGGTCTTTTAAATGCCTGACAGGATCGTCCTTTTTTTGTTTTGTCAATCAGATGGGTCACAATTCTTGGCCATTTGTCCTCTTTTGATTGGCATTACCTTATTGATTCATAGTGGTGTTTCAGAGGTTCTTAGTTGTAATCTTTTGTCATTTATATATGTTTTGTTAATTTATTTTTGGCAGTACTGGGGTTTGAACTCAGTGCCCAAGGCTTGCTAGACATATGCTCTACCACTGGAGCTGTGCCCCGAGGCCTTATTTATTTATTTTTGAGATAGGGTCTCACCATGTAGGCCAGGCTGGCTTCCAACCTGGAATCTTCCTGCCTCAGTCTCCTGAGTGCAGGGTGTTACAGGCATGTGGCACCATGCCTGACTATATATTTATGCATTAAATATTTTTTAAAGTCGTGACTTGTCTTTTAATCATATGCCCTCCTTGTTGAAACAGTTTCAAGTTTATGTTCACATTTATCGATCTTTTTTGTGTGTATTTGTATTTGTGGCTAGCATTCCTTACCTCAGCGCTTCTCAAATGAAAGAGAACATTTGACAATGTCTGTGACAGTTTTTGGTTGTCTAACTGAGGTGGTGTGGTCCTGGCACTTAGTAGGTAGGTGCCAGGGATGCTGCTGAACTTGTCAAAAGTTTTTTAATGGTTTTATTGTACAATTAATTATTTAATGTGTACAATTCAGTGATTTTTGGAATACTTATAGTTGTGCCACCATCATTGCAATCTAATTTTACAGCACTTTTATTACCTTAAAGGCAATCTGTACCCATTAGCAGTCCTTCCCCATACCCAACTTCCATAATACCCCAGTCCTAGACACTGCCTCATCTTTCTGTTTTTGTCGAACTGGATATTTGTATAAATGGAATAATACAGTATATGGTCTTTTGCAACTGGCTTCTTAGCATAATGTTTTTGGGGTTTGTGCCTGCTGTAGTGTATGTAGTACTTCATTCCATTTTATTGCCGAAAAAAAAATCTATCCTGGGATGTATTTGTAGGGCTACAGTAACAAAGCAACACAGACCTGGTGGCTTGAAGGAATGGAAATTTACTGTCACGGTTCTGTGGCTAGCAGCAGTCCATAATAAGGTGTCCGCAGGACTAGGCTGTCTCCTTGGCCCTGGGGGGACAACCCTTCCTTCCTTCGTCCTAGTGTCTGGTGGTGATTGGCAATCTTTGGCTCTCCTTGGTTTGCATAACCCCAGGTCTGCCTGTTTCTACATCCCTGACTCTTCTCTTGCTACAGGACACCAGTCCTACGCATTAAGTTTAAGGGACTACCCTACCCTAGTAAGACCTTAACTTTATTACACTTGGAGGCCCTATTTCCAACTCAGGTCACACTCACAGGTGCTGGCTGCTAGAACTTCAACATGTCTTCTTTTTTAATGGACACAGTTCCAACTGGTGACCTGTAGATGGATTTTATGTATCCATTCATCAGCTAATGGACATTTGGGTTGTTTCCACTTTGGGGCTATTATAAATAGTGCCACTAGGAACTTTTGTGTGGGCATATTTTGAATTCCCTTGGATACATAGCTGGGAGTAGAATTGCTGGGGCATATGTAACTATATTTGAGGAGCTGCCAGTCTGTTCCCAAAGCAGCCACAGCATTTGACAGTCCCACCTACAGCATGAGCATTTTAGTTCTCCACATTATTGCCAGCACTTACCTGTCTTGAGACCCATCCTACTGGTTGTGAAGTGGTTCCTCGTTGTAGTTTTGATTTGTAGTAGCCAAGGATGTTGAACATCACATACTTACTGGCCTTTTCCCCTCTATTATGACCTTCAAATATCTATTCATAGCCTTAATCTGCTTTTAAATTGGTTTCTTTGCCTTGTATCATTGAGCTGTAAAAGTTCTTTTTGCTTGTGTTTTTGGTGGCACTGGGATTTGAACTCAGGGTCTCACGCTGCTAGACAAGTGTTTTACCACTTGAGCCATTCTGCCAGCCCAGGTTCTTTTTATATCCTAGATACATGCTTTAAATGTGTTTGCATTGACTTTATATATTATTTTGAGTATTTCTATAAAACAGTCATTATAGTTTGGTTGCTGCATGTGCTAAAGACTTGGTCTCCAGAGTGTGCAATTAGGAGGTGGTGGAATCTTCAGGAGGTAGGGCCTCGTGGGAGTCCCTAGGCCATTTTGTGTGTGCCCTCAAAAGGGTTGTTGGACTCCAGCCCTTTCCTCTTATTTATTTATTTTGAGACAAAATCTTGGTGCCTAGCTCAAGCTGGCCTTGAACTCACTCCATAGCCCAGACTGGCTTTGAACTCACAGTCTTCCTGTCTCAGCTTCCTGAATGCTGGGATTACAGGCATGCACCACCATGCCTGGTCAATCCTGAATTTTTTGAAGTCGGATTGTGCCTTTTAACTCTTTTTATCCGAGTTTAACACAATGTCTGGCTTTATTGAAAGTGCTGAATGCGTGCTTGCTGAGTGAATCTTGGGCTGGGGGGAAAGTCTCACAAGCTCTTCACATAGAAATGAATTGGCTGAAACAAAAACCATAAGAAACTAAGTTTTGGATGTATGTATGCATGCATGTATTTTGGAGCTTGAGGAATTGAATTCAGGGCCTTGCACATGCTAGGAAAGTGCTCTATGACTTGAACCACACCCCAACCCTGTTGTATTTGGCGGGTTCTCAAGAGGGAGCAAACACTTTTGTCATTTCAGAGATTGGCTGAGTATCAGAGAGCAATTTATTCTCTCTCTCTCTCCCTCTCTCCCCCCCCCCCCCGCCTTTTTGAACAGGGTGGCACTATGTAGCTTGGACTGACCTCAGACTCCTTAAGTAGCCCAGGCTGGTCTTGAACTCATGATCCTCCTGCCTTAGCTTCTCGAGTGCGGAACTGGGGTTTGACCTTGGGGCCTCATGCTTGCTAGGCAGGTGCTTTACCAGTTGAGCTGCTCTGCCAACCCAAAATATTTTTAAATAAATATTTTTTATACTTTTTTGTTTTTTTGCTTCCTATTCATGTTTTAGCTATTATTTTCCTTTACATTTAAATTTTTCTTCCCCCCACCTTCTTTTTGTGCAGCAATGAGGTTTGAACTTAGCACCTTGAGCTTGCTAGGCAGATGCCCTATCACTTGAGCCATACCCCCAGCCATGGTCTGGATTTCTTTTCTTTTTCTTTTTTTTTTAAATTGTTGTGCTGGGTGGGGGTACATTGTGGCATTTAAAAAAGTTCTTACAATATATCAAATACATCATTTTCTTGATCTTCCTGCTTCAGCCTCCTGAGTGCTGGGATTACAGGCTTGAGATACAGACTTGCATCACCATGCCCAGCTGAATGTTTTTCCTTTGAAGTCTCTCCCAGATCTTGGGTATGCACATTTCTGTTTGATGGCTCTGTGCACTATTTTATTGGTTTTAGAGTTTTGTTTGATTTTGATTGATTTGGAGAGCTGTCTTCTAGGGACTGGTCTTCCATGGAAGTTGTGCATGTTTCCTGAGTGCTGAAAGCACTTACACTGTTTCCAGCAGAGTTCACCAGTTCTGAACCACTTTTAATTCGGTTTCATTTAGTGAGGCTGATGTGATCTTGGGCTCTGTTCCTGCCCCAAGTGCAGACTTGAGAGTCTGTTCTCTCATAAGGGACTGTGCTCATACTCTTAGCCTGGGGCAGGTGGCTTGTATGGACCATGGTGTGTGAAGTGTGTGAACACTTTCAGGTCTCTGTTAAAGGACAGGATAGCACCCTCCTGGATCTCAGTGAGTTCAGGGCCTGTGGCCTTGAATTCTGTCCCCAGGTTAGTGATAGAGCCCAGTGCTGGATCTGGTATATGTTCTAGTCCCTACCTGACTGTATCTCCCACCCACTCTGGGTTCCTTCTTCCATTTCTGGCACTTGATGATGTCTCTGTTTTCTTTTTTTTTTCCAGTTTTAAATTTTAATTAGTTAATTTTAAAAACTATTTTTGGTGGTGCTGGGTTTGAACTCAGGGCC